>NC_140211.1:12411134-12591134 GCF_951802725.1 Rutilus rutilus
TTACTGTTTGGTACTGCATGAATTCAAAAAGAATGTCGAAAGAGGGCTGTTCTCCGTCTGCCATGGCTTTCCGAGATCGACGATCCCAACCAGAGGGAAGACCAGGGCCCAGTTGTTCAAACGTAATCTGATCGGATTTCGGCTGTTGAATTGAATCAAATCTTGAAAATGGGTTGGTCAAAAAAAAAAAGTCTTGATTTTGATCTGGATCAAATCGTCAGTTTGTAGTGAGACTTTTAGTAAGATTTTTGATCCGAAAAAAAAAAAAACACCTGGATTATCCTGATCCCATCTGAATGGTGGAATTCAGGACCAAAAATTTTATAAACCTTTAAAACTGGTACAAAAATACAACATTTATATCATGTAATATATATACACACATTTATATTTTTATTGATTAGTTTAACCGTTAAAGTAATAAGACATTATACCTATTAAGCCTTTCAGTACAGTAAAGTATATCCATAAAATAATCTCCCAAACAGCTGTCAATATCAAACAGAAATAATATATTTAATTTTAAGTGTTTTTTAATCACTGTATACAAACTACATTGGCAAAATCCTCAGGGATGAACCAGTCGAAAGTAGTTAAAGTCCGCGTGAACCGGAAGTTGCAAACGACTTTTCTCCAGTGCTGTGACGTATTTCCCAGTGAAAAGGAATATTGAACAGAGGGCAGGGTTTTACTCTAGCGCTCCTCCTCTCCATCTCTCGCTCATAGCAGACTAACGGTTTGAGGGGAGTGGTTAAGCGTTTCCCAAACCAAGCCGTCAAACATACGTCATCAGAGAAGGTCCTCCAATGCAGAGGGGAGGGGCATTTTCAGATTTTGATTAAAGATTACAAAGCCAAAACATTTTTTTGTGTGGATTGACTTGCATGGATGAATTGTTCACCACAAAACTAACAATTTAGGCAAACAAAGTAAATATGGTCAATTTTGAATTCATGTGGACTTTAATAACATTTGCATCCCTTATTGCATATTTGTTTTTGTTGTGGGTCACATGAGGAGCAACTGAATCCGTAAAGGGTCATGGTTATGGGAAGTGATTTCAATGTTTTAACGTTCTCTTGCAAATGTTTTGTGTTCCCTTAAGAAACTTTGCATTCACTCTTTCTTTGCGAATAAATGCAACGTTTCTACCAAGAGAATGCAAAATTCGACATAATTCTGATCCAGATTACATTTTTTGAACAACTGGGCCTAGGTCTGTTGATGAAATCAGCCTCTGATCATCCGTAAAATTGGGATTAATCAATTTGACAAGCCATTTAATGCTTGGGTAGACTGTCTTCTTATTAATATCTGCTAACACTTTTTTTGATGGTCCCATGCACAGTCATTCTACTAGCTATAAGTAACTGCAACTTATTCTACTAACCTGGGCCCTAATCTAACAGTCTACTGATACTTAACTCTTGACATGTAGGTCCAGCATTACCTATTGTCAACAGAATGTCTAATAAGGAAACCATTAAAATAAAGTGTAACCAATGTTTGTAATGTCTCCTTGTTATAAACTGTCCAATATCAAACTATGTCTGTTTTTGGTTCATGGGAGCAAGACTACCCTTTCATCCTTTTATTTCATGCATGATCTCGTGCCCTGCAAATTAAAGGAGTCATAATGTAGAAATTTCACTTTTCCACGAGAATCAATGTATGTTATGATTGCATAATGATTATACACTGGCCGGGAAGCCGATATTTAAAAGTGAAGCGTTTGTTTACCTCGGGGTTTGTAAAATAGGCCACGTGCACGCGCACGAAAAAACGAGATTTTGATTTCTTCCCCTTCTTGACGTCAAGACGGGGGAGGATATACCAAATATGGACACCGCAAACCTATGCCGCGGGAAGCCCGCCCCTCTCCCCCTCAGATTCAGTTTAGTTGACTCGAGAAAGATGGAGAAATCGAGTGCACACCTGAGATGCTCTGTGGGTGACTGCCACAAACAACATGCAAATGTGTTTTATCTACCAAAAACGGACGAAACTATCAGGGAACAGTGGATGAAATTCATTTTTAATGACGCTGTCCCAACAACTCTTTCAAGTGGCGTATCGTTAGGTGTGTGTGCTAAACATTTTACACCGGAATCTTTTACAAATTTGGGGCAGTATCAGGCGAACTTGGCCTCGAAGCTCCGTTTGGGAAAAGGTGCCATCCCAACCATCAGGGACTTGCCAGAAATTGAAAAGGTAAGACTGTGTTTTTATTGCTCTACTGTGGTTAACAAATAGCTGCTAACTGCTAATGCGGCTATTGTATGTAACGTTACCTTCGAGGTAAACACGGGGAATGGACTCTACGAATGCTAGCCACATCTTTCGACTTTGTTTTACACTAGCAGCTACAGTAGTGACGGTACAGGAGTCCATGCTCAGTGGCTAAAACTGTTTAAATGCAAGTATGAAAACAATATACCACTAAACAGTATTAGCCAAACTCATGCAAAACATGCAGTTTGAAAATAGCTTTCAGTTAGTGGGGCTTCTGTAAGAATGTATATGGCAATGGTGTATTTTTTCTTTTTTCTTTGGTTGTGATTACAATTTCACTAACAATAAGTACCGTCACATTTATTGAGCTATTGCAGTATTTTGTCTATGTTTTTGTACCGCTTGGAAGTAGTAAAATACATTCCTGCAACCAATCAACGCGCCCCTCATTTGCATTATTATATTATACCATATAGTTATCGAAGTCAGTCACACCTCGACTTTCTTCCAAATAACGCACATTTCATTCATAAAATTATAAATGCGGGCCTCTATATTTCCTGCACATTTTTGTTTTTCTGAATGGTCTGAATGGCTAATAAAAATAGGTAATACAAAACGATTACTTGGTCACCACCACCAAGGTGAATTGGTTTAGTCTTGACTTCTGGTCGTGACTCGTGAGCGTGAGTGACAGTTATGGGGGGATCAGGGGATCTGTTGATTGTCGATGTCGAGTGCCAAATAAGAGATGGACAAGAAAGGTCAAAGCCATTAGGTTCCCAATTTAGAAACGAGCGAAAGATAAAGTTATGCAACTATGTTTTCTCTATGATTACGGTATCCATGTCATGAATGAAGGGGTAATATTAATTGGTGGGTATAAGCTTGAAAGGGGTCTCGCCCAGGGTGTAATTCAATGTAGAACCGCCACTGCCTACGATGATGATTGACAGGTGACAGGTCTGAGAATGCGTGCGCTCCACAAGTAGTGCGAAGGACGGAAGATGATGAATAACTGAATAAATAGCCTAAATGAATAAAGAGTAAGGCAAAACAAATAGCCTAGTAGCCTAATGAAACATATGGATTGATGCAATATCTTTGCAACATTATTGAATTAATCTGTTACTATATGCCTCTGCCTACGTTTGCAAAGAGAAGAACATTTTAATTTGATTCACAATGAAACGTTACAATTAGTTTGCATGCAATGAGTAGCCTAGTTTTGGTTGTTGTTGGTGGCGTTATTGCATCCCTAATTATGCCTACAATGCAAAATTGTTCCCTCGCGATTGGAAGCTCCTGTAGCCGCCGCGTACGCATTTCAAAACATCGCAACGTGAAATGCCACAAAAAGCGGTTTGTGAATCAGTCTTAGTGAGTTAGGAGTCCTCTCAACTTCTTTTAAGCTGTCCCAGGCTTAGGTGCTACTTTTAGGGCTAAAATGCTTCGTGAATTACTCTTAGTCAAAAAAATTAGGAGTCCTAAAGTTACGAGAGACACGCCCATTATTTTTAGGAGTTGCTCCTAAATTCGCCAGTTAGGAGCTACTTTTAGCCTTAAAATTCTTTTTGAATACGGCCCCAGAACACAAACATTTAAAAAATTGCAACCTAAAAGATTAAACAGGCTATATTTGACAACACAGTTCCAATAGAAACTCTATAATAACATAAATAGAAAGAGCATTTCAGGCCCAGAACATGTTGAACCTCTTTACATTATTTACTTATTTACTGAACATGCAAGCAAAATCTATAAGAGGAATTAGAAATAACCATGAGAACACATGCATTACCGTATTACAGTGCTTAGAAGATGCAACATGCCTATTATTTCACACACTATAAGTCATCTGTTTAATATTGTATACAAATATTAAAAATATGACTATCTGAAAAAGATCAAAACCGTGTCTTACCCAGAACAGGATAATTGTGATTTGTCAACTTGTATAGCGATAGTGAATAAAGTTAAGCAACAAAATGGCACTAGATGTTCTAGGGAAATTACTGAAATTAAATTGTTCAGTTTAAAAATGAACTGGACTCAACTAGACTTAGTTGAGGATGGGGAGGATGCTGAGTAGCGGTAGGGGAGGATGTCTAAATTCAGTCAGCCTTCAGGGTAGAAGTGAGATAAACTGCTTGTGATCAGACAGCTGCTTAATTTAACCCATAATAAATACAGGTAAACATGCACTTACCTACAGAGTTTTTTTGTTTTTATGCTGTTTGACCATGGCTATCGTAATTATTACCACAAAAAAAAAAAAACGAACCTGTGCCAGTGATAGTCAGTTTAGTTCCTTGTCCAAAGATTATTTCTAAATCTACATTCACGGCACATTCGTAAGTAGCAGTATCAGAGAGTGTGTGGATCCTCACTGTGAAGTTGTAGACACATGTCTGTGCAGAAGCCATTATAAAATGAGCATCCATAATTCTAGACAGGGATTCTCCTGAGCTTTTCTTGTGCACAGTCCTCCATGAGTTGAACTGTACATTGCAGAGTGATGTTATCACCAAGATGAACAGGTTTTAAATCTGGTTGCTGTAAAATTCTTCTTGTACTTTAATGTGTTCCTTAAAAATAAATCCAAAATATATCAATCAAATTTTTAGACAACAGACTGAATGAGTTTTGCAGCATTGTAATAATACTACTTACCTGTTATCATCAGAAGTGTTCCAGGACTGAAATACAGCGCAGTCTTAATCACTCCACGATAATAAGTAGCTACATCCTCTTGTGTCATTTGGAAAATGTACAGATGATAAGTTCCATTTCCAACAGTCACACTGAGGCGGCCTTCATCAAATCCTTTCCTAATAGCTGCTTGTTTTTTAGTTTTTTTGAGAAAATAACTTTCCATTGTTACACTGTCTCCAATTCTTGGTATAACATGGATAATAACATGGGCTGTGAAGTAACCTGAAAAAAAAAAAAAAAAAAAACAGTGAACAAAAAGTGTAAAAATTGAAGTCAATATATTACACATATATTTTAAAAGAAGTTTATTTTTGCCTACCACAAAAAGCAAGGATGATTTCACTGACAGCATGCAGATTTTCTCTGCATTTGCTCATTTTGAAGAATAAGAGGCACAGAGCACCAAAAAGAAAAGTTGTTTGAGCTGAATGGCGTTGTCAGATGGCAGAATTGCCTTTCATTGGTTTACCAACAGCCCAACCCCTCCACCCCCTCAAAGATACACCCCTGATTCCTATTAAGACACGGTTAATGTTATCTTTACATTTACATACTGGATGAGAGAAGCTATATCAAGTTTACATTATCTAATGACATCAGCTGTGCCTTTTTATTCTATTGTGATAATGCATGCTAAACTAATTTACATCATTAACCTTATATTGTACAAAAGAAAAAAGGCAAATGCTAAGAATGTAAATTCAATAACCCATAAGAATAAAAGCTAAAAGGAAGTTAACATTTTAGGTTTTAGAACACATTTTACTTTACACACCATACATTTTTAAGAGGTGTCAAATAGGCTCTGACCAATATTTAATAAAACTGATATGTTCTTTTGAGTCCAATCTCCTGGTACTGCGCATCTATATATACAAGCTCCTGCTTTCATTTTCAGTGCTATTTATAGGCAGAAATTACCTTTTACGTGCATCCGATACGCACATTTTAGCGTACATATGTTACGCAATTTTTTGTCTGCATATGATAAGCACTATACTTACCCAACCAATTCTACCCAACAGGTAAATTTTGCATACCAGATGCATGTAAAAGATTACTTTTGTGTATAAAGAGCACGCCAAATAAAAGCATGAACTTGTGCTGGTTAAATTATTACAATATATCAATGCTGAAGGGTTCAGAAATAATAATGATGATGATTGAAAGGTAGCCAGTATTTCTGATGCTATATTTTCCATGTTTGTTTTCGTCTGTGTCTTGCAATGGGGTCAGAAGCACAAATGTATATATATCTAATGAGCTGTAGAGACCCTTGTACTTGCCCACAAAAACCAAATACTAAGACAGACACATATATGTGGTTTCAGAGACAGGATGGACAACTAAGTGGCCTATTTTTTTAAGTTTGCTCAAGTTTGTATCTTATCAATAAAGAACAAAAAACAGGCCACCACAACTTTAAAACTAAATGTAAAAATGAAGAAGGCATTTGTAATGCAAAGTGTTATTATTCAGTTATCCTGTTAAGAATATCTGGCCTTTATATAAACTCTTGTTTTCCTGTTTGAATGATGATCATACTCCATTCACTTTATTTATATTATCACAAGAATACAAACATTTGTTTCTAATGTTCCTGAATTACAATCTGAGCATAATATTACATGCGTGTTAACTTCCATTTTATTAAATATTGATCAGGGCCTAAGCTGGCCTAAAACAGAAATGCAATTTTAATAATAATGTTACAAAGTATATTTAAAGCATGAAAATACAATTGCAGGGGTAAAGACATGTCTGTAATGTGTATATAATAATGATAAGATCTGTTTTTAAACCATATTTTTATTTCTTTAAATCTGTAGTTATTAAAAATAATGCTGTAACCCCAAAATGTCTTTATAGGTTTTTTAAACAACTGTGCTGCATTTATCACTTGAAAACAAAATGAGAAGGATAAATAATGGCTCAGCTTTCTTCAGCGATGTTCGGCACATGACATTTAAGGCTAGAGTAGATTGCATTCCTTCTTGTCTTTCTTCGCTCAATCGCTGAGTTCTCTCTACTTGTGTCGTCTTCAGGAAACTGCAGGGTTGTGTAGTTCAGGTCTAGACTAACTCGATTCTGTGAGGGAAGAAAAAGGGAAAGCATTGTAGCACAGCAACTTCATCTGCTGCGTTCCTGTAGCTCAAAGAGTTCATAGCGTTAGCAGCACTAAGTTTATGGGTTCAATTTCCAGAGGATGCAGGAACTGATAAAATGTATACCTTGAATGCAATGCATTAGATAAAGTGTCTTCCAAAAGCGTTAATGTAAATGCTACAGTCATAAAACTTCTGACTTACAAGAGAAGAACTGGCATCAGAGGGTGGTGTGTCTGGACAAGATGGGTCAGAAACTCCTGAAACATATTGAAACTTGCTATATAGTTGTGCCGGGAAAGTAAAACAAGGAAAATAATGGGAATAAAACAAGAAATACTGACCACGACTGAGCCTTTTCAAAAAGACATCAACATTTAAACATCATTACAATGTGGAAATTTACCTGCATGCAATTTACTCGTTCTTCTCAGTCTTTTACATAGAAATATGTTGACTATTCCACTCAAGAGCAAAATGAGAGTATTGAAGACAAACACCGCATGGTAAGACCAGTTTTGACCTTGATTTTCTAAAACATGCAGGAAACATTTTGGTCAGGTAAATGGTGAAAAAAATGCTAGCATATCAATAATGTACAAGAAACAAATAATGTCCAAAAACAAGTGAATATTAAAACAAAGTTGAATATCATTATTATTGTCAAAGCAAAGTCTGAACATAAGCGATTTTTGAAAAATAACATCACTTTAAAAATATATAATTTACTTTTTAATGTGTGTTGCATGGTGTATTCTTTGGACATGTTATATCCTATCTAGTACAGTACATGAGGCTCTTTTCTTTTCGCTTAATACAAAACAGCTTTATATGCAATTTTAGTATTAATCACTGCAGTAGTTCTTACCTTTTAAAAGAAGTCTTAATCCACAATTGGTTTGGTTACTCCATGTGCATTGATAATGTAAGGGTTCTGTTGATCTTTCAATACTAAGAATGAAGTAATTATGTTCTTGTATATTATAAAAGCTTGAGTCACATTTTACTACAACTGTTTCACCTACAGAGAAAAAACATGAGTGGGACTGTTTAGATAAATATGCATGCACTACTCAATTGCTGACAATGTGATATAAATTCAAAAGGAAATTAACTTACACATGTTGCGTATGAAGAGTGTCTACTAGATAGCGTCTATAGAGCATATGATCAGAGCTCTGAGGTTTTGAGCAGTGCCTTATATAGACCACCTTATCACCTTTCATCTGAAGAGCTGTCATTAGTGTGTGAAAGTACGTTTGGTTTAACATTGCGGTGAGGCTACAAAATCTTACACCTAATAAAATATAAGTCTATAGCCTAGAAGGTCACTGGTGCAGTCCTCTCAAAATTATGAGTAAAATGCCATCAAACATGTCCTAAATCATAATTCTGTAATATGCATTCAAAGGAAATACACACAGTAAAACGTTTAGGAGAACGTTCAGATAAATCAACCCAAAAAGCATGAGAGGAGGTATATACGCAACCTACCTCTATCCCTCCACCACCCCAACTAATCACTCTTAAAGTTTTCGTATCTCAACAAGGGATTGGGGATTACTCTGGGTTTGGACCAAATTCTCTAAATATGCATACTTTTCTATATCCGACTACATGTAAGGGTGAACTCATGAAGTGCAAAACATCAGAACTATATCTGATTTAGTATTGGCTTTGAGCAGTGCCTTATATCCGATTATATGTAAGGGTGAACTCATGAAGTGGTATTTAGTCAGATATAGGTCTGATGTTTTGCAATGCAACCTCAGTCTGAACAGTCATATCAGAATTCATGCCACAATTCTGCCCTGATGGACATCACACCAAAGATTTTACATAAGGGTAGTTCTTTGGTATGAAAGACGGCAGCAAAGTTAGTCAGTGGAGGGACGATGAACGGTTATAAAATAGTAAGTATTAAATAAGTATTAAAGGGATAGTTCACTCAAAAATGAAAATTAGCCCAATAAAGGCCTTCTGAAGCGAAGAAATGTGTTTCGTAGTAGATTGGATCTATAGTGCTCAACATACCGCTAACATCAGGATGTAACCATTCTATCAGCCTCAGTCGTGGTGAGGGTAGTAGTGTTTTTTTTAAACAATTAATATTTTCTTGGTTTCTACAGAAGTAAACTACAACCAAGTATAACAAGGTTATGACGTCATTGACAGGTGACAGTGTACGCAATGCTGTCAAGTCACATAGCTACTATAATAAATAAAACAAAATTAAAAATTAAAATTAAATTAAAACCACATTACCCCAATAATCACCAACAAGGTGAAGAAAGCCAGGCAAAGACTATACCATCTGCGACAGCTGAGAAAATTCAGGGTATCACCAACGATCCTAAAAACTTTCTATTCAGGGGCCATAGAAAGTGTTTTAACTCAGTGTATCACAGTGTGGTATGGGAATAGCTCAAGTCACGACTGCAAATCACTTCAGAGAGTTGTGCGCTTAGCTGAGCGCATCTCTGGGTCTTCTCTTCCCCCCCTGCAAGACATTTACCACAAACGCTGCAAGAGCAGAGCCAACAAAATTATTAAGGACTTCAACCACCCACATAACTGTCTCTTCAACTTGCTGCCATCAGGTAAGCGCTACCGCAGCGTGAGGTCTAAAACAGAGAGACTTAGGAGAAGCTTCTTCCCTCAGGCCATCAGGCTCCTAAACTCGGCCTCCTAGCATTATCTGTACCCTGGACATCATACCCGCACTCTGGACATTAATACCTGCACTCAGCACTGACTGCTCTTATTGTAACGAAGCTACAAATCTGCATCCCTGCACTTTACACTGCTGCTATGTAACTACCTCGTTACTATTGTCTGTACATTTCTGTAAATATTCTCAGTTAGCTTACAGATCTTTTTTTTTTATTTTTAATTTTTTTATTATTTTTATTTTTATCTATTTAATTTTTAATTATTATTATTATTAGAATTTTATCTTATATTGCTTAAATTGTTAATATTTTTAGTGTTTTTATAACATTGCACTATCTTGGAGTTCACCCTATTTACATTTCACTACTGGTTGTATATTCTGTATATAACTGTGTATGTGACAAATAAAATCTTGAATCTTGAATCTTGAATCTTGAATAATCAAAGCATTAGACACCGAATAAGATCAGGGAATCAGGCAATTACATGATGATGACATCATCATCAATATCAATAAAGAGCCAATATCACCTGATTCCATTTTCTCTTGGCTTTTTTTACAACAAATGTGCTTTATAAACACACAATTACAGCAGCCAGAGAAAATGTAATATTAAAGAGTCAAGGGTCAAGAGCCCAACTAAAGCCTACACAGACCACCATCATGGCGACATAAAATACAACTATTGCTTTTATTACAACGGAAATTAAATAAAGTAGCCTACATCTGGTTAGTAATAAGTGAAGCTGGTAATGCTGTTTGAGTTGTTTAATACTTTTCTGCTGATATCTTTTATCTTCAGTTGATTTCATCTAAGGGCGCTTTCACACTTGGTTCGATTGCCTGTTCCGAACCTGAATTCGATTGCTCGATGAGTCCAATGATTCGAATGACCTTCAGTCAAACAACACTGCCAACTCAATTAGAGATGTCACTATGTTCTTATTTTTTCAAGTGTTTAATTGTGGTTTCCATTTTTTTATAAGATAACTGAATACTGAAACAAGAAACAATTCAAAAATGATTAAAACAAAAAAACATGATTTAGTGAATTAAGCATGAACTTTCCTTTGACTGGTATAATTTAGTTCATAATTTAAACATTGTTTGGCTGCATTTCGTTTTCTATTAATTTCGCTGTCATTCATTCTATTAATTTAATTGTATATTCCATTGATTTAATTAAGGTTATTGTATGAAATATGTTTAAAACAGACATGGAAGATCTGTAAAATCACTACTGGATACTCTATATGTGAGCTAGACTAGAGAAATGTACTATTGCTTTAACATATCAATGTAAGTGTTTGTGTATTTGACAACTCATGTTGACAACAACTTGTTCACATTATAAGTTAATCCGTCAATAAAAAAGAAGGGAGACAAGAAACATGTCAAGAACTTTTATTGAAAGTACAGTAAGCAGCTCAAGAATAAATTTGAACTCAGAATAAAGGCACAGTAGGTGAGCCGATTATCAAAACATTTCCAGACATGTTCTGATAAAAGCACTGTTCCATATGGAAAGTAAAAGTGTAAATAAGTTATAGTAATATTTTAACAAAAATGTAAGGTCAACAAAAAGTGCTCCGGATTCTAACCTTTGATGAAAAAAACATGAACACCATTAAACAATTATAGAAGAAAGCATAGCCTATTTATTGTTCAGCATACTCTGCTTATGTTAAAGCACCTTAAACAGACAACGTCAAACAAAAGTATTCTCTTTTGAAAACCTTAACTAAACTGCTTTCTAACCTATTCTGAAACCTATAACTCATGATAGGATGGAGCTGTGCTGTCTCTTGTGTCTGTGTAGTAGGGCACTTCTGAACAAGTGTGAATGCAAGTGTGGAGTATGACGATGCAGGTTTGTGTATGTTATGTTGTCACGAGCTGTAAACAGGATGTAAAGGATTTGGTTGTAACTGTGGGGGTGCCTGCTGGTGTGATGAAGGTGCAAATGTGTCAAACACTCTGTTAAGCACTGTCATGAACATCCTATTATATTCCTGACGTTCCTCTCTTTGTGCTAGGTAGCGGCGCTCCTCCACATCCATTTGCAGTTTCATCCAATTGTCCAGTGATTCTTTCTCCTGATGCTGACGAACTTGCTCAGCCTGCATGAAGTCATCATATTGTTTCTTCTGTAGTTCTACATATGATTCCAACATGCTTGTTAGGTCAACCTTTGCCTTTCTCTTCTTGCTGACTGTTCTGGTCCGGATGTTCTCTGCTTGGGTAGAGTTGGGTGGGTCAGATTCACCTGAAAGGTTGATCAGTATACATGTAAGATTAACAACATAGCCTAACTTAATTAAATTGTGCATGTTTAAAGGAAAACGTTGTGATGACATGTGATAACATGCATACCATCTGACACCAAAGAACAAGTCGAACTTTTGCTAACAGCATTTGGCTAATTGTTCTATAATTATGCATGGCTCATATAATGGCTCATGGCTCATATAATCAGACAATAATAAACTGTACTTTCTATGCAGAACTAAATGCACTAGTAAAGACAAACGTGATTAAATAGTTAAGAAAAAGAAATGGTGTCCAATAACTGGACCAATAGATATTTTCCCTGTTGCTTTATAAATACATTATCCAGAAATATTGATGATATTCAAAACGTGTCTGCTACTCATATACAGATGAAAAATTAATTACCATTTTTAAAAAAAGAAACGCAATAGACTGCTTGTTTTTACACCATGCTTTCAGCTACTAACAAAATTAAGAACAGGATTATGCATTCATGATTAATGTCCATTTTATCAATTGTACATTTTGCTAATAATATTAGCAATAACATAAGCCATAGGTTAAAGCAATATAACGTTACTCACTGTTCGTTAGCTCATTTGTAGTTTCGGATGAAGGTTCTGAAGCTGACAAATCTTCTTGTTGGTCGTCAGGGTTTGCATGGAAGGATGGTGTAGGTGGATGTGATTCGATTATGTTTTGAGCAGCCCGTTCTCATCCCAAGGCGTCATATACTGACGCTTTTGACATTTCGTCTACATCCAACGCACATGTCACCCTTTAGCATCAATATGAGACGCAGATAGATATGGGCCAGAAGGCGCCTCCTAGTGGTCTAACCCTAAACCTACCCCAGACCTAAACCTACCCATAACCGAACAAAGCTATCTGCGTCTCATATTGACGCTAAAGGGTGCCATGTGCGTTGGATGTAGACGAAATGTCAAAAGCGTCAGTATATGACACCCTAGGATGAGAATGCGTTGGTTTTGAGGGTCACTTGTGGGCCTAGAACCAATAATGTTGTCAATCGCATCATACCACGGAAACTTCTCCTTCTCTTCTGTTGAGCTTCCAGTCTTTCTGAGGGAGTCACGTATTTTCAGATATTGCTGTCGGAGTTATTTTTACCTTCAAGCGACATCGATCCGGCGTTCTTGTGAATCCCCTCGTTTTCAGGTGCTCGCTGAGCATTTTCCAGTTTTTTTCCAATTTTCCAGATTTTATGTTTTCCTCAGCCCATACAGCTAACAAGGTTTCAATTTCATCGGAAGACCAAAGTAAACCCTTTCCGCTCATTTTGAAAGTGAAACCACATTATACGTCATCAATAGCGGTTCACTTCCGCGGTTTGGTTCGATTGCGTTCATATCAGCAGCGAACCGTACCCGAGTTCACATGAACCGTACCCCAGACCATCTTTTTAATCGGACTCGAGTACGGTTCGCGGGTGCGCACCCGAGTTCGGAAGACAGCGTTCACATCATCCTCTGACGTCATTCGAACCCGGGTGTGCACCAAAAGTGCTAGTGTGAAAGCGCCCTAAGGCTGTGGCTGAAGTCAGTTGTAGTTCTTGAGTTTCTCTTTCCTTCAGTGAGTCTGCTTGTTAACAGCAGGTGTTCATAATTAATCCTCAATCACCACTTAATTATCTCATTAACTTCAACACTGCTACAATAGTACTTTAACTCTGTAGTGTGCACACATATGAACACTGAACAGTGTTAATTTAACATGGGGCGTTTTTTTTATCTTACCCGTTTCATTAACGTATGACTGACAAATATGAATCACATTCAGTTTATTAATACAATTACATAAATCGTATCTTTTTCATTTATATATGACTGAAAAATATGAATCACATTCAGATCATTAATTGGTTTATGTTAAAACTATGTAATCCAAATAAATGGAAATTTTATATGCAATTCAAATACATAAATCTTATGTTTAGACATATATATATATATATATATATATATATATTATTTTATTTTTTTGAGTGTTGTTTATGTAATGAATATATTCACAATGTTTTGGTGCCTCTGTGTAAAATGTTTTAACTCTTAAAACAGACCATTTGTTGATATTCAATGTATGGTTGAGACTACCTTAGAGGCATGGGGACAATTGTCATTTACTTCTGAAAGTAACAGTTTTTACACTGGCACTTACTGTTGATATGGAAACTTTTGACCTCAGAAATGTGAGTTCTGCTGGGGGCTTTCTGACTGCGCTTTTCTATTCTCATTCTTACAGGTTGGCTGCAGACTAAGCAATAGGTGGGCTCAAAGTCCAAAACCACAAGTGCATGATGCATCAAGCAGCAGCCTCTGCAAACAACAAACAACAGCAGCTTCTCACATTTCTTTTCTTCCTGAAGGTCGTTTTGTTCCTCTAAACGTAAGGTAGGTTTATTGGTGTGAATGAAATCCATTGATCAAATTCTGCCTTGCTTTTTCTTGATAGCTTTGGTGTCTGTATTCAGGGTTGACTTTTGCCTTGTTACTTTAACTTTAAATTATAATTGCCTATGTTTATTAAAAGTGCTTTCCATCTGCCGAATATACAAAAACTAAATTTCACTTATTTTTTCCCAGACACATAGAAAACCCTGACTTTTAAAATAGCAACGTATACTCAGAGCCATAGAGAGAAAGAGTTGCGACACTCTTTGATGTCGCCGCTATGGCTGTCACGTGGTTCATGTAAGCCCCAATAGTTCTAAAACATACGCTGGCTGTCATGCTCTTCTATGGGACAGACAGCAGCGATTGCATTATTGAACGGTAAATATAAAATAAAACACACACCCAAGTACTTTTTCAGCTGTTATTGCATTATTGCATTTTGTTAATGTCAGTTTTGCATTTGGAGATAAGTTTTAGGCTATATTTTTGGAGGGAAAAGCTAGTGTTCATGTTCGTATGGGTAGTAGCACTGGCTTTAGCGGCTCTAACTTAACTTTTCCATATCATTCATCTGATGATGGACGTCTCATGATATTTATTTTAGCACAACTGGGCTGTATTAGGCTATTGATTCCCGTGATTTTGCTTATAAATTTTGATTCAGCCATTAGCCTACCTTCGTGATCACGCAAAGAGGTCTGCCGTGGCGGTCCGTTCAGAGTTCGCTTAAATATGTTTTATTAAACAATGACAGACAACAAAAATGTGTGCTTGTGTGGGTGTGTGTGAACAAGAAAAACAAAAACCAGGGGCAGGTGATCCATGAAACAGACAGGACTGGTGATCCCATAACAATCCTAGAGGTCCAGCATTGTTCTCACAAGCCGCTTCACTCAAGACAATAAAACATAATGAAAAGTTAGTATATCCCAACAAATTTAATTAAATAAAAGTTGCTATAAAGGTGGTAGTGATTCATTACCGAACTCTTACTGTCACAGCTGACGAAGTCGCACTAGCTAGCAGGCAGTGCTTGAAAATTGGTTGAAACAACCAACATAAAATAGATTCAAGATTCAAGATTTTATTTTATTTGTCACATACACAGTTATATACAGAATATACAACCAGTAGTGAAATGTAAATAGGGTGAACTCCAAGATAGTGCAATGTTATAAAACACTAAAAATATTAACAATTTAAGCAATATAAGATAATTTCTAATAATAATAATAATAAAAAAAAAAAAATAAATAAAAAAAAAAATAAATAAATAATAATAATTACGTAAAAATTATTAAATTAAATAAATAAAAATTATTATTAATAATAATTATTAATAATAAATATAAATAATTACGCTGTGCATGTACAAATGAAGACCAGTATAAGCATCGCAAAGGGCCTCTGATACAACATAGACAGTTGACAAATCAAAAGAGGTCTTGTGGTTGGAAAACATCTAAGCATTGATACACAAACATTCAAATACAAACAACACATGCCATTGTGTCCCTTTAAGCATAACTTATCTGTGCATAAATTATAATAGTTAGTGTATAAATGCATTTTAATCAATATCAATAGATTCGTTTTAAACCTTGTGTTTCCTGAATCATGATGATAGTATTGCAGTGCATTTTGTATTAAACTAACAGATGATTATATGTGAAGACCTCAATGAATAAGTTGGTCCGTTGATGTTCACCTCAGCAGAGCTCAGTCTGCTCTGAGCAACTACTTCCTCTCACTGATGCTGCAGGAAATGCATTCATTGTCTCCGCCTTCTGTATTACGTCTCACTTGCATCTTTTTCTTATACAGAAAATAACTCTTCAATGCTCATGATTTAAGGTGCTAAAAGTTATTATTTTTTATTAGATTTTTATTATATAGATTTTTTTTATCATATTATTCATTATTTCACAATAATGATTAATAAATTTGTTGTATCTTCTTCTCTGAATAAATTAACAAATCATTACTGATAAATGTGGCTAATGACTCATTGTTGACAGAGACATTTAAAAGGTTACTTTCTTCTACTTGTTCAGGGGTTTTAATCAAACACCCGAAGCATCGTTTATAAAATGTTGCGTAGAAACCATCCTGCATTTGATCTTATTATCATTTCTCGCGTAAAAATGTGCCTGCGCCTCTTTTGCAGACGTGAAATCCTCGTAAACGGCCACTAATTAATGTCATTAAAAGGATAGTTCACCCAAAAATGTTGTCATTACTTACTCACCCTCAAGTTGTTCCAAACCTGTATGAGTTTCTTTCTTCTGTTGAACACAAAATAATTTGAAAGAATGTCGGTAACTGAACAGTTGATGGCACCCATTGACTTCCATAGTGGGAAAAAAATGACTGGAAGAAGTCAATGGGTGCCATCAACTGTCTAGTTACAGACATTCTTTAAAATAACTTTGTGTTAAACAGAAGAAAGAAATTCATACAGGAACAACATGAGTGTGAGTAAAACAAAATTTTCATTTTTAGGTGAACTATCCCTTTAAAATATAAAAGAGCACCAGTCAATCTTTTAGGCTACTTGAGAATGGCGAGCAGCATGAATTGCTTACATTTCCAAATACTTGCAGTAGGCCCAACTCCGACTCTGCCACAAAGAAAAATGGCATGTCTGCTTAGAACCCGACAGGCTTTTAGTATTTGCATATTTCCTTCCAGGCAAATCTGCTAATGCATGCAAGCAAATACATGACTGATAAACCCCAGGGCGAGTGATATCCTGATAAACAGCACTTTTTTATGTTCAAGATTTTTATTTTATTATTTTTTTTATGACCATTGGCGTAAATTTTAGCGCATGCACAGTCTAAGATCAACGTTTTATAAATGAGGCCTCAGGTGTGGTCATTCTTCAGACAGCTCAGATCTGCTGCATTGCAGACAAAATATTGACTTGGCATTTTGCAAGTCTTTAAGAATTGGGTCTAAAAAAAAAAGATTTTTCAATTTTTTTTCGTAGCTTTTTTTTTTTCTTTTTTTTTCGTAGGGTCAGTTCTGCCAGCTGACTCTCAGCTGATCCACGTCTAGGAATAGGACGCCTATCACTGTATCATATATAAGCTCCTTCAGTATCAACAGCTATCACGTTTCTCAGGAGCCAATTCCCTCCTCCATGCCCAGGTCCTCCTCTCGTCAGTCAGGATTTGGCATTCTGATTCCTCCTGAATCAGACAAAAAAATTCTAATTATGTTGTACATAAAAATTAATTAATGATATCTGCAATTCATTCATGTTGGTTCTGTTCTGTTTACCCTAAGGGGGGGTTATTGCTGCTCTGCCTGCTCTTATCCATGCTAGGCTGCATGGATGCGCAGGGAGTTCTTACCCAGAACAGAACCATACCGACCAATCCTAACTGTATGCTACAGTAATTGTCAATCGTATTTGACGATAGTGGTCCTGACCGAACTGGGGTTTCTTTACTTTGATGAGTTTATCTATAAACGTTTGACTTCACACCAAAAGCTAAGCGAAAATTCGCATCACATTACTCGATTACTCACAGGATGTTTCTTGTTTTTCGTGTCACTCGCGCCAATAAAAACATCACGCGATTAGGAGCATCACGCACATCATCATCAACAACAACAACAACAACAACAACAACAAAAACATTTCTTTCTGCCATTTTTTTCATCATCAGCCATGTTGAATATAATTACTCTTGCTGCTGTACCTGTCGTGTAACTCCGAAAAGCCGAGGTGTCTAGGTTCACACTTCACAGCGCCATCCAGAGGCGCACACAGCTCTGTGAATTTCACCGTCTACTCCAGGAACTGCGCCTAAATGACAGCCGTTTCCAGCACTACTTGAGGATGACAGGTGCCCAGTGCATGGTCTTATCAAAAAGCTGTTAACTGATTGGTTTGCGTGACAATGCCTCATGCGAATTTTACGCTCGAGTTGAAAATTTTCAGCTTGCGCGGAAGACGCGATTGAGGCGAGATCGAGTGTTCGCGCCAACCGCGTAACCCAATTTGCGTCATTCGGCCTGGCATGTGTGTAGGCTAATATATTAACGCAAATAATTAAAATCGCGTTTGGTGTGAACAGCATAACTGTTTCACCGTTTGTATCACTCCACTCGCGGAGACTGTCATGTCGGTCGAGCAAATCCACCATATTTTTTATAAAATACTACTGTAGTTGTGTCATAAAATGTAGTTTCAAGAGTTTTTTTTAGGCGAGAAATATGTTTATTTAGACCTCAAATATGTTACTAATATTTATTACATGGCTTGGTTGAATTCCAATGTAGAATGTGGTCTGTTATTTCTTGTTATACCATGGTCTGGGTGAATACTCGATTCTGATTGGCTGCAGGATGTCCATTAAAAAGTGATAGAGGACACCTAGTCAAGGAGTTCTGGTGAAACTGACTGTTTACCTTTCGAAATTAATAAATAAATTCACTGGCTACATCAGCTGTGAGTAACCATAGCAACAGGCAGTCAAAGTATCCTTTACAATTTATTGTATCAAAACAAACATCTAGTTAGCCGTTATACACTACCTGTGTGTTTTAATTATAGGTAAAAAAAAAACGAAAGTGTAACGCCCATGGCTAGACAAGCCTAACTTACATGAAAAAAAAATACATTAACTTTCAGGCTCGTAAGTTAGCTAAACCGAAGGTTTCTACGAGCTGAGCGGACTATAAATATCTCCGGTTGCTAAATAAACCGTCAGGCGTAACCAGGGAAACCAAGTTATTGTTTGTAAAAACTTTAGATTTCGATTGTAAAACTAATTAAAATATAAACTAATGTTTTAAAAATGTGTTATTTGGCAAGTGACCATGGTATAAGCGGGTTAATGCCCTTCGAGGTGTCCATTGTCAGGTATTAATGGACTTCGGCGGAGGTAACCGGTTCACGCCTCGCCGTCGTCCATCAATACCTGACAATGGACACCTCGTTGGGCATTAACCCTTACATAACAGACTGCTGCGAAGTACAACACACCATTGCCATGAAAAACAGAGCGTTGCTATGGACGCAGGATTCTAACTGTAGAGACGGAACGGACTATTTTCTTTAGCGGAAGCAATACAATCGTTTTTAAATCAATAAACTCCTTTTTAAATCAATATTTTGTGTCAAATTATTGATTTATTTGGTGGGTAGCCATGTAATAAGCGGGATAATGTAGAGCGAGACGGTTGTTATAGCGAATACAACCCCTTCAGGCTGATTCAAGATCCCTCCGCTTTGCGTCGGTGTCCCGATCAGCCTGTCCAGGTTGTATTCGCTATAACAACCGCCTCGCTCTACATTATCCCTTACATAATCTTATGCTGTGTTCACACCAAACGTGAATTTAAGTATTTGAACGAGTAGATTACATGCAAATGGGAAGACGCGAATAGACGCGAATTCCCGCCGACGCGAATTGGGCTCGGTTGGTGCGAACGCTCGATATTCGCCTCAATCGCGTTTTCCGCGCAAGTTGAAAAATTTCAACTCGAGCGTAAAATTCGCATGACGCGTTGTCACGCAAGCCAATCAGTTAACAGCTTTTTGATAAGTCCGTGCACTGGGCACCTGTCATCCCCAAGTAGTGCTGGAAACTGCTGTCATTCAGGTTCAGTTCCTGGAGTAGACGGTGAAATTCACCGAGCTGTGTGCGCCTCTGGATGGTGCTGTGAACCCAGACCAAGCGTGCCACACAAGCCTTGAAAAGTGAAGCCAAAAAAACGTCTCGATCGCCCCCCGGTGACTGGTCCTCCTAGTATAGGTCATAAACCCCGCCTCCCTGTGTTATTCAACGGGACTTGAGACCAACTAAACAATGTAATTACACTTCAAATATATTTTTTCCGAAGGTGGTTTCTGTCATTTACTGTAGTTTTTATCACGCTGATGTAAATCCAAGTGTTTATTTTTTAAATAAGTTTGTTTTTAGTTAGTTATTTGATGCTATAAAAACGGTGGTGTGACGTCATGATTGACAGCTGTGATTGACAGGTTCTCTGAGCGAAGTAGTCACTGAAGCACCAACATACTTTTTTTTCAGGATCTTCGGAGGACTGAGGAGATTGGAGCTTTAAATTTAATATCTAAATTTCTATAATGAATTATTTCACACAGAGAGTGAGGGCGGGGCCTTGATTTCGCGGCTTTACTTCCTGCTCACTACTGCGCAGGTCTGGTCCCGAAATCACTACTGCGCAGACTCCCCACGATGTCAGCGCCATATCGGGACACTGGCGGGCGGCTTCACTTCTCACCAGTGGAAGAGAGTGAAGGGGCGTCGTCCATATTTTTTTACAGTCCCAGACACCTCGGCATTTCGTTGTTACACAACAGGTACTGTAGTACCTGTAATTATCTTCAACATGGTTGATGACGGAAAAAAATGGCAGAAAGAAATGGTATACGTATAATAACTTATATGTTTCATATACTATAACCGAAGCTAGATTGTGAAATCAAACATTTCTCGTTTTTAGTGTTTTTTTTTAGTTAGCTTAGATAGTAGCATAGCATACAGATATCCAAAATGATTAGAGATAACGTTTTTTTCATCATCTACAATATTTTTTGATAAAAAACGTCGATAACAAATATGATACAAGCATAATTCTGTTTAAGAATGATTTATAATTAAGTTTGATTGATTACGTTAAAGGGGTCATATAATGCCATTTTTGTACAAGCTAATATGATTCTTTAGGGTCTAAATTAAAAGTTTGTAATATACTTTAATTAAAAATTCTCATTAGTATTGTAAGAGAAAACAAATTTGACCTGGTCAAAAACAGCTCTGTTTTCAGCACGCCGTGCATGTGTCTTTAAATGATAATGAGCTTTGCTCACCCCGCCCCTCTGTTCTGTGGGGCATTTTGCCACAACAACACATGTGGAGTGTTGCCTTGACAACAGTTGAGGGTATATTTTGAAGAATGGCAGGGGGAGTCTCTGAGGACACTGCAACCGCATCAATTTGAACCGGAGTCGGAAAACAGGACGTTTCTGAATGGTTGGTTACCGTAATGTCACTTTGATCTATCTTTGTGTTTACTGGCAGGGTAGAGTAGTGAGATACGAACGCTATATGTTTACTGATGTATACGTTCGTTCATTGACAGATTGATGTTACAGCTAATGGTCATGAAAAACTTTTTTTCTGTAAATGTAGGCTTGTCAGTGATGCGTAACGTTATCTATGCCGTGTTAGGTACAACTGTCAGGGCTGAAGCACTAAAATTTTACTGATCTGTTTAAAAAATAACCAGTCTGTGAGACTATAGCTATGTTTCCACACTGTAAAAAAAAAAAAAAAACATCCCCAAGTCAAAATTTTCTAGTGACTGGTCACATCTAAATTTTTCAATTAGTCTGACGTATTATTTCTCATTGAGCCAATGTTAACAGACTATTGCAACAAGAATTGCACTTGGGCCAATTTAAAAATTTAGATGTGACCAGTCACTAGAAAATTTTGACTTGGAGAGGTTAGAATTTTTTTACAGTGCGTCCACACGTTTTTATCCGAATTAAGTGATATCGAATGAAAAATGCCTTATGGAAACAGTAAAATTCGATTGAATTTCATGAATATCGACTCAAATGAAAAACTTTCGTTCTCATCAGATTTTATCTTGATCGATATACGGCTTATGCGATAAACGCTGATGGAAACGTTATTGCAAATAAATCCATTTTGTCTAGCAAAACTTTGTTCGCAAATGTTTGCTTGAATGTTGTGCGATTCAGTGCGAAAATGAATCGAAACACCTTAAAATGTCTCAAATCAATTCGATATACCAATTTGATCGCAAAACAGCATGTGACGTCATTACGCACAGGTTTTTATTCGCTTTAAAGCCATTGGATGGAAACACATTTTCACCAGCTTTATTTGCGTGAGTTTTTTTTACCGAACTTCAGATAATTCGATTGACAAGTGGATGGAAACTTAGCTTATGACAGTCATTAGGCACATAAACAACACATACTCAGACAGGAGCTAATACCTTTTTCAATGTTCTCGTTTATAAAGCAGTCTGGTGAAATGATTCGCGTAAACATGAAAGCATTGACGTTGATCGTGGGGAATATTCCCTTCGAAAACAAAACTCAGCCACTGCGTCTTCAGCGGTTCGGATTTAGGAACATCAAAATGACTGCTGTGTTCGTTATTACACCCAAGAACAGAACACCACCATCGCTTAGACGCCATTCTGCTCCAGCGTATCAACAATGCGGACTATGATGACAGCTCGCTCACAGGCACTGCCAACACACATTTCAGTACAACCAACTTGTAAAAGTGCACGTATACCATTATATGACCCCTTTAAGAATCGCGAGAACAGCTTTAGATCAGGCATACTACTGGCCTGGGGTCCTAAGTTGGGACTCATCACTTTGCTGGGACTCAGCACTTCACCACTTTATAACCCAGATTTAAAAGTGTCACACAGTTTGTTTCTTTTGTATTTGCTGGAATGGATCAGCCGATGCATGGGCAAGTGTGACAGAACATTTGTTACTCAAATACTAAAAGCCTCACCCTCTGAACATGCCATTAATGCTGAGCATTCACAAAGGTGGTGTGGAGGCAAATATTGTCAGCTTGGAAAATGGAGAGTGTGTGTGTGTGTGTGTGTGTGTGTGTGTGTGTGTGTGTGTGTGTGTGTGTGTGTGTGTGTGTGTGTGTGTGTGTGTGTGTGTGTGTGTGTGTGTGTGTGTGACAACCTTACAGGCATAAAAACACAAATTTGCATTTCTTTATTTATTTTTTTTGTTGATTTTTTTCTACACTTGCATGTTTTCTTTGTTTCAGCATGATTTGGATACTTGATACACAAATACTTGCCTGACCGTCTGGTTGGTCAGTACCTTCCAGTTTTTTTATTGTCTCTCAGAAATAAAAAACACCCCTTCATCGCTGAGCACACACAAAGGCTGCGCTGAGTAGATCATCTGTGTAGAAATGAAGGCTGCCGTCGCTGTGCTCCTGTTTTTGAGTCTCTTTAGACTGAGCTTCAGTCTCTACAGAAAACACTTCTTTGTGAATAAATTAATGACCTGGGAAAATGCACAAACGTACTGCAGAGAATACCATGATGACCTGTCCACTGTCAGTACAGAAGAGGCAAAACTGCTCTCTGCAAATCCCCTCAATAATCTAAATTTTTGGATTGGATTGCACATAAGTCCTAACTACCCAGAACAATGGATTTGGTCTGGAGGTGAGAATGAAGAATTTGACAATTGGGACATTGGCGAACCGACATTGGCGAACCCATACACTGAAAAGTGTGTTATTGTAAAAAAATCTAATTATAAACTGCACAACGTTTTGTGCTCGCAGACTCGACCATTTTACTGTATGCAGGTCTTTGAGCCCATTCTGGTGCATCAGAACAAGACGTGGGATGAAGCCCTGGACTACTGCAGACAGACCTACACTGACCTGGCGAGTCTGAGATCTCAGACGATTATGGCAGAGGCGATAAATAGCGCCATAACATCTCAGACAGCTTATGTGTGGACTGGCCTGCGCTTTCTTGCTGGTCACTGGTTTTGGGTCAGTGGTGATGATCTTCAATAAAAAGCCTGGTCTACGGAGGGGGAGCTCCAGTGTCCTGCCAGAAATCTGCGCTGTGGAGCTCTGGATAGAGAAAATAATATTTGGAGACCCAACAATTGTGAGGATAAACTGAACTTTCTCTGTCTTAAAAAGCTATAAATGTGCTTCATGTTGTAATATACATACGTCTTCATGTAGGCCTATATATGATATTGATTCTTTTATCAATCATGAATCTATAGAAATCTATTGCTTTACAGTATGTATGTATGGTCGTTAAAAATAATGGATTTTTAATCTTTCATTTTAGTTGTGTCAACATATACATTGTCTTGTAAAACAATGTTTAGCTAAAATCTTTTATGGGCTTGCAGAGAAATTATAAATGATATGCACTATTGTAAAAATACAAGATTTAGAATCTGTTAAATTTTAATAACCATGTTAAAAAGATCAAGGTCAATCTTATTAGCTTTATGATTAGAAATTGTTTAACTTTTGTTCATGCTTTGTTGTTTTTAAACTCAATGATATTTTCACATTGCCTATCATATGGATTAACAGTTTGGTCTAGGACTAGGTATTTATAACCATGCCTTGGAAATTTTGGATAGGAAGCAAATAAGATATCATCATTGTAAATATATTAAAGTTTTGCTCATTTTGTTTGTTTTCACTATGTACAGCTTGTATTCAGGTGTTTAAATGATCTCGCCCCTCAGCCGTTATGAACTTGTTTCATGTTTAAAAATAAAAATAATTATTACTGTTGTTGTAATTGTAGTCTATAAAAGGCCCTTCTAGGGACAAGTGTTGCAAATTAGCTTTAGCTAAGCACTACAAGCAGTTTTATCTGTTTATCGTATCCGTCCCTTTCCAAATAAACTGAAAAAAATATACAATTGGATGTGCTATAACAGGAATTGCTCACTTGTGTTATGTTTACCACACCACAAATGTTCCTCCATTCAAAATTAGACATGGTTTTGGTCAGCTTTGTGTACACTATTCCCATGTGCATGTACTGTGTGTGGACAGGCCAGGTTGGCTGCTTTGGATATATCAGGATTCACGACCCATCAGCAGCAAATACTCTGTTGTTGGGTTTTTACTGTACAAAATAATTTAAACATTTCACTGTGCAAAAGAAAAAAATATGAACACACAATCAAAGATCATCATGACAATGGGCTTCATTCACCAATATCTTCCAAGAATTTTCTTAACTTTGTACTTAATAAACTTCCTAAGAAAAGTCAACGTCGGATTCATGACATGTTCTTAGACAACAGAATTGTTCGCACCTGTGTTCTTAGGATTGATGAATCCCACGTCTTCATAGTTGAAAGCACGTGCCAGTTGTTCCTAATTACCATAAAAAAACGGCCCGCAAATTCCCATTTAAGGACATGACACTTCAGGGCCGTGTGCAAGAAAAGTTGGAGCAACACGATCGGTCATTTTCAACAACAACAAAAAAAAATTTATATAGGCTACTTTTTAAACACAATTATACACGAAAACACTGAAAGTATCATGATGCACATAACCATGACATGCTTTAATGTTGCTTGGCGGTATTGTTAGGCATGCACTTTACATATGCAAAACTGTAAAATTTCAATGGGTACACTGCAACAGAATGTTGTTTTGTGATGATGTTTGGTTCTCGAAAGCACATTTTCCCGCTCGACAAACACAGAGTGTTTGAGTAACACAATTACAAAAAGTTACTCATAGGTACATGTCAAACTGTCATAAAAATGTGAAGCTTTGCAGCACAGACTTAAGTTTGGTCTCATTTTAAAGAAGACCTGCTGAAGTACAAAAAAAATATTTGAATAAGTAAATCCCCCCAAAAAGTTATAGGCTATATTTTTAAGTTACTGAAAATTATAAACATTATTTGATGTAAAATATATATTTTATGAAACAAGTTGAACTCTAAAAAGTCTAGAAAATCAAAGCCATATAATCAAAATAAGGTGTGTTCCAAATTTGAGGAGGATATCTCAAAAAATGAGCTTTCGATTTTGTTTGGGTGCAGTAACAGATTTCCCCCATTTGATGCCAGCGAAACTCCACTGGTGCACAGAGTGATAGGATGTTTTATTTGCAGGTGAGTTTTTCTCTCTCAGTATTACAAACACACATGCACACACACACACATATATATATATATATATATTTTTTTTTTATAACACATGTGACACATACAAACCACACTGACATCCATACCAACACACCCACACAATTATCGTTGCATAATTTATCCAATGGCTCTATAATATGCCGAAGCAGAAAACAGGAATAAAGCGAATATTTATGTGTGTGTGTGTGTGTGTGTGTGTGTGTGTGTGTGTGTGTGTGTGTGTGTGTGTGTGTGTGTGTGTGTGACAACCTTACAGGCATAAAAACACAAATTTGCATTTTTTTTTTTACACTTGCATGTTTTCTTTGTTTCAGCATGATTTGGATACTTGATACACAAATACTTGCCTGAGCGTCTGGTTGGTCAGTACCTTCCAGTTTTTTTATTGTCTCTCAGAAATAAAAAACACCCCTTCATCGCTGAGCACACACAAAGGCTGCGCTGAGTAGATCATCTGTGTAGAAATGAAGGCTGCCGTCGCTGTGCTCCTGTTTTTGAGTCTCTTTAGACTGAGCTTCAGTCTCTACAGAAAACACTTCTTTGTGAATAAATTAATGACCTGGGAAAATGCACAAACGTACTGCAGAGAATACCATGATGACCTGTCCACTGTCAGTACAGAAGAGGCAAAACTGCTCTCTGCAAATCCCCTCAATAATCTAAATTTTTGGATTGGATTGCACATAAGTCCTAACTACCCAGAACAATGGATTTGGTCTGGAGGTGAGAATGAAGAATTTGACAATTGGGACATTGGCAAACCGGACAAATACGGAAACTGCGGTGTTGTAGAAAAATATACTTCTAAAGTGCACAACATTTTGTGCTCGCGGACTCGACCATTTTACTGTATGCAGGTCTTTGAGCCCATTCTGGTGCATCAGAACAAGACGTGGGATGAAGCCCTGGACTACTGCAGACAGACCTACACTGACCTGGCGAGTCTGATATCTCAGACGATTATGGTAGAGGTGATAAATAACGCCATAACATCTCAGACAGCTTATGTGTGGACTGGCCTGCGCTTTCTTGCTGGTCACTGGTTTTGGGTCAGTGGTGATGATCTTCAATATAAAGCCTGGTCTACGGAGGGGGAGCTCCAGTGTCCTGCCAGAAATCTGCGCTGTGGAGCTCTGGATAGAGAAAATAATATTTGGAGACCCAACAATTGTGAGGATAAACTGAACTTTCTCTGTCTTAAAAAGCTATAAATGTGCTTCATGTTGTAATATACATACGTCTTCATGTAGGCCTATATATGATATTGATTCTTTTATCAATCATGAATCTATAGAAATCTATTGCTTTACAGTATGTATGTATGGTCGTTAAAAATAATGGATTTTTAATCTTTCATTTTAGTTGTGTCAACATATACATTGTCTTGTAAAACAATGTTTAGCTAAAATCTTTTATGGGCTTGCAGAGAAATTATAAATGATATGCACTATTGTAAAAATACAAGATTTAGAATCTGTTAAATTTTAATAACCATGTTAAAAAGATCAAGGTCAATCTTATTAGCTTTATGATTAGAAATTGTTTAACTTTTGTTCATGCTTTGTTGTTTTTAAACTCAATGATATTTTCACATTGCCTATCATATGGATTAACAGTTTGGTCTAGGACTAGGTATTTATAACCATGCCTTGGAAATTTTGGATAGGAAGCAAATAAGATATCATCATTGTAAATATATTAAAGTTTTGCTCATTTTGTTTGTTTTCACTATGTACAGCTTGTATTCAGGTGTTTAAATGATCTCGCCCCTCAGCCGTTATGAACTTGTTTCATGTTTAAAAATAAAAATAATTATTACTGTTGTTGTAATTGTAGTCTATAAAAGGCCCTTCTAGGGACAAGTGTTGCAAATTAGCTTTAGCTAAGCACTACAAGCAGTTTTATCTGTTTATCGTATCCGTCCCTTTCCAAATAAACTGAAAAAAATATACAATTGGATGTGCTATAACAGGAATTGCTCACTTGTGTTATGTTTACCACACCACAAATGTTCCTCCATTCAAAATTAGACATGGTTTTGGTCAGCTTTGTGTACACTATTCCCATGTGCATGTACTGTGTGTGGACAGGCCAGGTTGGCTGCTTTGGATATATCAGGATTCACGACCCATCAGCAGCAAATACTCTGTTGTTGGGTTTTCACTGTACAAAAGAATTTAAACATTTCACTGTGCAAAAGAAAAAAATATGAACACACAATCAAAGATCATCATGACAATGGGCCTCATTCACCAATATCTTCCAAGAATTTTCTTAACTTTGTACTTAATAAACTTCCTAAGAAAAGTCAACGTCGGATTCATGACATGTTCTTAGACAACAGAATTGTTCGCACCTGTGTTCTTAGGATTGATGAATCCCACGTCTTCATAGTTGAAAGCACGTGCCAGTTGTTCCTAATTACCATAAAAAAACGGCC
Organism: Rutilus rutilus; assembly: GCF_951802725.1. Taxonomy (NCBI): domain Eukaryota; kingdom Metazoa; phylum Chordata; class Actinopteri; order Cypriniformes; family Leuciscidae; genus Rutilus; species Rutilus rutilus. Next base: position 12,439,713 of record NC_140211.1, read on the forward strand.
CGCAAATTCCCATTTAAGGACATGACACTTCAGGGCCGTGTGCAAGAAAAGTTGGAGCAACACGATCGGTCATTTTCAACAACAACAAAAAAAAATTTATATAGGCTACTTTTTAAACACAATTATACACGAAAACACTGAAAGTATCATGATGCACATAACCATGACATGCTTTAATGTTGCTTGGCGGTATTGTTAGGCATGCACTTTACATATGCAAAACTGTAAAATTTCAATGGGTACACTGCAACAGAATGTTGTTTTGTGATGATGTTTGGTTCTCGAAAGCACATTTTCCCGCTCGACAAACACAGTGTGTTTGAGTAACACAATTACAAAAAGTTACTCATAGGTACATGTCAAACTGTCATAAAAATGTGAAGCTTTGCAGCACAGACTTAAGTTTGGTCTCATTTTAAAGAAGACCTGCTGAAGTACAAAAAAAATATTTGAATAAGTAAATCCCCCCAAAAAGTTATAGGCTATATTTTTAAGTTACTGAAAATTATAAACATTATTTGATGTAAAATATATATTTTATGAAACAAGTTGAACTCTAAAAAGTCTAGAAAATCAAAGCCATATAATCAAAATAAGGTGTGTTCCAAATTTGAGGAGGATATCTCAAAAAAGAGCTTTCGATTTTGTTTGGGTGCAGTAACAGATTTTCCCCATTTGATGCCAGCGAAACTCCACTGGTGCACACAGTGATAGGATGTTTTATTTGCAGGTGAGTTTTTCTCTCTCAGTATTACAAACACACACGCACACGCACACACACACATATAATGTTTTTTTTTATAACACACGTGACACATACAAACCACACTGACATCCATACCAACACACCCACACAATTATCGTTGCATAATTTATCCAATGGCTCTATAATATGCCGAAGCAGAAAACAGGAATAAAGCGAATATTTATGTGTGTGTGTGTGTGTGTGTGTGTGTGTGTGTGTGTGTGTGTGTGTGTGTGTGTGTGTGTGTGTGTGTGTGTGACAACCTTACAGGCATAAAAACACAAATTTGCATTTTTTTTTTACACTTGCATGTTTTCTTTGTTTCAGCATGATTTGAATACTTGATACACAAATACTTGCCTGACCGTCTGGTTGGTCAGTACCTTCCAGTTTTTTTATTGTCTCTCAGAAATAAAAAACACCCCTTCATCGCTGAGCACACACAAAGGCTGCGCTGAGTAGATCATCTGTGTAGAAATGAAGGCTGCCGTCGCTGTGCTCCTGTTTTTGAGTCTCTTTAGACTGAGCTTCAGTCTCTACAGAAAACACTTCTTTGTGAATACATTAATGACCTGGGAAAATGCACAAACGTACTGCAGAGAATACCATGATGACCTGTCCACTGTCAGTACAGAAGAGGCAAAACTGCTCTCTGCAAATCCCCTCAATAATCTAAATTTTTGAATTGGATTGCACATAAGTCCTAACAACCCAGAACAATGGATTTGGTCTGGAGGTGAGAATGAAGAATTTGACAATTGGGACATTGGCAAACCGGACAAATACGGAAACTGCGGTGTTGTAGAAAAATATACTTCTAAAGTGCACAACATTTTGTGCTCGCGGACTCGACCATTTTACTGTATGCAGGTCTTTGAGCCCATTCTGGTGCATCAGAACAAGACGTGGGATGAAGCCCTGGACTACTGCAGACAGACCTACACTGACCTGGCGAGTCTGATATCTCAGACGATTATGGTAGAGGTGATAAATAACGCCATAACATCTCAGACAGCTTATGTGTGGACTGGCCTGCGCTTTCTTGCTGGTCACTGGTTTTGGGTCAGTGGTGATGATCTTCAATATAAAGCCTGGTCTACGGAGGGGGAGCTCCAGTGTCCTGCCAGAAATCTGCACTGTGGAGCTCTGGATAGAGAAAATAATATTTGGAGACCCAACAATTGTGAGGATAAACTGAACTTTCTCTGTCTTAAAAAACTATAAATGTGCTTCATGTTGTAATATACATACATGTCTTCATGTAGGCATATGATATTGATTCTTCTATCAATCATGAATCTATAAAAATCTATTGCTTTACAGTATGTATGTATGGTCGTTAAAAATAATGGATTTTTAATCTTTCATTTTAGTTGTGTCAACATATACATTGTCTTGTAAAACAATGTTTAGCTAAAATCTTTTATGGGCTTGCAGAGAAATTATAAATTATATGTAATATTGTAAAAATACAAGATTTAGAATCTCAGTTAAATTTTAATAACCATGTTAAAAAGATCAAGGTCAATCTTATTAGCTTTATGATTAGAAATTGTTTAACTTTTGTTCATGCTTTGTTGTTTTTAAACTCAATGATATTTTCACATTGCCTATCATATGGATTAACAGTTTGGTCTAGGACTAGGTATTTATAACCATGCCTTGGAAATTTTGGATAGGAAGCAAATAAGATATCATCATTGTAAATATATTAAAGTTTTGCTCATTTTGTTTGTTTTCACTATGTACAGCTTGTATTCAGGTGTTTAAATGATCTCGCCCCTCAGCCGTTATGAACTTGTTTCATGTTTAAAAATAAAAATAATTATTACTGTTGTTGTAATTGTAGTCTATAAAAGGCCCTTCTAGGGACAAGTGTTGCAAATTAGCTTTAGCTAAGCACTACAAGCAGTTTTATCTGTTTATCGTATCCGTCCCTTTCCAAATAAACTGAAAAAAATATACAATTGGATGTGCTATAACAGGAATTGCTCACTTGTGTTATGTTTACCACACCACAAATGTTCCTCCATTCAAAATTAGACATGGTTTTGGTCAGCTTTGTGTACACTATTCCCATGTGTGCGTGTGTGGACAGGCCAGGTTGGCTGCTTTGGATATATCAGGATTCACGACCCATCAGCAGCAAATACTCTGTTGTTGGGTTTTCACTGTACAAAAGAATTTAAACATTTCACTGTGCAAAAGAAAAAAATATGAACACACAATCAAAGATCATCATGACAATGGGCCTCATTCACCAATATCTTCCAAGAATTTTCTTAACTTTGTACTTAATAAACTTCCTAAGAAAAGTCAACGTCGGATTCATGACATGTTCTTAGACAACAGAATTGTTCGCACCTGTGTTCTTAGGATTGATGAATCCCACGTCTTCATAGTTGAAAGCACGTGCCAGTTGTTCCTAATTACCATAAAAAAACGGCCCGCAAATTCCCATTTAAGGACATGACACTTCAGGGCCGTGTGCAAGAAAAGTTGGAGCAACACGATCGGTCATTTTCAACAACAACAAAAAAAAAAAAATTATATAGGCTACTTTTTAAACACAATTGTTTCCTACACGAAAACACTGAAAGTATCATGATGCACATACCCATGACATGTTGCTTGGCGGTATTGTTAGGCATGCACTTTACATATGCAAAACTGTAAAATTTCAATGGGTACACTGCAACAGAATGTTGTTTTGTGATGATGTTTGGTTCTCGAAAGCACATTTTCCCGCTCGACAAACACAGAGTGTTTGAGTAACACAATTACAAAAAGTTACTCATAGGTACATGTCAAACTGTCATAAAAATGTGAAGCTTTGCAGCACAGACTTAAGTTTGGTCTCATTTTAAAGAAGACCTGCTGAAGTACAAAAAAAATATTTGAATAAGTAAATCCCCCCAAAAAGTTATAGGCTATATGTTTAAGTTACTGAAAATTATAAACATTATTTGATGTAAAATATATATTTTATGAAATCAAAATAAGGTGTGTTCCAAATTTGAGGAGGATATCTAAAAAAAAAGAGCTTTCGATTTTGTTTGGGTGCAGTAACAGATTTCCCCCATTTGATGCCAGCGAAACTCCACTGGTGCACAGAGTGATAGGATGTTTTATTTGCAGGTGAGTTTTTCTCTCTCAGTATTACAAACACACATGCACACACACACACACACACACACACACACACACATATATATATATATATATATATATATATATATATATATATATATATATATATATATATATTTATAACACATGTGACACATAGGCTACAAACCACACTGACATCCATACCAACACACCCACACAATTATCGTTGCATAATTTATCCAATGGCTCTATAATATGCCGAAGCAGAAAACAGGAATAAAGCGAATATTTATGGAAGCTAGATTAGTCTCAAATATAATTCACGTAAAAAACATGATTCACAAATGCGTAGACAATTTCACATGCATGAAACCTAATTCACGTGCACACAAAAAAAATCCACGTGCGTGAAAAAAAAAAAATTCACAAAAAGCAATTCACATGCGCAAAATAAAATTATATACTCATAAAATACATTTCACAAATGCAAAACACAATTCGTAGATATACAACTGTGCACAAAAACCTTTGAATGTTTAAAATGTACGAGTGTATCCTTGCATTTGAATGTGCAAATCGTCATTCACGTACGAATCGCCTTAGATATGTGTGTGTGTGTGTGTGTGTGTTTTTGAGACTTTGCTGGCAGCATAACACTCGTACAGTAACACAGAGCAGTCCTACTCTTTACGTCCCGCCGGCGGGACGCCACCCCATGAAAAAAAATCATAATCAAATTACTAAGCAACCACTGAATGATATAATACAAAATAGGTATAATTTAAAGCTTAGAATCTCAGCTTTTCAATGCACCTATACATTTTATTCAACTCCTAAAAGGTGCTGAGTTATTCCTTTAGAACGGATTATACCGCCGGAGGGCGCCACCTAGCTATGGAAAAAATTAATTGTCATATTTTTCAAAACTACTGCATTGATCAACACAAAATAGGCATCATTTGAAAGCTTAGAGTCTAAACTTTACAATGAATGTAGCCATTATGATTATCTCCAAAGTAGTGCTGAGTTATTTGCTGATAAAATGATTTTTTTTTAATACATAATTTATGAGGAAGAGGAAATTATTATGTACTGATATGTGTCAAAAACATCATACTGCTCAGATAGTCATGTGTCATATGTCATTTGAAAGGTCTCAATGAGTAGAATACAACAAGCATAATTGTTTCAGGCTTTTACTAAACTTGAGCAAGGTTTTTGTAAAATAAGCCCCTCAAGAGACCCATGGGTAAACCATATATGGATGCTGAATTTTAGACACATTTCCGCTTGTAACTTCATGAAACATGCTCCGATTGTCCAAACTCAACGTAATCCATCACTCAGAACTAAAGATACTCCTCATGGAGTTCTAATACACAAAAAATACACAAACGCACGTAGCCAAGCGAGGTAGCTTAGACTTGGCCTTTTTACTCGTATCTTCATGAAACATACATCGATCATGAAAAATGACACATCGTTATTTACAGCAGGAGCTCACGATTAAGAAGAGCCCAAACTCATCAATCATATCTAAAGATATTCTTCATGGCGTTCTAACACAGAAAATACCAAAGACGCACCTAGCCAAATATATACTCATGAAGCACTCGCGTTTGGTTTTCACTTATAACTTCATGAAGCATGCACATATCGTAGAAAAATGCACATCATTATTTTCAGCAGACTCTCACGATTAAAAAGAGCCCAAACTCAGCATAATCCATCACTCATATCTAAAGTTATTCCTCGTGGAGTTGTAACACACAAAGCCACAAATGCGCACATAGATCTTTATTATAGATGTAGCACTTATGTCGCGTTCTAACTCATAACTCAATGAAGCATGCATCAATTGTGGAAAATGGCACATCATTATTTACAGCAGATTGTTAAGATTAAAAAGAGCCCAAACACACCATAATCCATCACTCAGATCTAAAGATATTCCTTATGGCGTTCTGACACAAAAAAATACCAGAAGCGCACCTATGAAGTAGCAATAGCAGTGATGCTATGTTGTTTTGATGTGACGTTTCAGCTCATAACTCAATAAAACATGCATGGATTGTGAAAAATCGAACATCTTTATTGACAGCAGATTCTCACGATTACAAAGAGCCCAAACACAACATAATCCATTGCTTTGATCACGAGATATTCCTCACGAAGTGATGCATACTTGGCTAAAAAACAAGTCTCTCATCCTTCTGGGGAGCAAAGTGTTTTCCAATTTTCCCGGAACCGTCCGCGCTCGTTTTCAAATGTGGAATCTCAGCTTTTTAAAGAATCCAACCACTTCAATCAACTCTGAACAAGTGCTGACTAGTCTCTCTAAACCGGAGTGTACCGACCGCGTGCGGCACCCATGGCGCCACCTAGCTGCGAAAATATTCATTATCATATTTTTCAAAAATATTGCCTTGATTCAAACAAAATTGGTGTCATTTGAAACCTTAGAGTCTGAACTTTACAGTGAATGTAGCCAATTTGAAAAACTCCTCTAAGTATTGCTGAGTTATTTGCTGATAAATATATAAAAAAAATCATAATCTATAAAATACTTTTTTGTACTATGTACTGCAATGTGTCAAAAACATCATACATCTCATGAAACATTAAAAAAATCGTTGAAAATGGCACTTCATTTTTTACAGCATATTAATACAATTAAAATGAGCCCAAAATTAACTTTATCTATTGCTTTTATGATAAGATATTCTTCATGGTGAAACACTATCAAAAATGCCCATGAGGGGGCGTCAAGGTCTCAACAAAAAGGCTATCTTTTTTTTTTCTTGCTGTAACTTTTGATTACTTTATCCAATCACCACAAAATTTTATCCAGATGCAGCTCATATGTAGAGGGACTTCCCCAAAAAAGAATTTTCCTCCTACCTTATTTCCTTCCTGAGTTATACCATGTCAAACAAGAAAGATATGCATTATCATTATAAAATATATATATATTTTTTGTCTTTTATCAGCAGTTTCTCGGCAGCAGAATGTCCAAATGTAATGTAATTTATATTTTCAAAAAATTTGAAAAGTGTTCTTTCAAACGATACCTACCTTTTGACTCTCCTTGCTATAGTTTTGAAGTTATGAGTCTGTAGTTTTGTGTATGTCACTCAGAAAACTCATTTTTTTTATTGCTTTCCAAATGTGCGAGGACTAAACAAAAAGGCTACCTTTGTTCCAAATGCTGTAACGTTTGAGTACTTTATGCGATCACCACAAAATTTGATTCAGATGCAGCTCACATTTAGGGGTACTTCCCCAAAAAAGAATTAATCTGCTACCATATTTCCTTCCCAAGTTATTGCATGTCAAACAAGAGAGATATGCAAAATCATAATAAAAATTATGTTTTTTTTTTTTTGTATTTATCAGCAGTTTCTCAGCAGGAGAATATCCAAATGTAATGTAATTTATATTTTCAAAAAATTTGAAAAGAGTTCTATCAAACGATACCTACCTTTTGACTCTCCTTGTTATAGTTTTGAAGTTATGAGTCTTTACTTTTTTGTGTGTCACTCAGACAAAACAACTCCAAAAATGGCCTCAGGGTTTAAGGGGTTAAGCTTATCAATCGACCAATCAGTATCACGTGAGGGCGGGCCTACCTACATGTTACGTCATCAGCTTTCGACCAGTTCATGGCTGAGCAGAGGTAAGTGCAGTTAATCGTTCATTTCTGTGTTTAGAAGTTAGAGATCATTTGAAGCAATAGTTTATTAACTGCTGTTTAGTCCACATGTGAATATAAACATTTATTTTTAGTATTGATGGATTTTCATGTCCTGTCCACCACACATTCAACCTATGATAATGTATGTAATGACGTGCATATATAGGAGACATGTTTTGATCTGCATATATTATGTAGTTTTATTGTTTCAGATTTCCAAGACAGATGATGTATGAAGTTGCAGACAACCAGTACTGTGATCTTACCATTTCTACTGTAATTCTTTGAAAACAGACATGTTGCAAGCCATCCATTTTGACAGTTGTTTCAACAAGTGGTTGAAAGTGATGCATTGTTACTGTATTAATTTGTCTCCTGCTGACTATATGTACACGGTTTAGGAATAAAGCCTTGCTATGCATGCATTATTAAATGTTCTTGTAAGAATTAAAAGATTCAGACATAGTTCAATTTGATGTACACGTTTTATTAATTTGAAAGTTTCTGAATCCTTTGGGAATAAAATATATAAAATGACTTGATCATGATTAATGTTCCTGTTACATATGAAGATCATGAACTGACAGTCTAAACTGTGAAGCACAATATTCAGTACAGAGAAATATACGTCTCTTCAGGAGTTGTGAGATCCAGTCAGAGTGTACTTTGCTTTTAGAGTATATAAATATAAGTGCAATACATCAAGTGAAAAGTTAAAAAATGAATTGTGTTCAGTCCGGTCATCAGTAGACCTCTCTGTTAGGACATATAAGATTTTGTCCTGATATTTAAAGTACTAAAACCCTTTGGTACAAGAGTTGCAGACAGAGGACGTGGGAAATTAAGTGATGGTATTTGAATAGAGTTTACTGAGTAATCTTAGTCGCATAATCTTAATTGCCTCTCTATGATAAGTACCTTTGTCTCATCAGCATAAAATCAGATTTGCCTATTTTACTAGGCAAAGTAAAATTAATGCTTCACAATATTGTCCTGAGACCTTAAGATGACAATAAAAAACCTTATTTAAAAACCTTGCGATGACAATACAGCACAAAACATAAGGAAATGCATGTTGAATATATTGCTAACACTCTACAATAAGGTACAATAACTTAGTTAACATTAGTTCATGTATTAAATAACCATGAGCAATACATTTGTTGCTGTGTTTGTTATATTAACGTTAGTTAAAAATACAGCTGTTCATTGTTAGTTTACAGTGCATTTACTAATGTTAACAAGATTTTAATGAAGTATTAGTAAATGTTAACATTAACAAAAAATAATAAAGGCTGTTCACGTGCAGTTCATTATTAGTTCATGTTAACTAATGAAACGTTTTAATAAAGTGTTACCAATTAAGATATAAATACAAAAAAAAAAAGTATAAAAGAGAATTAAGAAACAACATGAATTAAGATGTTCGTGACTGCTATCCAGATGTCACACCAAAGGTGAATAATCCTGATAAAATGCAGGGAAACAAGTGTTAATAATAATTTAACATCATACACAAATGGCAAAAAACACTGGGTGCTCGTTAAAATAGGTCTATTCACTATTTAAAGAACAATCTCGATGGGTATTGACCACAGATGATTGTTTTGCACTCATTAGCGTGATTGTAGCTGTGAGAGCTGTCTGTACCTTCAGTTAAAATACAACAAAACAAGCATAATTCTTCTTCATTTTTGACACGATATGGGACATCTGATTACAACAACACTTGCTTATAAACTATTGCTGATCTCAAACTTCTTTAACTTCAGTTAACACAGAAATGAACGATTAACTGCACTTACCTCTGCTCAGCCATGAACTGGTCGAAAGCTGATGACGTAACATGTAGGTAGGCCCGCCCTCACGTGATACTGATTGGTCGATTGATAAGCTTAAATCTGATTGGCTAAAGAGTAGGACTGCTCTGTGTTACGAGTGTTATGCTGCCAGCAAAGTCTCAAAAACACACACACACACACACATCTAAGGCGATTCGTACGTGAATGACGATTTGCACATTCAAATGCAAGGATACACTCGTACATTTTAAACATTCAAAGGTTTTTGTGCACAGTTGTATATCTACGAATTGTGTTTTGCATTTGTGAAATGTATTTTATGAGTAGCCTATATAATTTTATTTTGCGCATGTGAATTGCTTTTTGTGAATATATATTTTTTTTCACGCACGTGGATTTTTTTTTGCGTGCACGTGAATTAGGTTTCATGCATGTGAAATTGTCTACGCATTTGTGAATCATGTTTTTTGCGTGAATTATTTGCTTTATAGGCCAAACCTGAAAAAATGGCACCATCTGTAAAAAAAAAAAAAAAAAAAAAAAATTACAAATTTACATTTTGAAGCCTTGCCAACAGAATCATTTTATAGTTAAATGGCCCTGGGATTCAAAATTGCAGTTTTAATGGGTTTCAATAGGGACATTTTTGTCCAAAAGGCGCTGAGAGGAAATATTTTGTGTAGCCTACCTAGTGCAAAATAGATTTTTTAAATGGGGGTGAAATAGTAAAATTCCAATAAAAATACACACCTGTGCCAAAATGCAGTTAGCATTAACACAGGCAAAGTGATCAAAAAAACAAAACTGAAAAAGACAAAAATGTCCATAAGGATGCACTCTTATGAATCTGTTGTTTGTAGTGAATCAAAATCATACAGTGCAAATTAGTGTTGTCGGGTTCACAAACAAAAGACTCATATCCGTTTATTCTGTTCAGTTAGTAGTATCAAATACTGTATAGCCTAACGTGACCAGTGCATATCCGAAAGAAGGACTCATATTTAACGGTTCTTTTTATTGAATCCAAAACACCAATAAATAATAAGTGAGAGGGATTAATTAGTAGCCTACATTTTGTCACCAAGAACTATGTTGTATGCAGTGGTATTTTATACAAAATGAATGTATGAAAATATGTTGCTAAATATTTGGTTTATTTAGTAGCTTATTAGGACCGGCTAATAGCACACATGCAACATGTTTTTGAATATTTTAACACTTTTCGGGTTTTGCACTTTGCAGACGGTCCCTGCAGCAGCCTGCGCATAGAGATCAATGTATTTTGTCCACTGCGAAGGAAAGCTCGTTTTGAGGAAAATTAGGTTGTAGCTGCAGGTGTTATATGTGTAGTTCTATGTGTTAGGTGTTATTTGTGTAGTAACAACGTTCAGTTCACGAGTTATTGAACGCGGAAGTCCGCGAATGTGCGAATATAAAACCAACTTTACCTAAGTAAAATCACTTTGGATGCGGCGATCTCCTGACAGAATCTGCCTACACGAGATACTGTGGTGTGTAGGCCTATTAGTTCTCAAAACTCTTGTGAATCAGTTAACTCAACACTCCTATGAATGCTGAAAAGACGTGGTATAGACTTACACACTCTTTCCTCCAGGCACAGATTTGTACTGCCCTCCCGAGTCCAGAATGAAGGACGAGTTTCATGGAAAGCCGGCGACGGTCTGGGCTCTGGGGGTCCTCTTGTTCAGAATGGTGTGTGGAGACTTTCCAGATACTTTCGACTTCTACAGGACCAATATGAACACCTGGTACAAACCTGGCTTGACAAAATGTGATTTGTTTATTAGGCTACTTCAAGTAGGCTACAATTCAAATGCAAAACTTCATAGGCTTTTTAGGAGATGGCTGTATAGATATTGCAGGAATTTGTCCCGGGTGTCTGACCTGAAGATCTTACAGCTTAGAATGATGAAAGTAGAGCGGATGTAAAGTTTACGGTAATAATCAGACGTCTCTCCATCTTTCTCACAGAAGCCAGAGCGTCGACTTGATCTGGACAGATTGTTCACCACAAATGGTTTTAGGCACTGAGCCATGAGCTAAAAACTATTTAAGGTGTATTTTGAAAATCTCATCTGTTCTACGTGTAATGAATTTAGGCAACAACAACAACAACAACAAATAATTTCTGTTTTTCGTTCCAGGTGTAAAACTGAGCCCATATTCATAAAAAATCTTAATGCAAAGAGTAGCTCGTAGTGACTAAATTCTAAGAAAATTCTTAGAAATGTGGGCGTTTACTCTAAAAAAACAAACAAACAAAAAAAAACCCATGTTGAACTTGCAAAACCTACAATCAAATCTGAGGTTTCTCAACGGCAATCGGGTGAGGGAGACAAATTTAGCCGTCTAGCCCCATTGACTCCCATTCATTTTGCACTCATGGCGAGCGCCCCCAGTGGAACTCTGATTGGAACTACAACCAATAGGACTTAATAAGGCGTTGGAGTGAACAGGCTTTCTGTAGACGGGCTTTGGTTATTTGTCTGTGTACTCCGGTTCAAAAAGGTAGAGAAGGGCGAAAAATTCCATTTAATTTTCTCTTCTAACTTCAAAATCGTCCGACATCTTTGTTTTAATTTATATTATTATTTTCTTCTTTTTTTTTCGTGACCTTTCCAACGTGATGACGTAATACGTGGCGCGTCGCAGACCAGCACAAGATGAACAATTGTGGTTAAAAAGTATATACTTTTTTTATTTAATTTTTTTTTAAAATGACGATCGTTTTGCTAGAAAAGACCCCATTCCTCAGCAGGGATCGTGCAGAGCCCTTTGAAACGTCATTGATTTGAACTTCAGCATTCTGGTTGCAGTTGAATTGTGTGGAGAAAAATCCTGAAATGTTTTCCTCAAAAAACTTAATTTCTTTTCCACTGAAGAAAGAAAGACATGGACATCTTGGATGGCATTGGGGTGCGTAAATTATCATGAAATTTTCATTTTGAGGTGAACTAATCCTAAGGTTAAAATTGTTAGGAGTACGGACGAGGACTTTTAAGAGGCTTAAAGCAACGTAGTTTTTCAGCTATCATAATATATTTCCAAGACCCTTGTGATGGTACATCGACTCACAATAGGTTGAATGACACGTCTGCCATAGCCTGATGGGGTCTGTATCGCTTTTACTGGCACTACGGAACTTCGGGGTTTGGGTAGTAACCCGAGCACAAAAAGAACTACAAAATTCGACTGCTTTACGGCATACCTCACTTCAAAAATTACATGGTGTTGCTTTAGCAGAGGAGAAAATGGCAGAAAGACGAAAAGGGAGAAGAAATGTGTTGCAGACCATGGATGACAGTGAGTTAAAAAGACGCTATAGATTTAAAAAAAAAGTTTTATTACGAAATTCAATTGTTTTTTAAACTTCAACGGAGTACCCGCCTTCAAGGAAGTTAACGCTTGTCAGGAGAGTGGACAAATGAAATGTACAAGAGTGGTAGGACCAGGCTAGATTTCCACATCATTTTAAAAGCAAAAATTCTAGGCTACAAGATCCAGTTCTCAAAAGTCTTATGAACAAATATTCAGTATGGGTTTTATGGCCTTATTTCAGTGACTTCAGTGGTTCAAGCCTTTTTTTCAAAAAACGTTTACATACATGCTACTTATTATTGTAGCAGAGTTTTGAGACAAAGTTGCTATAGAGTCAGAATTGCAATATATAAACTCGCAATTCTGAGGGAAAAAAATCTGTCTTTTTTTTCCCCTCTGAGTTTTTAACTCGCAATTGCGAGTTTATATCTCACAATATAAGTTTCACAATATAAGTTTATTCCATGGCGGAAACAAGCTTCCATAAAGTTCAGCCCCACCTACTCATTAACATCAAATTTGCATACACGCTGACTTTTAAAATGAATTTTAAAACTTAAAAAAATGATGTCACTATTATTGCGTGAGCATTAGCAAAAAGCTTTGCAGTTTAGAAACGTTAAGAAAAAATATATTAGCAGTTTCTTTTTCACATTTGCATTTTAATATTGGCAGTATTGCCTCAAGATTGTAGTGAAAATGAAACGTCAAATCACCAATTGCATTTTATTTTAGAATTTGACAGGGACAAGGCATTGTGACCATGAAAATAAAATAATTTAATTTTCAATTTTGTCACATAGGCCTATTTTTATGGAAGTTTTTTTAAATTAAAATAATAAATCAAAGTCTCAAAACAGCTGCTCAATTGATAAATCAGATGCTCAAATTATTAAATAATAAATAAAACTCTCAAAATGGCTGCTCAAATGATAAATCAAATGCTATTTTATTTACTCATTCGGGGAAGCATGAACTATCAAAAATCTAAACTCATTTGTATTTGATTTTTAATTTTCATTATCAACCCAGTATAAACTTGCCATGAAAAAAACTCAAATGCAGGAGGGCACAGTGCTTATTAAAAATGGATGAACATATTTGACAAATTCTCAATGTGATATGGGATTTCTTTTAAAGTGGTTGCCCATCCAGTCAAGGAACTCTTTTCCTTTTTATCTTTTTGTACATAGATAATATCACACTTGCTTGCATTAAAATTCCAACGTTTTGTCTTTCTTGCATTACCCAGCATGTGTAAGTTTGCATGTGTGCATGTGTGTTATAACTAAATATTACTCAAAACACCTCAGGCATAAGAACACAACTGGAGTTGAAAACATTAACATTTATTTATTGATTAAGAGGTTATACATTTTATGATAAATATGGTCTTTTTATTGTATTATTGGCAAAGATACTATGATTCAAATTGCATTTCTATACATAAATACAAAATCTGAGGTAGGGCCTCAAGGATTTATGAGATTTAAAATAAAGTATGCCTTTTCATATATGTTTATTTTCCTCTTTTTATACGTTTTCCTTTTTTTTTTCTTTTGTCTGGCACAGAATTCAAAATCTAGATATTTTTCATATTTATACTCTACAATTCAACTCAAAGGATGCCATGATCTGTTGGAGGTACATATCTGTATCCATAGGCAGATTTCCCTCACATAAAACACACAGAAATATATGACATTACCCAAGTAATAAGAAATTTTACCTATGCTCCGATAGGTCCACAGTAAAGTGCCAAATGACACGACATACATTACAATATAGACTGACCACATAATGACTGATTGGAAGCTACTCTGTATCATTATTCTGAAATACATATAATAGTTTATTACCAGAGGACATCTATAAGGCCAAAGGTTACCTGAAGATGTCATATAACATATTGGCACACATCAATAATGAAGGATGAGTGGCAGTATCTCAGTCTCCTAAATACACAGAATAATATATTTCATTTCTTCATATATATATATATATATAGGCTATTTGTATATATATGTATACGTATATGTCTTTTTCTTTAGAATATATGTTCTTTTTAAGCTTATTTTTTTCAGAACCCTTTGAGAAGTTCTCCTTCTTTGGTTGCCTACTGCCCAGTGTCGCCCTGTAGGTAGGAAAAGGTGGTAAAGAGGGACACATTCGAGAAAAGGAGCGTAAAGGGGAAGCATACATGGACAAATAATCCACAGCAACACAAACAGCACATGCAAGACTGTTACCTATCATTTTTTCCCCACAGATTACGTGTTACTTGAAGGGGTTGTAACAATAGCTCTCGGACAGACGTACAGCAACACAAGGACTAACAGAAACTCCATCCAGAACCTCAAATATTACAACAATGATCACAGCAAGCCGTATTCAACTCGGACATTAACGTGTGCTTTGTGTAAGTGTTTGTTGTGCTACAAAACCTGGATCTTCAACTCGAGTAAAAAGCACTCAACTCTCACATACAAATTAAACATTTGCGATGCGTTGAAACCAAGGCCTATGAGGGCCTCAAACTGACTACCAGGCTGCATTTGACCATGTCTGGATGGTTGGATAAATATAAATCTAAACACTAAGCGCTGCATATTATTCCACACATCCACACGCACATATACTACACAGAGAGTAAGATTAAACATGTATCAGAAAAAGCATCTCTTTTGCGGCACTAATATACTGAGGAGCACCTTTTTTCTTTTATAAATGCTCTATATTCAAGGTGATTAGTGTAGTATCTGCATATTACATGGCTTTTGAAACACATCACTCCCAGGCAAAGTCATTATTCTCAGTGTTATTACTTGCATTGCGTGGGCAGTGTGGTTCGCTTCACTTGTAGTACTAACTAAATCATATCCACACCACTAGAACTATCAAAAAAAGTACTCGTCTTTTATTTAGGCTTTTTATCATTGTGGTGGTGGAAAGCAACAACATATTTTTGCGTGATGTTTGATCAAAGTGCTTTTGTACTCAAGTTTGGTCAGCTTTTATTATTAACCACAACTAAAAACCCATTGCCTAAAGCAATACTACAAGAGCATTCTATCTGGAGCCATATTTACAGTCCAATGGGAGAAATGGGACACTAATTATAAGATATTAAGGATTCAAATGGTCAATAATATTCAGAAAATGTGCACTTTTACCAATCTTACAGGGAACGGGATGTATAGGAATGACATATGAAGCTCCCACAAACATGTTCAACTCTAATCCAACATCTAAAAAGGTTGATAGAACGGAGTAATACCTGAGACCCTGTTTCATGAAGACGTACAGACACTCAGAGATGGAAAACGTTCAAAAAAAAAAGGAGTGTGGTCCTCAAGCATCTATCACAGAAATGTCCTTTTTTTCTAATCTACATATCTTACATATTGCAATTGTTAAAAATAGCACGTCAGCTATGTCAGTGTTTAAACACGTCGTTTCTAAAGTATGCACTTTTCATGAGACGCTTGGCTTGCCACACATACCACACTCCTTAGTTTTTCCTCTACCTTTCTTTTGTGTACTCCACGATATCTGTGCACTGCATAAGAAAAGAATAGTAGGATTCACATAGTCTATGAACAGATCACGACACATACTCGAAAGCATACTCTAAATATTAGTATACATACATACATAACTGCTATCGTTGGCCGTTGAGCACTACTCTAAACAACGCTAAAGGGTATTATTACAGTTTTGCATGGCTAAATTTTGGGATGGATCTATACTACTAGAACCTAGACTATGAGTTTGCCTTCTATAACACTGTAGAGATATTTCCAACAGGTTAGTAAATAGTTAGAAAGAGTAGGATAGCTTATAATTCACAGAGACTGAAATGTGCTCACTTCCCTCCATAATGTAGTATTAATACACACTATACTATGCAGTAGTTTATAAACAGAGGAAGTCTGAGGCACATGGTACAGCTATAAGTGGACACAAGTGGAGAGCGATAGTATGATGCCAGAAAAGAGTTTGTGTTCACTGTGCACTACTCAGCAGTTTTTCTCATACGTGTTTGCTACGTTTAAGAGATGACAAGCAAATAGACAAGAAATGTTATTTTCCTCATTTTTTCTTTTTTCTTTTTAACATCAGCAGTCACTGGAATGAAAAAAAAGGAACAAAAGAATAAAAAACAACCACTGCATGATGCACAATCAGTCAAATATTGCCTTAACAGTTGCGACTTCATCATTATATTGCCTCTGAGAAAAAGGTTCAGCTGGGATCGGTGTATCAGAATGAACTCCACTGTCAGAATGACTGCGAATAATAATTCAGAAAACAAAAATCATAGGGAGTTGTCTGTGCTTTCCACCTGAAAGACCCCTCTAAAAGTGCCAGAAGAGGGGGGAATATGGCTGAAAGAGAACGATAGGGAAAAAAGGGGAGGTTGAATGGGCAAAGAGTTTGATGTGAGTGCAGGTCTCACCCTCAGAGGCCTCGGGAAATTGCGCACTCACAGGGAAGTGAGGAGGATTATTGATATTGGGCTGATAGTTGGAAATCTTTAGGGGGAAGTTTGAGGCCAAGGGAGTTGGTGCCCAGTGGGTCGATCATGTTCTTGTAGCGTTCGCCGCGGTGTTTCATCAGGAATGGACCCCAGTCGGGTTGAGGAGAGCAAACCAACTTCAGCCGCTGCGGAGGGAGAGAAAGTCCATCAGAATCGTATGACGGGGGCTTGGTTTGCATCCTATCTTGTAGATATTGACTTATTGATTTGGTTTGATCTTTCAAAACTCAAAGAAATTACAGAATTTGAAATAGTATTACTTTGATACATTATTTTGTTTATGTGATTTCCATGTTATATATATATATATATATATATATATATATCAGTGGGGATTTAATTTGAATTATTTTATAATTATCAGCATGCAAAAGTTCTAAAACCACAGGACTAAATACAATGACCAAGTGAAGGCAAAAGGTGGTTAAAAAAAAAAATATATATATATATATATATATTGAAAAAAACCTTTTTCTTATTGAACTGAACTGAACCAACACTGACATTGTGGTCAGACTGAATTATGACTCGTATCTCATACAGAGCTCATCTGGCTATAATGACTTATTATACTCACATATCATATCTCTCATATTTCATTAAGTTTGCATCATTTATTGTATTATTTTCCTGTTTATTACTGTGACTGTTCTGTATTTTATAAAGCACTATAGAAATAAAGGTACAGATAAACATACACTTTATGTCGATTGTCCACTTTAGACATTCTATTAACTATAAAATAACTTTGCAACTACAGTATAGTACAGGTCAACTAACTCTCATTATAATACTAGTAGACCGTTAGGTTAGGGTTGAGTTGACATGTACTTGCAAAGTTTCTTACAGTCAGTAGAATGTTTCAGAAACCTCTCGGATTTCATCAAAAATATCTTAATTTGTGTTCCGAAGAAGAACGAAGGTCTTACGGGTTTGGAGCGACATGAGGGTGAGTAATTAATGACAGAAATTTCATTTTTGGGTGAACTATCCCTTTAAAGGATTAGTTCACCCCAAAATGAAAATTTCCTAATAATTTACTCACCCCAATGCCATCCAAGATATCCATGTCTTTCTTTCCTCAGTGGGAGAGAAATTATGTTTTTTGAGGAAAACATTTCTGGATTTTTCTTCTAACAATGGACTTCATTGGTTACCAACGTTTTTAAGTCCAAATCAATGCAGTTTCAAAAGTGTTTAAACGGGCTGTACGCGATCACAGCTGAAGAAGAGGTTGTTATCTAGCAAACGATAGGTCATTTTAAAAAAAATATATATAATTTATAGACTTTTTACCTTCAATAGTTCGGATTGAGCTGATCAACAACTCCACTGTTTACAATGCGACCGTACGTAGGAGGGTAGTTCAAATAGTATAGTATTGTATGTTGAATGACATATTTATGTCTTATTTATGTGCACCACCATGTCTCGTTAGATCTTTGTCTGCCCGATGTTTGTGTCGCCGCAGCGGTCTCCTCCATCTGCCTAAGGTCTTCATCTGTGTACTCAGGTTCAAAAAGGTAGGGTAGAGCGAAAAACTCCATCTCATTTTCTCCTTCAACTTCAAAATCGTCTGCCATCATTGTTTTACCTTTTTTTGTTAAAGAGCGTTTGTCTCGTTTGTCTTAGTCTTTGTACAGTCGCATTGTAAACAGTGGGGCGGTACTTCCGCCGGCGCCGGCGTGACCTTTCAACGTGATGACGTAGTTCCCTGTCCATTTGTTGATCAGCTCAATCCGAACTATTGAAGGTAAAAAGGTAATCTATAAATTATAAAAAAAAATTGAAAATGACCTATCGTTTCGCTAGATAACAACCTCTTCTTCAGCTGTGATCGCGTACAGCCCGTTTAAACACTTCAAAGACTTTTGAAACTGCATTGATTTGGACTTAAAAACGATGGTAACCAATGAAGTCCATTGTTAGAAGAAAAATCCAGAAATGTTTTCCTCAAAAAACATAATTTCTCTCCTATTGAGGAAAGAAAGACATGGATATCTTGGATGGCATTGGGGTGAGTAAATTATTAGGAATTTTTCATTTTGGGGTGAACTAATCCTTTAAGCTAAAAAATAAAATAAAAATGGCGTCTGAAAGTTGCGGTTGGTGGTCAGTTTGTGTGTAAAGGTACAGACAATCATACACACTTAGCGTTCTCCTACCTCCCTCTAACTTTGCAACTACATGTCAACTAGAAGTCATTCGAGTATTAGTAAACTGTCTGCTTAATATCTGCTAACACTTTATTTTGATGCTCCCCCAACAGACATTCTACTGACTATAAGTAACTTTGCAACTACGTTGTTCTTATTCTACTAGCCCTAACCTAACGGTCTACTAGTACTCTAATGAGAAACGTTAGTTTTTGACTAACGGTTTCCACTTTTGATGTCATTTCTAGCAAGAGATTATTATTGCAGTAATTTAATATTTGCTTAGTTATCAACAAAGCTTCCTCTATTTTTGTTGTAGATCTTTAAACAGTTATGCTTCCTTCATACGCAAAGGCTACATGCAAATACATTGCCTAATACGCTGCCTAAGTTTTCGGGCGCAGCCATAGAATGTCTAAAGTGGACACTTGAAATGAAGTGTTACCACCCAAACACCTCTCCCTTACCTCAATAAATGATCCAGGTGCGAGGTGCATCTTGATAACAAACATGATGGGAATCCATATAACAGAACAGATGACCATAAGCCAGCCGAGTACCATTGACCAGGTCGGATAAGTGTATTCCTCATAAGTCATCACCTTCCACTGGTACAGACTAAGTCCCAAAATAAACTAGAGAAAGAGGAAGAGAGAGAGAGGGTCAGTGGCAGTACTATCCAGCAGTTAGCACTGATGAATTTGCGCAAGGTATCTGCAAGAATGGTCATATAAAACTTGGTCTCATCTGTATAAGGTGGACATACTGTGAGAATGGTTGGTGTGACAAAAGCCCAACAGACTCTCCAAAACCGGTTTGGCTGGAACCCAATCATCATCTCAATGTCCTCGCAGAACCGTTGTAGACCTGCACCACAAAAGAAAGAAAGAAAGAAAGAAAGAAAGAAAGAAAGAAAGAAAGAAAGAAAGAAAGAAAGAAAGAAAGAAAGAAAGAAAGAAAGAAAGAAAAAAAGAAAGAAAGAAAAAGAAAGGACGGAAGAAAGGAAAAAGAAAGAAAATCAATGGGCAATAACATTTGTTAAATAAATTCTTTGGAAATGTATCTCACAAAACTAAATTTAGTCATTCATTTAAATGAATATATTATATGATATATACTTTTACATCTATATATATCATACATTTACATAAGTAAACTAACTAAAAAGCTTTTTAGCTTGAGCCCACTCATTACTACCTGCTTATTCGTTTTTTAGTTTTGTTTTTTGGTAGTTTTTAGTTTAGTTTGTTTAATTGTTTGTAATTTTCTTTTTCGTCACCTAAACAAATCTGATCCCTGCTGTGCACTAAAATAAATTACTGACATCTAAAGGTAAATTGTAATTTAAACTCACCATAAATGTATGAGATTCCAACCAGTTCAAATATGGCAATGATGACCAGAGAGTAAGAGGCTGCATACGTGTCCACCAGCTGAAGCATGTACATTCCACTCTGTAGGTCAAAACACACAAATACACACAATTCAAAATACAAATAGTTATCTAATGAAACCCAATCTACAAATAACCAAATAAAACAACAACAACAAAAAGACAAATTAACTTTAATTCCTGACCATTCCATTTAACTGCTTTATGAATTCCATTCCAGTCTCTTTACTTTCCTATGTACTTGCTTTATACTGATTAGCAGAGAGACACTTTAATTAAAGTGTGCAATAAAGGTAAAGGTGTTGCAGTTGGGAATAATAGTAAATGTCCTACCTCAGTGATCATGGGGAAACCAAGCACAAAAAAGGACAAACAGCAAATCAAAGTGAACTGAGGCTTGTGTTTGCGCAGGTAGTTGGGGAACTCATCAGAAACAGACGTCACTATAGTTTCTATGGTGGCAAACTAGAGAGGAACCAAAGTGTGAAAAAAAAAAAGGATTTAGTTATTGTATTTATTCAGCTTTCACATAGACTGTAAAAAAAAGACAGATGACATGTTTCCACTTCTTTTCACTGTAGAAAATTGAAGCCAAAATATCACTGAAATGGCATCATTTGGAGCCGGATTATCAAGGTCCCACCCACACTCCTGCTCCCGAGGACTCAATTCATGATGTTACACACAATTTTTATAGCATCAAATAATAAGTTGCTGATAACGCTACACCGTTTTCAACTAAAAACTTTGTATGCATTTTGGCCATTCATTTACATGACAATGGCGTTTTGGGGGCCTGAAAATGCAAAGTTTTGAAAAGGGGTTTCAAAGTGCACGTTTTTGAAAACAATACCGTTATCATCTCCATGTAAACAACAAAAAAGCGACGTCATGCGCATGCGTGTTACGAGTTCAGTCTAGTCTATAATAGTGTTTCTTTACAAAGTGACATCACCAACTACTGGCCTGGCATGAATAATACAGTGTTTTTAGTCGTTTTCATGAATCTGTGTGAACGGGGATAACACACAGGGTGACAACAACGTTGTCGTATATATGCAAAAAAAAAAAAAACGCAAAGGAAAAACTTGTTTAGTACAATGTTGTCGTGTAAATGCTGCACGATTCTGGATAAATTGAGAATCACGATTTTTTTTGTTTCAAACTGAGATCACGATTCTCCCAAGATTCTGCCTCAACAAAATAAACTAACTTAATAGAGGTACCTCTGACAAATGTTAATTGCTGCAGTCTATTTAAAATGTTTAATTAACCTGAATTGTTTGAAAAAAACTTTACAAGTCATGAATGATTCAATAGCCCCTTTCACACAGCGATCCCGGTAAATTACCGTAATTGCCGGAACCAATTTACCGGTAAATTTGAAAAGGTTCTGTTCATACATGATCTGCTACCAGTAATTTATAAATGTGAAAGGGGCTAATGACTTAATACTTCACTTGTTTCATTACTGGATGAATCACCATTTTTGAATGAATATCTTGAATGAATGATTCAAAGACAAATACATGTTTTAACAGTAGCTTGTCACACTGGTGTTGTAACAATGTAATTGATATAACCGTTGAAATATCAAGTTACTTTCAAAAGTAACTTGCTCTTTTTTGATTGCTACCATAGACATCAGTGTTTATATCCGAACAATAAACTTTTATCCCAGTACTTCTGTAACACAGAAATGATGATAATGTGTGGTTGAAAAGACTGTGAAGCGGTTTCATACCTATTCATGACAACTGCTTCCTCTGGGTCAGCGCCAACGCAAATATGAATGTTCCGGTGTGATTTTGTCAGAGGTTAACAGACATAGATTGTTGTCATTAATAAATGAGATAGCGTGGATGTTTGAATCAAGATTGCGATCTTTTAACAATTAATCGTGCAGCTCTAAAACGTACCCTATTTAAAAACAAACGTAAACATACGCCAGCATGATAAGAACTACCTGACAGAAACCATCTTCAGCAAAAAATTATTTGAAGTGCAATTGGATTTTTTAGTTTGGCTTGTGTCCCATACGATTACATGGAGAGGCCAGGGTTTATGACCTATACTGCAGCCAGCCACTAGGGGGCGATACAAATATTTTGGCTTCACTTTGCAGGAAGTGTGTGGCACACTTCAGCTATCACATAACAACTAAAGAAAAAAGATTTATGAAAGATTTATGTTTGCCATTACCATAGTGTCCAGACCAAGCGTAAGCAACATGAGGAAGAAGATGATGGCCCAGAAAGGTGACAAGGGCAGCCTAGTCAGAGCCTCTGGATACACCACAAACGCAATACCTGGACCTACAAAAAAAGAGCATATTTTCAAACCAGAAGCCTTTTAGATCTGATAATAGTGCAAACAGCACGATGAGCTTTATATATTTCCACTAACACCAACTCCAAACCTCTGATCACAGATAATCATAGCTTACCAAGCACAAACACATGCACTCATACTATGTACCTTCATCTGCCACTCTCTCGATGGGGACTTTGAGCTCATGAGCCATGAAGCCAATAACTGAAAAAATGACAAAACCAGCAAATATACTGGTGGCACTGTTCGTACACGTCACAATGAGAGTATCCCTACAAAACAAGAGACAGAGCACATGATGTCATTTTAAATCATAAATAATATTCAAATACATAGATCAGATTTTGAGACTCCCTCGCGCAGTCAGTGTTGCAGTATTCTTTTTAAAATGAATGTGAAACAATAATAGTTATCCTATTTTTGTTGGTTAAAGAGACTAATTTGTGTACATTCGATAATTCAGATAGTACACTCTTGTTTATTCATCACATTGGTCTCAACAAATCGTAATCAATGTACACTAGTGTTAAAATGTTTGGGATCAGTACGATTCTTTTCTTTTTTTTTAAAGAAGTCTCAAATGTTCACCAAGGCTGCATTAATTTGATCAAAGTAAAAACAGAAATATTGTGAAATATTATTCAAATTGGTTACACTTTATTTTAGGGTGTAAGTATTACAGTGTAATTATACATTTAAGTACTGAGCAATAATAATTAACTACATGTACTAACTATAGGGTTAGGGTTAGGATGAGGGTTTGGTTTAGGGTTAATTGCATGTAACTATGCATAATTTATAGTTACTACTACAGTAACTGTAATGTGTAACAATGACATTGTAAAATAAAGAGTTACCGTGTTCTCTATTAATATATTTTCAAATGTTATTTATTCCTTTGATCAAAGCTGAATTTTCAGCATCATTACTCCAGTCTTCAGAGTCACATGATCCTTCAGAAATCATTCTAATATGATTCTTTGCTGCACAAGAAACATTTATGATCAATGTTAAAAACATTTGTGCTGTGTTTTTGTGGAAAACCATGATCTTTTTATTTTTTCAGGATTCTTTGATGAATAGAAAGTTCAAAATAACAGCATTTATGTATAAATTGACAGTTTATTTGAAATAAAAATATTCTGTAACAATTATACATATAACCTGCCACTTTGATCAATTAAATGCATCCTTGCTGGATACAAATAATTGATTTCTTTTTTCTTTTCTTTTTTCTTTCTGACCTCAAACTTTTGACCTGTAACTGACAGTGCTAGTTACCTGTAACAGTTGTTGTGGAACTTATTGTAGGATGACAGGGTTATGAGACCTCCCCATGCTGCAGACAGAGAGAAGAAGATCTGGGTAGCAGCATCCTTCCACACCTAGAGTTAAAGCGAAAGAGAGAAAGAAACGCAGACAGACAGACAGGTGGAAGAAGAAAAATAAGACTGAATCTAGAGCGTCCATCAAACAGAAAACATTTGACTATAGTGAATAAAAAACATTCTTTCTATTACCTTGGAATCATTGAGTTTTTCCCATTTGGGTGTTATGAAGTAGAGGATCCCAGAACCGGCCCCAGGCAGAGTGACCCCTCGGATCAGCAGGATGACCAACACCACGTAAGGGAACGTGGCAGTGAAATACACCACCTGAAAACAAGAAAAATAGTGAATAACAATGTTTTAATCAAAGAGATTACTAGCCAGTAGTTTATCTAGGTTAAAGATCAATTCTAACTTTTGATTTGCCCCTCTTTCGCCTTAAAAAAAAAAAAAAAGATTAACCCATCTAATATTTCTTATGCCAAATTAAAAAAAACACACATTTAAGAATTGGGGTTATTTCTACTTAATTGCTAATTACTCACAGTTTTGGTACTCTCTAATATGAACTGTCTGATGATTGTAATATTACAAAGCCTTAATTTCTCGTTTTTAAGAGAGAGACTCCAAGAAACCTGTCTTGAATCCCAAATTCACCAATAAAACACAAAGGCTACTGAAACCTTAATAATATGAAACATTTTTATACCATTCAAAGATCTGGGGTCAGTAAGATTTTTTTTTCCCAGCAAGGATGCATTAAATTAATCAAAAGAGACAGAAAAGACATTTATAATGTTACAAAATAATTCTGTTTTAAGTTAATGGTATTTTTAAACTCTCTATTCATCAAAGAACCGTAAAAAATGACCAAAAAAATATTAAGCAGCACAACTGTTTTCAACATTGATCATAATAATAAATGTTTCCTGAGCAGCAAATCATCATATTATAATGATTTCTGAAAGATCATGTGACACTGAAGACTGGAGTAATGATGCTGAAAATACAGTCTTTACCATAACAGCATTACATTACATTTTAAAACATATTTAAAAAGGAAAACAGTTATAACTGTTTTCAATATTACATTTTTACTGTATTTTTGATCAAATAAACTCAGCCTTGGTGAGCATAAAAGACTTACCAAATATATTTTAAAATCTTACCGACCCCCAACTTCTGAAAGGTGTGTATTCATTTCTGAAAACTCAGTATTAGCTGATTTCTTTAAAGAGGATGAGTGACTAGATAAAACTTGCCACAAACGAAGTGGGCTTTGCATTGGACCAGAATGAGGCCTGCAGGCTTCTCTTTTATCATAGTTCCTGTAAATGAGAAATAAGGAGAGAAAATAGTCAACCTGTTTTCTTACCTTCCCTGAGGACTTGATTCCCTTAGCCAAAGAGGCATAAACAATAAGCCAAGCCAGTAAAAGGCAAGCAGCCAAAGGCCAACGAATGTCACCTGGGTATTCAATACCCTTAGAAATATGCAACACGTTATACCTATCAAGAAAGCAGAAAGATTTGCATACATTTAATCTACAAAACATAAAACACCTTTAAACACAGAAAGATAGATCGAAAAGCACACTTACTTGAAATACTCCTCACTAGGGCTGACATAGGTTTTATTGTCCATTGTCACATTTAACAGTTTACTTAAATTCCCGACAGCATTTGCAGATAAACAGAATGTAGTGTTCTTGACTGATGTGATGTTTCTGTCCCTTAGTATACAGGTGTCTGGCCAGAAGAAACAATGACAGAACTTGGAATGAACGTGAATTTGTTTTCCATCATAATTCACTGCCTAGTTGAAAAACATTTTAAAGTAAATCAAGTCCAAGAAATCAATCAACCGTTGCACACACACATCCACACAATAGACCTTATTCACAGCAGCGCCATCTTTGTTTTTTAACAGGAATTAAAGCGAGTGGTAAGGGATAGACATACATCTCTTCAGTGGGTTGTAGCCTACTGTTATTTCATGCGTTTCTAACTGTTCTGCTGACGAAACACGAAAAAAGACATTTCAGTGGAAAATATGAACTGTGGAAAAGTATACGTGATCTACATTGAAAACACGGTAAGTTGTATCCCTCAGTCTCGCTTTCATTCATACCTGTCATGGCGCTGCTCTGAATAAGGTCTATACAGTCTTTGATATTGCCGTGCAGATTCAGTGGCGCTATACTCAGACAAGCCACGAGGTGGCAGTGCATCTCACTGCGGCACTGCACCAACTCTTACAGTAAATTTGTCAAGCAAGCAGATTTTCTGCTGAATTCACCAAAAGCACGACATTGAGAAAAGCGTTTTAAAACGATTTACAACGTAAAATGCTAACAAATTCAATCAAATACATAATAAAGCCCCAGAGTTTTCATTCTAATTCGATTTTTAAGCATTCATTATGATAGGTCACACACATTTTTTTCACCAATAGCACAATGTGAAACAATAATCCTAAATAAAAATAAAAACGCCAAATCCATTTGTATTGCACGATGGTAAATCAGTTTTTGTAGCAGACAAAAAAAAAAAAAAAATCTGTCAAGTCATCAAATAAGAACTTTTGTTGAAATAATACAGGACAATTGCGTTTGGGGTATAAAGGGAGAAACTAAGTAATTGAGAGGTATAGGCCACTTAATTCCTGAAATACAGGTTGCGCATTGCGCATTTTAGTTAGAAAAAAGAAGGGGGGGGGGGGGGGGTACTCAGAGAGAAAGAGAGAGAGAAAGAGAGAGAGGGGGGACTCATCCTTACCCAAAAGCAGCATGTCTTTGTCTTTGCACTCGATGGTGTTCCACTCATTTTTACAGGTGGCCCATGGCAGTGTCTCCTTCAACGAAGCGAACAGGTAGTACAATGTCCAGCACATAATAATATTATAGTATATGGCTATCAAGACAGATATTATCAACATGGCAATCCCGCAACCTATAATAACAAAATGAAACCAGATAATAGAAATTACACTTAAAGCAGGCGGAAAGTCGATTACCATTTGACTGGAAACACTAACAGAACACATTAACACAAACAGTGCTCATCATATCTGAGGATCGGTTAATAAAAGTACCGTCAGTTTACCTTGTAGAGCTGGAATCGCTTTCCACACTGACACCGGGCCTTGGCTGGCGAACTGACCCAACGACACCTCCAAAAGAAATATAGGGATGCCGGCCAGGCATAACATGATTAGGTAAGGTATCAAAAACGCACCTGAAGGAAGAGAGAACAGCTGCTTTTGGACGAAATTCAGGACTTAATAATCAAAGTGAACAAACTCCCACAAAGTTTAGTAGCTATATAATTAACCTTAATTTTGAAATTTGAGTTTTAATTTGTTTGTAATTAAAATAAACACATAATATAAGCTTTAATAATATAGCGTTGATAATATTATTAGGCTATATTGAAATAAGATCATTTATAATAAATAGCCTAGGCTACATTAAATATTAAAAATAATAAAACATACAACAATATACACTTTTCAATTGTATAATAATAACACTAAAAATGCTGTGTTGTTTCAACTCACGTTTGGGTAAAATATGGACAAAACCAACCGTTCGTTTTAAAAATGTAATAAAAAAATTTAAACCAACGGTTGGGTTTCTCCATAGTTGACCCAACCATGGGTTGAAACAACCCATCTTCTTTTTTTTTTTTGAGTAATTTTGTTTGCCTTATAATTCGTAGGCTAGGCTACTCTATGCAATCCGTAATCATAAAACAATTTTTTATGTTATAACAGATTTTTTTTTATTATTATTGCTTCTAACGAAAGTGTACATGTGTATATTACAACGCATGGCCATTGTGGAAAATCAAAAGACTAGTTTTCGATAAACTAAAATATCTGTACAAGCACCAAAATATTCAGTTTAGTTCTCGCGTGCTGTCCCTTAATTATTTTCTCACCTCCACCATTCTGGAAAGCAAGATATGGGAATCTCCACACATTTCCCAACCCCACGGCATATCCCACCATGGACAGAATAAAATCCAGTTTGTTGGTCCAGTTCCCCCGGGCTTTATTCTCATCTCCTCCCGCATCATCATCATCATCCTCCTGGAAGAACAGTCCACTAAGTGTTTAGCATTATCGGCAGTGGGGAGTTATAATAGATATTCGATTATTAACGATCATGACAATTATCAGATTATGGGTCAATAAAATGATAGATGTATTAACATTTCATCACTTGAAAAAACAACCACACAAATTCTCCCCCAACAACTTTTTGTCCCGTTTCGGTGACCTGGCTGCCCTTGGCTCTGATGAAAACCCCCAATGGGAATTGTCCCATAAGCAGATTCTTATGTAACACATTATCCTGCAACACAACCAGCCATCAGAAACCAATCTCTGGGGAAGACAAACCTCACAGTTCGCAGAGTAAAGCATACATGCAGACAGAGCTCAGCAGCTTCATTTACAACCAAAAAACAAATGTTGTGACTCTATTGTTTCAGTGGCAATGCAGCAGTTTCCAAGCACTTGATGTATTCGGATCCTTGACACATCCTCTTACTCGACCTGTTTGTGAAATCTGGTGTAATTATTGTGCTGTCAGAAATAATCACTATCAATACTTAAATCTTTCCAGATTGGAAGCAGATTTCGTTTCGCTGTCCACTTTTGAGAGAAGAACAATGTCCTTCTGTCCAAAACACTTATGATTTGTTCTAATACGAGAACCGGATATCACACATAACAGTCATAGAATACAAAACCAAACTAATAGGCCTGCAGTTATCTTACACAGTTTAAAAAAGGAGCAAATTATGCTAAAGTGCAAACAAAAGGTTCGGGGGTCTTAAAGTCATTATTTCAAGTGTATATGTTTAAAACGTGTCCTTAACGATAAAATAGCCTAAGCTGGCTTCACGTGCTATCGGAATATCGTAAATACGACTTTCCTAGTTAAAAATTGGACATGAACGCCCTTTCAAGTCGTATTTACTACTGGGATGCTCGGGTATCATTTTAATACCCAAGTTCCCGAGTTGGTGCTGTGACTGATATTCTTTATTCGTTTTACAGTGCGCAGTTTATCAGAGTAATGCAGATTAACAAATATGAATAATCATTTGAAGCGTATCGTACAGCGAAAATAGCCTGTATTTGACCGAAATTCCAGAATCAGCAGCAAGCTGACTATCTAGATAGCGAGGTGAATGTTTATATTGTTGTCAGTGAATGACGCTAAATATCATTTTGGCTTTGGTACGATTTTCCCCAAAACAGGCAAGAATAAACCTGGTGTCCATGACCATGATTCCTGTTCTTTCCAACAACAAAGCACCTGATTACGACAAACTCGTAATCACGACTTCAGACGTGGGAAGTAGGAAATATCCGATAGCATATGAAGGCACGTTAGCACAGCACTTATCTATAGCCTACCTGTCGCCAAATAGATGCCAGCGAATAGATTTGCGGCAAAGAGGTTACCATAGCAACAATAAGCTACCCCAAATAACTCTCATTTACTACAAAGTGTTTAAATGCCACAATAAAACACTACATCTTTTTTAAAGCCTACCGTGCTTGTGGTTGGCACCAAATTACCTTTCGGTTGAGTGAGACAAACAAGCCTTTATAAAAAACATTTTTTTAAACATTAAGCTATGTTATTTTATTTTTTATTTTTAAATCCCAGCAGAGTTGGTTAAACAAAGTTCTCGCACACATTTCAAAATTTAAACTGTAAAAAAAAAAAAAAAAAAAAAAACCGGACAAAGCAGCAACTTGATTCCTTTCGCTCACCAATGCAATAGCCTACCAAACTTAAAAAAAAAACAAAAAAAAAACCCTCAACATCACAGCTTTTGCTTTTGCTCAAGACTCTCCCCGTTTGAAAGCTTTGCGCTCAGGGGTGATTGGCTGATTCTACCCTATTGAAACGCTCATTTGTAAGCACTTACCCCGGTCACCGTGCCAGGCAGAACAGATGTATTGCCATCTGTGCCCAGTATGATGGTGGTCTGGCTCATGGAGGTCCAGTCACCGGTGCTGTTCTTATGCTCTGCCGCGATCCTTACAGCACTTTGATTGTTAGTCATGAAGTCCGACGTGGCTTTACCGGTCGAACCATCCATTTTACCAACGGAATCCTTGCGCACGTCGGAATTAACGGGAGCAAACGGGGGTCCAGGTGCAGCGTTCTTAAACGTCCCGTATGCTTTACTGGCTTCCATTTCGCACGGTTTATTTTCCGAGGGACAAAAAGTTTTCCGTTCGTTTGCAGGCGGCGGTTGGGGCACCGGGTTGCCGTTCTCCGGTTTGTTATTAGTTGTAGCTCCAACCGCTCCCCCCGACGGCTGGGGAGGAATACTGTTTGACGGCTGTCTCAACATTTCTCCGTGATCGGAAAAATCCTGCAACGTTAAAACGTTAAATACACATTAGACAGAAACTGAATAAATGCTATTTCACACCTATGACCCAACATTTTACACAAACCTGCCTATAGGCAAAATATTCACGCTTTCATACTGTAACTTCTGCAACGTGTGTTTTTGCTAGATCGTTTCTGGACATGTCTGCTCCACTTCTTTGATTTTCAGCTCACGGACGGTCGCTGTTTGCTTCTTGCTTTTACCATTAGAGAAAGGTTCTTTAATTTTACGCCTCATTTACCTCCTGTCATTCAACCTCGGAGCATCCCCTGGTTTTATGGGCAATAGACAAGCTGCCGGGCTCGGCCGAGGCTTTCCCCCCTGCGGCAGGCACCAGTCCCGGTGCAAGTGTGCAGTACAAACCCGGGTGCAAACATGGAACATTACACCAACAATTACACTGCACCATAGGAGAACACTCTCCTAAAACCATGAAAAAAAAAAGGAAAAAAAAAAAAACTATAAAAATAATTTATAAATTGTATACCAAAGGGAAAAAAAAACGTATTAATTCGGCTGTTATTCTATGAATAATAGGCTATTATGGGTTTTTAACTTTTATTCATTGATAATGCTATAGCATAATATTTCCTAATAACACACACAAGTAATATTTCCGTTGAAACGGTGTAAAAAGCCTGCATTAAAGTTTCAGCACCGTGGACAGCGACTCTTTGTTAATTAGCGCATTTACAAATAACACTTTTTCGTTCCCAAAACTACTCCAAATAATTTGCAAACTGTTAACACACAAAGCGTAAAGTAATGAATGTGCTGTACTCACCATTTGTGCAGAGTCAACAAATGTGGGTTAATAGCAGAAAACAGCTGGAAAGACGGCAGGCAGACTGAGTTTGGCTGTGCAAAGTGCACAGCTTTCTATATCTCCGTGGGAAAGATCGGGTTTGCGTCAGTGCATGGTAAAGTACCCTTCGCATGACATTTTCTTGATAACAGGGCTTTGATAAATCATTGGCCTTCAATTCTGATTTTTAAAGGGGCAACAAGCGAAGACGTGAGCTCGTGACACACACAAGGCAGCGCGAGACTACGTTTGGGGACGGACTGGCTCGTGACTGATTAATAAACTTGTCCCTCAGGACTATGTAAAGATGTTCATCTGACGCACGGAGAAGATTCTGCAGACGCAGGCATCGTGGGGACTGCATAGCTGACCGAGTCCTATAGATACATATAATGACTTTTCATCATGCAATATTATTAAAAAAAAATAGATAACAGGCCCATTCTTATATTTTCTAATTACATCTTATCGCAGGTTATTTACAAGCAATGCACAGATCTGCATCAAGGCTGGCGTTTTTTTATTGATTTAGATAAGGCCATGGAAATATAATTTTTGAACGAAATAGCCTATATTTTACATGAATGAACACTCAAACAGTTGACTTTACATTATTATGAAACACCATTATATAAAAAATATATATATTTTCTTGCACAGTTTCTAAGTATTTGAGCAATGTTATATTTCACGGTTCTTATTTACACGTCAAACAAACCCCCACGTATGCTTATGCGTCACTGGCACACATATTGCTCAAGTGTGAAAAGTGGGCGAGGTTTTCAGAGGAGTGGAGGTACTCGTTTGTTAAACTTTTACGCAAGACAAAGGAGGAGTAATTTTCTATTTTTAGCTTCGATGTTGAGCATCCAAGCATCATACCCCGGAGTACAGTTTTTAAACAGAGAAGCACTGAATGGAACATAGCATCTTTATGAAATTATTATTATTATTATTGGGAAGAAAATGCATGAATAACGAACACGCATTAGGCTACAATAAATAGACCTATAGTTTTTGTGTATTAGATTCATATTTGAATACACTGAGCTGTTAAAGATTATGCATTTTGATTAAAGATATTATAAATTGGCCAAGAAGATAATGAAGTAATATAATAACGCTGGTAAGTTGTTATTGAATCTTCGGCCCGCTCAGTTCCTCAGTCTTGATATCACTCTCTACATGCAGGCTTCTGCAGTGACCATCATAAATCTGCGGCCGCCTGTGATAAGCCTCTATACGGCTGGATTAGCTCTTCGCTCTGGGTTTAATTGCTTTGTCAACAAAGAATAATTGTAATTGATTTCTGCTTCTCTTTCTGTGTCACCTTTATACGTTCTCTTTAAAGCAGGTAAAGAAAAACAAAGTGCGTCTAAGAAATAGCTAACAGGAATAGGCTATAGCCTATGGTCTTTCAGAGCTCTATATTTCAATTTCTCAGGCAGTTTAGTCCATTTTCAAATTAGTAACTGTCTTTTGTTTAATAACTTTTTTGTTTTGGTATTCGGCTATTTCCCCAGACTTGTTTAGCTTTTTCTGCCATAAAACGACACCGAACGCATTGGGTCTGATAAGGAATAAATTATGTTGAAACAAAGTACTCTCCACTTTCTTTCACCCTGTAATTAATTACATAGCCTAAGATAAGATTACGCATCAGGCGATAGTCATTTGTCGTCTTAGTATGTTGTTAAAACAACACAAAACCGTGCCCGTGAGGTAGGCTATGGAATATTAAAGGGCCATAAACGAAATAAAATAAGTGCTTACACCTAACCACGATTATCAGTTTCTGCCTTTGCAATGGACTTATTTTATTTTTTTATTGTTTATTTTTTTTAATGCAACGCAAGCGCATCAATAAAAACTTGTTTCATATTAGCAC
Source organism: Rutilus rutilus (assembly GCF_951802725.1). Classification (NCBI taxonomy): domain Eukaryota; kingdom Metazoa; phylum Chordata; class Actinopteri; order Cypriniformes; family Leuciscidae; genus Rutilus; species Rutilus rutilus. The sequence goes on from NC_140211.1 coordinate 12,473,270, forward strand.
GATGGGTTTTCTTTTTCAGACCTGGGACAGTCTTGCACACTCGCTGCGGCGTGCACGCGCACGTAAAGGGGGCAAGAACACAAGTGTGGATATTGGAGCACAGCCATCGACCCATGGGAGTAAAATGGTAGTGCCGTACAATAATAAATCATACCTGTCGCAAAATTGTCCGTGATTTCTCTTAAAAACTGCATTTTTTTGGCTTTGCTCACTCCAAAATGAATAAGTCATGCCAAACATAGATTAGCGGACAGGCCGTCAATTTGCATTTCCCACCCAATAAGCAGTTTATTCAACCTACGGAGGCATTTACTACATTGGCTGCCATTCAAATAGAACATGATTTTGTTTTTCTTCCGGGACCCTCGACGTAGACTATGCTGTTTTTTAAGATCATATTTATTCTGCCTTCACCTGCTATCGGAATAATGCTAAATTCGAGTTTCACAGTAATTGGACATGAACGCCGTCCCAAGTCGTATGGCCTACTGGGAAGCTCGGAGATAATTTTGATACCAGTTTCCGAGTTGGATGTGCCATAAACTTTCAAAAATGTTTCAAAAACAGCTCTTTTCATTAAAGTATAGTGCATATGAATGACCATTTGAAGTAGCCTATATTGTATGTTTTATACAGTGAAAATAGCCTGTTTTTGACCGAAATTCCAGAATTGCTAGCATGCTGACTGACTAGATAGCACGGTTTTATCAAAGAATGGGATGCTAAATATTTTGGCTTTAATATTTATTTTATATTATATATATTTATATTATATTATATATATTTATATTATGTTTACTTAATATTTATTTTTATATTTTGGCTTTAATTTCCCCAATAAATAGGCAAGAATAAACCCGGTGTCCTTCATGGTACCTGTTCTTTCGAAAATAAAGCACTGGATGAGCTTGTAAGTGGGAAGTAGGAAATTTCCAGTAGCATGTGAAGGAAGCATTGAAGCTCCCCCTAGGGGAAAGGGCTTGGTAATTACAAGGTTCCTTGAATACTTGATTCTGATTGGTCAATCGTGGCATTTAGAGGTGAGATAGGCCTTTTTCCAAATGACAATAGTGGTGCAGGAATGATGTCAGAACCCAGAAGTCTAACTCGCCGCTGGTTCCTTCTGAGATTTTCCTATGGGGTTTTCAATTTATGAGTAAAATAAAGCCTGTGGTAAACATTGACGATACTTGACGTTTTGTTCTACAACTAACACTGCACATTGACACCCCAAGGTGTCTTCTCTAGTTACTTATTAAAAACGTATGTTTTCAAAAATGAACAAAACTGCTTAAAAATTAGTTTTCACTATGTGCGTGTAATTTACGTCGTAGAACAAAACGTCAAAGTATAGTCAAGTTATGTTAACGACAGGCTTTATTTTTGTACGCATAAATCGCAAAAACTCCATTATAAAACCCAATAGGAAAATCTCGAAGGAACCAGCGGCGAATTAGGCTTCCTGGTTCTGACGTCATCCCTGCACCACTCTACGACAACACTATATAACAGCAACCAGTCTCCAACAATATCGGCCTGCTTCACGTCTGCTATTGTTACGTGAATGCTAGGTCTTTCAGGTTTTAGACATACGTACAAATGACTTCACTGTACAATGACGAAGAAAAAAAAGCAGAATCGTTTTTAAAAACGGTTCTTTAAAATGAACCGTTCGGGGAAAAAAAATATGGTTTGCTGAAATAATCCATCAATATTGAGTTTCAACCGTAGTAAAAAGGACTCCTGGAACTTAAAGGGTTAGTTCACCCAAAAATGAAAATTCTGTCAGTAATTACTCATCCTCATGTTGTTCCAACCCCGTAAGACCTTCGTTCATCTTTGGAACACAAATTAAGATATTTTTGATTAAATCTGAGAGCTGGATCACTCCTCCATAGGCTTTTAAGACACTATAACTTGCTGGCCCAGAAAATGTATTAAAGAGATCGTTAATATAGTCCAAGTGACTACAGTGGCTCAATCTTAAGTTTATAAAGCGACGAGAATACTTTTTGTGCGCAAAAAAACGACTTTATTCCACTATTCATTTCCTTCTCTCTGGGCCTCAAGTCTTTTCACGTAGTGTAATAGCGCAGCGCGTCTGTGTTGCACGTCACCACGTAGGCTCACTATTGGGCGACGCTGGTCATGTGTGTGATACGTGGTGACGTGCAACACAGACGCGCTACGCTTAAACACTACGTGAAAAGACTCGAGGCCCAGAGAGAAGGAAATGAATAGTGGAATAAAGTCGTTATTTTAGATTTTTTTGCGCACAAAAAGTATTCTCGTTGCTTGATATACTTAAGATTGAGCCACTGTAGTCACTTGGACTATATTAACGATCTCTTTAATACATTTTCTGGGCCAGCAAGTTATAGTGTCTTAGAAGCCTATGGAGGAGTGATCCAGCTATCAGATTTAATTAAAAATATCTTAATTTGTGTTCCGAAGATGAACAAAGGTCTTACGGGGTTGGAACAACATGAGGGTGAGTAATTACTGACAGAATTTTCATTTTTGGGTGAACTAACCCTTTAAGTGAAACTTTATGGTAAACATAGAACCACATAAAAACTGACCACTTACATTCCACTGTAGCTTATACTTGTTTATTCACTCATTACTTAAACAAACAGGAAATGCTTTTCTTCCATTGCTTTGTATCAAATGCCTGAGTTTCATTGGAGGCCCAAGTTGTTGACTCAGTATATAACCCTGTTTTTTGTCACAGAGAAAACAACTTGGAAAAATGACAACTTAAGCTATATATCAAACCCATAAATGAGTGACGTTTGGTAGAAAAACAACTTTTTAATAGAATGTTTGTTATTAAACAATGCCTTGCTCAAAGTATGCGTTTTCTTCACTGGAGGCTGTAGGTTTGCTTCCGGCCGGCGACTTCAAGTGTGATCAGCAGCGCTCTGGGGTCCTTTCTGTTCTTATGCACTGTGATTTGACCTGGAAGTTCTTCTCCTGCACAGAGCGAGTAGAAAAACAGGATTTGACAAGAATCAATGCCTTCACACCAGTTTAAAATGTAAAATATTTGAGCTTTCCTAGAATGCATTAACATGCAAGAGGAAATGTTCATTTTTTTATAACCAAAGCTCAGCCACAACTAACACTTTCCTGTCAAAACTCTGTGCTGTGTAATGCCAAAAGTGGGAATACCTACTGACTCACATTGAACACAATTGCAATAGCTGAGAAGAGAAGAGAAAGAGGTGATTAAAAGAAGCCGGGAGAGAATCGAGACGATGATGTGCCGTTTGGCTCCAGATGGCAGAGAAAGCTGCTCGACTACAGTACGACTGCAGTAAGAATACAGGCTTTATCGGGACGGCCTGAAGACAAGGACGATGATTACACCAGATAATCACTTTGATTAACTTCACGTTTCACTGCCAGACGTAAATGAATGTTTACCCATTTGGCAAACAAGCCCTCCACTCCCAGCCATTTCTTTTCTTTGCTGCAGGTTACATGAGATAAAAAAAAAATGCTGACTGCAGCATTTTGAAATGAGAAGATGGGGAGAAGTCAGATGTGACCGTCACAGCGCGCTGCAACTGTCAAACTGGTTTTGTTGCACGTTTTACTGTCAAATGATCCCATTAGAAGAGCTTAAAAAAATAAAAAAATATATAATTCACAAAAAAATAAATGTTATTCTTTGCTGTAAGCAAAAAAACAGTACACTCATGCACTCATATGGTTTGTTCATAAGCACAAATAAAAAGCTGAAGCCTACATTTCATTTGTAAAATAAATGATCTGGTAAGAACTCGTTTAATTAAAATCAACTGTGCAGTGAAAGACTTGACAGATCACATATTGCCTACCAAAAGTAAAAAGCACGCACGGCGAGTTTTCTCTTGACCAGTATGAGCACAAATGATAGAAAGATCTATTAAACTTCAGTGCCCTGCAGAAAATGAAAAAGCGTTACCAAACTGGTGTGTGTCTGCGCTTTATAACAAACACTATCTCAGTTGCTACCAATGGGCTTTGATACACAGAGGTCTGTCGAGAGAACACAGAGAGTGAAATTACTTGACCCTGCAGTTCCTGGAAAAATCTCAGAGTAAAGCGGTTTGGGATGCAGTTACTGCGAGATTTTATTTTGAGACTACAGAGGCGAGAAAAAAGATTGGCAACGTGTGAAAAGGAAGCGGTTGGTGCACGTTAATTAAATAAAGAAGACAAGGCTGCTTCTAGAGCCGTCGTACATCACAGTGCCATTTGCATTAAACATGCCAATGCGACCAAGGGTGACGGAGGCTGAAACGAGAAACGGACGAGACAGCGTAAAACATCTTGAAGAAACGTGACTGCTGATGAATGATACAGAAACAGCATCATAGTCAAAGCAAACATTTATTTAAAGGGATAGTTCATCAAAAAAAAAAAAAGTCTCTTTTCCAAAACTACGGAGCCCCTAAAGGGACTTGGTGAAGAAGAAGAAAAAGAGATTTGCCAATGCTTTTGCGTTCCCCCGAGAAACTTTACGTTCGCTCGCAAAGAGCTCAAAATGGGAACTCGCAAAGTTTCTCAGGGAAAAATCTAAACATTTTCTAGAGAACGCAGAAGCATTGACCAATCAATTTTCCACTAATATCATATTTTCCCATCACAATGTCCCTTTAAAGGCTCAGTACAAAACAACACTGGACATTATTGACTTTCATTGCATAAAAAACAAAAAAAAAATTTTTTTTTATCTGTGTTCTGCAGAAGAAAGAAAGTCATACAGTTTTTGAACTGATTTGGATTTGGAGTAAATAGTGATGCACTGATCATATTCATGGCCGATTACGATTTTTTTTTACAAGCAAATCAGCCGATTCGTATACCTGTTGCCAACTTGTTTTCTTTATTTGCTCTATAACAGGCAAACAGTGGTGAAAATCAAGGTTTTAATATTGTGTATATGACTATGTGGTGTTTTAAATATGCTTTTAAGACAAACCATGTTCAAATTCATAAGTCAGCACCATTGCTGAGTATTTTCTCCTTAAAACTGCAGTGAACCAAAGACAGTCTCAAAAACGCGGTTTAAAATCGCTGGTGTTTCTGACGTCACAAACTACCTTGTAACCAATCAGGTCAACAAGTGGACCTCTGAGCTGGTGTGAGTGAGTGGAGGCGGGGTTAATTAGCATATTCATAGAACTGCGCATACTAAATGAGGCAAGGGTGTAGAGTTACATTCAAGCTATTTGAAGGAAAAAACGCTTTTAGGCCGAGTTTTAAGGGATAAAATTATTGACTACAGGGGGACTTTAAAGGGATACTCCACTTTTTTCGGAAATAAGCTCATTTTACATCTCCCCCAGAGTTAAACAGTTGAGTTTTACCGTTTTAGAATCCATTCAGCCGAACTCCGGGTCTGACGGTACCACTTTTAGCATAGCTTAGCATAGATCATTGATTCTGATGAGTCCAGTAGCATTTCTTTCAAAATGACCAAAGAGTTTCAATATTTTTCCTATTTAAAACTTGACTCTTCTGTAGTTAAACCGTGTACTAAGATCGACGGAAAATGAAAAGTTGCGATTTTCTAAGCCTATATGACTAGGAACTACTCTCATTCCGGCGTAATAATCAAGGAACTGTGCGGCTGTACCATGAGTGCAGCAGGCGTAATGATATGACGCAGCGCCTGAAAATAGTCCCCAGCTCGGTAACTTCTTCCAACGTGACCGGGACTAAGTTTGTCTAACCTATTAGACCTATTTTCAGGCGCTGCGTCATATCATTACGCCTGCTGCACCCATGGTACAGCCGCACAGTTCCTTGATTATTACGCCGGAATGAGAGTAGTTCCTAGTCATATAGGCTTAGAAAATCGCAACTTTTCATTTTCCGTCGATCTTAGTACACGGTTTAACTACAGAAGAGTCAAGTTTTAAATAGGAAAAATATTGAAACTCTTTGGTCATTTTGAAAGAAATGCTACTGGACTCATCAGAATCAATGATCTATGCTAAGCTATGCTAAAAGTGGTACCGTCAGAACCGGAGTTCGGCTGAATGGATTCTAAAACGGTAAAACTCAACTGTTTAACTCTGGGGGAGATGTAAAATGAGCATATTTCCGAAAAAAGTGGAGTATCCCTTTAAGGACAGATTATTTTTGATAAAATATCTAATTTTCAATCACCATCACAGTTTTCACGAGAAAGTCTTCCCAAACACTGCAGCACTAGATACAGAAGCTGCATTGTAAAACTTCTCTCTCTCTCACTCGCACTCTACAGCGCATAACCTCGTAAATCTGAAGCCCCTGTAAAGGAGATGCATAAAACAGGCCTTCGGAATCACCGGCTCTCTACAGCGCCCCCGTCTATCAAATAATCGCACCTCCCCCTAAAGGAACCTTGCTCTGACACCTCAAGGACCTTTTCAGACTGCAAACAGACTGCACTTCCTGAGAGTTTAAAGTACTACGCAAAGCATTATATGGTTGATTCAATAAGCAGCCTTGTTCTTAAAGTCCATTACCAATATATCGGCCTCAGAACACCTTGTCTGGAGAGCAGACGTGACGTACAATGAGGGTGACCTCTTTTATTGAAGCTCAAAGGTTGGTCACGCATGACAAATGAAGCTTTTTAAGGAAACGTTCTCATCTTTTCCTCTCAATGATCGACAAAACCAACCAAGTCGTGACAAATGAAGGCCGCTTTAATTGATGTTGCACCATCTGAGGGCGTTTCAGAGGGCGTTTTGCATTTCCGTTAAATCCTCTACCTCCCCTCTCATCACACCTCTGAAAAGTAATTACTAAACTAACACAAACAGGAAAAGAGTCCAAGGCAAACTGAGTGTGAGCTGACAGGGATTTTCTTTCATGCAAATGACAGCTTGGTGATATATTACACAAAACACATTACTGGTTTTGTTTAGGAAAGAAATCCAATTTAAATTTACAAATTATGCATTAAGGTAAGTGTGAAGAATGTCAAATATAATTCTTAACATTATTTCTAAACATTCCTATTGTTGTGGAAGAGCAGCCATCACTAAGAAAGCACAGTTAAGGTATCAGATGATAATAAATAATACACTGGTATATACACTACCATTCATACATTTGGGGTCAGTAGGATTTTTTAAATGTTTTTGAAAGAGGTCTCTTCGGCTCACCAATACAGTAAAAACTGTAATATTATGAAATATTATTACAATTAAAAATAACTTTTTTTTATTCTAATATATTTTAAAGTGTAATTTATTCCTGTGATGCAAAGCTGAATTTTAAATGAATTGTCTTCAGTGTCACAGGATATTTTAGAAATCATGAACCATCATGTTTATGATCTTGAACTAATATGCCAATTTGAAACATTTCTTATTCTCAATGTAGAAAACAGGGGAACACTTTATTTTATGGTGATTACTATAATAATAACAACAGTAAACTATGCATAATTTCAAGCGACTACCCTAAACCAAACCTTAACTCCATAGTAAGTACATGTGGTTAATCAATATTACAGTACTTATTTGAGATAAAGTGTAACCAAAAATATTTTGCACTGATTAATATTCAAGATATTTTTTTCACGATTCTTTGATAAACCGAAATTTCAAAAGAACAGCATTTAATTGAAATAGATTTTGTAAGAATCTAAATGTCTTTATTTTAATCAACCTAAGAATCTTATTGACCTCGAATGTACCGTGGTACTGAATTGTTACAATATACCATTTTATAATCAAAAGCAATTATATATAATTTTACAAGGTACTCCAAATTATACTACAGTATTACAATGGTTGTTTCCCTCATACTTGTTTCTCTCATACTACTTTTCCCCACATCTTTTCATTCACATGCATTTGCACATACGGTCTTGGCAACAGAAGATGAAGACTCTAAAGCCATATGGTGCTAATCCAGAGGCAACCTAGTTCAAGCTAGGTGAGTGGGCATGCAAGTAAAAGATAAACTATAAATAACTAAAGGTTAGTCACTATAAATCACCAGTGTGAGGGACCCTGCTTATAGATTAAGCATTTTTTGGAGCAACAGCAAAATGTTCAAATATGCCATAAAATATGGCCAATGTGCCTTCTGATTGTAATCTGATGCTGATATCAGCAATGCAGAAGTAGCGTTAGCAGGCCTTCAAGTGGACGGCACTCTTATCATTGAACGGCTCCTGCAGGGACTGTTTGTGGTAATGCCTGTGGACAGCTACAGTTAGGCCACAGTCATTTATAATGTGTGCTGTATCAGAGAAACTGGCTAAAGCACCTTCATTCATCTGCGCATCAGATGACATTTCTCCAATTCCCATTATGATAAGACACACTTCATCTGTTAGCACGGCCAGGACACTGTCTCGCCATCTACGGACATACGGAGCCTTGATCTAGGTGTAGATGCTGCATTGCTTTAATACCTAAACATGAGACAATATGCCTTTTAAGACATATAGGTTCTGATTTACATCCCTCTCGCATTTCTTTAAATAGTTTTCCTCCCAATATTTGCTTCCTATAAACAGTAGAGAATAGATTACGCTTGCAATTCTGCGATCGCTAATAAAATAAATAATAAAAAGACAAATAAATATTATATTAAAATGAAAATAAATAAAAAGGAAAAGTAAATATAAATGAATCACTTTCTGGCTGAGATCAATGGTGCTTTTAGGTTTTTTTTTCACACTTGAGTCCTCTTTTAAACTAGCCCAAATGCCTTTGCATTCACACTGTTCCTGGTTGTAAAATTAGCGACCAGTGCTCAAGTCCACTTTCCATTCACAATTCTTTTTTTTTCTTTAGATTTTTATTACATTTTTATTATATATTGCCTATTTTGCTGATTTATATGAAGAGAGAGAGAGTGTGTGATTGTGTGTGTGTATATACAGTATATATATACAGTATATATATATATATATACACTGCTCAAAAAAATAAAGGGAACACTTTTTAATCAGAGAATAGCATCAAGTCAGTTAAACTCCTGGGATATTGATCTGGTCAGTTAAGTAACAGAGGGGGTTGGTAATCAGTTTCAGCTGCTTTAGTGTTAATGAAATTAACAGCAGGTCCACTAGATGGGCAACAGTGAGACAACCCCCAAAACAGGAATGGTTTTACAGGTGGAGGCCACTGACATTTTTTTCCCTACTCATCTTTTCGGACTGTTTTTCACCAGTTTTGCATTTGGCTAGGGTCAGTGTCACTACTGGTAGCATGAGGCGATACCTGGACCCTACAGAGGTTGCACAGGCAGTCCAGCTCCTTCAGGATGGCTCATCAATACGTGCCATTGCCAGAAGGTTTGCTGTGTCTCCCAGCACAGTCTCAAGAGCATGGAGGAGATTCCAGGAAGACAGACAGCTACTCTAGGAGAGCTGGACAGGGCCGTAGAAGGTCCTTAACCCATCAGCAGGACCGGTATCTGCTCCTTTGTGCGAGGAGGAACATGATGAGCACTGCCAGAGCCCTACAAAATGACCTCCAGCAGGCCACTGGTGTGAATGTCTCTGACCAAACAATCAGAAACAGACTTCATGAGGGTGGTCTGAGGGCCCGACGTCCTCGAGTGGGCCCTGTGCTCACTGCCCAGCACCAGGGAGCTCGATTGGCATTTCCCATTGAACACCAGAATTGGCAGGTCCGCCACTAGTGCCCTGTGGTTTTCACAAATGAGAGCAGGTTCACCCTGAGCACGTGACAGACAGGAAAGGGTCTGGAGAAGCCGTGGAGAATGTTATGCTGCCTGTAACATCGTTCAGCATGACCGGTTTGGTGGTGGGTCAGTGATGGTCTGGGGAGGCATATCCATGGAGGGACGCACAGACCTCTGCAGGCTAGACAATGGCACCCTGACTGCCATTAGGTATCGGGATGAAATCCTTGGATCCATTGTCAGACCATATGCTGGTGCAGTGGGTCCTGGGTTCCTCCTGGTGCACAACAATGCCCGGCCTCATGTGGCGAGAGCATGCAGGCAGTTCCTGGAGGATGAAGGAATGATACCATTGAAGGGCCACCACGCTCACCTGACCTACATCCAATAGAACACCTCTGGGACATTGTGTTTCGGTCCATCTGACATCACCTGGTTGCACCTCAGACTGTCCAGGAGCTCAGTGATGCGCTGGTCCAGATCTGGGAGGAAATACCCCAGGACACCATCCGTCGTCTCATTAGGAGCATGCCCCGACGTTGTCAGGCATGCATACAAGCACGTGGGGGCCATACAAACTACTGAGTACCATTTTGAGTTGCTGCAATGAAATTTCAGCAAAATTGACAAGCCTGCTGCATAATTTTTTCACTTAGATTTCCGGGGTGTCTTTGAATTCAATCCTCTGTAGGTTGATCATTTTCATTTCCATCAAACGATGTGGCATCCTTTCGTTCATAACACATTACCCAGTCCATATTAGTATAGATATCCAGCATGATATTTTTCCCCATTGAGATCTGATGTGTTTTCAAAGTGTTCCTTTAATTTTTTTGAGCAGTGTATATATATATATATATATATATATATATATATATATATATATATATATATATATATGTGTGTGTAAACAACATACATAAACATGCATACATAAAACAACATCATATTTGCTATTAAACAACACAATATTAATGTTTTAACTTATGAGGAGTTCAGAGATCAATATTTGGTGGAATAACCGTGTTTTTCAATCACAGCTTTCATGCGTCTTGGCAAGCTCTCCACTAGTCTTTCACATTGCTGTTGGGTGACTTTATTCCACTCCTGGCGCAAAAAAGTAGCTCGGCTATGTTTTATGGCTTGTGACCATTAATTTTCGTCTTGATCACATTCCAGAGGTTTTCAATGGGGTTCAGGTCTGGACATTGGGCTGGCCATGACAGGGTCTTGTGCTGGCGGTCCTCCATCCACACCTTGATTGACCTGGCTGTGTGGTATGGTGCATCGTCCTGCTGGAAAAACCAATCCTCAGAGTTGGGGAACACTGTCAGAGCAGAAGGAAGCAAGTTTTCCTCCAGGACAACCTTGTGCGTGGCTTGATTCATGCGCCCTTCACAAAGATGAATGTGCCCGATTCCAGCCTGGCTGAAGAACCACCAGATCATCACCGATCCTCCACCAAATTTCACAGTGGGTGGGTGCGAGACACTGTGGAGCTTGTAGGGCTCTCCAGGTCTCCGTCTAACCATTAGACAACCAGGTGTTGGGCAAAGCTGAAAATTGGACTCACCAGAGAAGATGACCTTACTCCAGTCGTCTACGGTCCAATCCTTATGGTCTTTTGCAAACCTCAGCCTGGCTCTTTTCATTGATGAAGGGCTTTGTTTCTAACCATCCTCGCCGTGCACTTCACCCAGCTGCCATTTGCCATTCTTTTGTAGGTCACTTAATGTCATCCTATGGTTGTTGAGTGGCATTCGAATGAGTTGGCGGTCATCCCGGCCAGTGGAGAGTCGTTTTCGCCCTCTGCTGATCTGTAGCTTTGGTGCGGCCAGTGTCTGTAGCTTGACCTTGTTCTTATGAACCACTGTCTTTGAAATTTTAAAGATGGAAGCAACCTGACGCTCACTGTATCCCTCTGCCAGTAAATCCAGAATTGAACCCTTCTTTTCCTCACTCAAAACTTATTTTCAACTCTTTTGGCATGGTCAATAGTCCAGCTGGTCCTATTGCAAGAGGATAGGAATGACCACTGCAGTGGTTTTTATACTTTTCCTTTTATACTTATACTTTAAATGAGATTTGGTTCAGGTGTTCACCGAATCAGTTCTTCATTAAGCAGAAGGAGGTGAGAATGGAATGGCTGCCATACATGTAGAGATGCTGATTTAGGCTCTCTTCATTTTCCCCAGAGCTATATGTAGGCCTATACATATGATTTTCTATTACTTTGTTTTCTTTATTCATTTTGCTCTAATAAATTGTTTTAAATTGTTTTATTTTAATTGTTCAATGTTTATGCTTTAATTGTTGCTAGTAAATTTATTACAAAAATGTATTGCTTCTTTTTATTACAGTTTTTACATATATTGCTTAAATTTACTGATTCATGTCAAGTACACACACACACACACACACACACACACACACACACACACACACACATATATATATATATATATATATATACACTGATTAGTCAAAATATTATGACCACCTGCCCTGATTGTGTCCTGTGATCTCTGGCACCAAGACGTTAGATGTAAAAGAAAATGGGACTAATCAGATCCACTGCTCCAAGGTCCTGTTACAATGTTCATGTGCCCATTGTAGGCAGTTTTGATGGTGGACAGGGGTCATCATAGGCACTCTGACTGGTCTGCGGCCACGCAGCCCCATACGCATCAGAGTGTGATGCACTGTGTGTTGTGACACATTCCTCCAAATAACCATCATTAAAATTGTGTGCGAGTACACAGTAGACCTTCTGTTGGCTCAGTCCAGACGGGATAGCGTTCGTTGCTCTCTTGCATCGATGAGCCTTGGGCGCCCAACACCCTGTCGCCGGTTTGTGGTTCGTCTCTCCTCAGATCACTGTTGGTAAATTCTCACCACTGCTGACCGAGAGCAACCCACAAGCCTTGCCTTTTCAGAGATACTCTGACCCAGTCGCCTTGCCATAACAGATTTTGTCGCTCAGATCTTTATTCCTGCACATTTCTCCTGCATCCAACATGTCGATTATGAGAACTGATTGTTTGCTCACCATCGAAAATAACCAGACCATAATATGTGGCCTTGTTAGGAGATGATCATCGATATTTCCTTCACCTGTGACTGGTTATATTGTTTTGGGTCATCAGTGTGTGTATGTATGTATGTATGTATGTAAGTATATAGTAAGCCAATTAAAAAATGTGTTAAACGGCAAAATTCCTTTGGGCCCCTAAATAATAATAGTGCACCTAAATAAATCTGTCTACAAACCTGATCTTGAAATCCTATAGGAATGATTCTCCAGACACAATATATATATATATATATATATATATATATATATATATATATATATATATATATATATATATATATATATATATATATATATATCATCATAGATATTTATGAACAGCAAGAACAAACTGCATGGTTTATGTGGACTGGCCCTAGAACTGCTCAATCATGTGTCTATCTCTCAATGACTGACGGATAACCTGTGTCACCGTCTAAGAATCAACTGTCAGGCTAAAGAAAGATAAGATACACCTCCCTGTGACACATTTTTGTGTGTTCTAAAAAAAGGTGATGACTGCACATGTACTTGCAAGATCTCATCACAGTTTGAACACAGACACCACTACATGCAAACACTGATGTGGAGACAACTAAAACAACTAAGAAGTATTTGTGAACAACAGGGTACAAACCGGTTTTGGTAGGGATAGGGCTTTCCAGTAAGAACACTGTCTGCTTCCAGTGAGTCTTAGTGCAGTCTGGAGCAGTGGAGAACATGACCTAAGATTCAAAACAAAGCTGCATTAAAAACCAGTTTGTGTTAACAGAAAGAAAATGCTCCTGTTCTGCTTTTCATCAGTCACTTTTCTTTCATATCAGTCACTTGTCTTGTAAAGAAAGAAATAAGTGAATAAGTGGAAATACTCAGTTCTGTTGTCAACCTTCACCAGGAAAAGAGGAATAATGCAAACAAATATTTACAAATGCAAATAAGTAAATAAATATTTAGGTTTTTTAAACATTAAAAAAGTTTTTCACCTAAAAGAACAAATAAAATTGTTTAAAATGATGTACACTTACATGAGATTCCAGTCATAGGACTGGCAGAGAAAAAGGCTGTTTTACTCTACATAAGTTAAGTCAAGTCACCTTTATTTATATAGCACTTTATACAATAGAGATTGTTTCAAAGCAGCTTTACAGTGATAAAAGGAAAATAATGATTCAATGATGCAAGAAGACTTCAATTCTGCTGTAAAGCACCTCTAAAAAGACAATAGTAAACAGCTATTATTCAGGTGAAATCAGTTCATTGTTGATTCAGTTCTGTTCAATAACTGTAAATTTCATCAGTTATGGAATGAGTTAATGAGGTGGCAAAAAGTGGGTCAATGAGATCACATTGCCAAATAATACTCACTTCATCTCAGGCCCTTTTTATTAAGATGAGTTTTGGTCGATCGGATCACACAACCCGATCTCACGGCAATTTTTAAGAACTTTACAAGACCTCACTTGTACTAATTTGCACTATTTTTGCTAAATCGTACATATTTTACGAGTTGCCCAATTCGTATTAATTTGAATGAATGACCTACCCCTAAACCTAACGAGTGAGGTCATACCAATCTCGTACGAATTGGTTGTGAGATAGCGTTGGATCACAAGTAGACGAGGGAGACACATTCCTGTGTGCACCTTATGTTTGATCCGTCTCTTCTGCACTTTCAGCCACTTCTGTCCTGATTTCTATGAGGGGAGGGTCTATGGGTGGGTAAATGAATAGGCTTTTATGATCTTTTAATCTAAAGGACAAAATAAGCGCACGCAATTTACATAGGAATGTGACCGGACATGACAGAGAAACATACGGAAAGCAGCAGCTTTAGTTTCCGCTCTGACAGCCGCAAGACCAGCCGAACGCGGTGAGTGAGTGTTAGAAATCAGGAATGGTGAGAGAACATTGTGCTTGGTACATTTTTCATCTTGAAACCAAACTTTGGGCTTCAGTCGACAAAGTTTAAATCCCGTCTGGCTAATGCGCTTCTCATAATGTTTACACATTAGGTCAGTAGACGGAGAGTAGATGGTCTTTTGTGGCTGTTTGAACACATTCGATCACATGAGCGTTTACATTCGAAATCAATCTGGTCTAATGCGTTTTCAACTACCTCTGGAAGTGGTCAAAAGTGGACAAGCTCAAAACATTTTAGACTCCGTTTACACCTGTATTTAGCGTCGTCCACTTGTGATCCGATCGACCAAAACGCATTTTAATACCAGGTGTAAACAGGGCCTCAGTAACAGAATTAAACCATTAATGCGTGACAAATATGATTAGGGCTTTTTTTTACAAAAGCCTCATCAACCAAAAAAGCTTGCTTTTGTGTGATGTAGCATCCAGGCCGATAGATGGGAGTTTAAAGGGATAGTTCACCCAAAAATGAAAATTCTATCATTGTTTACTCACCCTCAAGTTGTTCCAAACCTGTATGAGTTTCTTTGTTCTGCTGAACACAAAGGAAGATATTTGGAAGAATGTTTGTAACCAAACAGATCTCAGTCCCCATTGACTACCATAGTATATTTTTTTCCTACTATGGAAGTCAATGGGGACTGAGATCTGTTGATTACAAACATTCTTCCAAATATCTTCCTTTGTGTTCAGCAGAACAAAGAAACTCATACAGGTTTGGAACAACTTGAGGGTGAGTAAATGATGACAGAATTTTCATTTTTGGGTGAACTATCCCTTTAAAGTTAAGTGAAAAAAATATGTAGTACACATTAGTTGGCAATTGCGAAAGGACAGAGGGGGAACCCCCGCTTCCTCTAACTCACACTAGGCCCCACCGCATGTTGGGATGGCCTTGCTGAATATTGTGACCTTATTTAGATGGCCTAACGGTGTCAAAAATACTCCGAAAAAATGGTACACTAGGAAGGTACCCTAAAGGGTTCTAATATGTACCATTTAGGCACTAATATGTACACTTTTGGTACCGATATGCACCTTTGAAGTCCTAATTTGCACTCTTTGGGTACAAACGTATACCTTTCGAAAGGGTACTTGCAAAATACAATTTCCCAGGTCAGAAAACACACTCACATAAATTGAATCAGGTCAGAGCAAACATAATTGTTGCGGTTATCCACCAGATCATTAACAGAAACTCAGATGATGCCGTTTAAATGTCAAAAACAGGACAGAAGAACACTAGACCCCCTCCACATCCTCTTGCTTAAACTCCCATTATCAGAACCCAACGCACGATCGTTCTCTCAGTGGCTGATGGGTTTAGCTTATTTCATTGCATGTTCCAGTTGGCCACTGGAGGAAGGCAAATGCTTATTTCAGCATTTAGGTATTAGAGGCTGGCGATTGCATTGCGATTGCCTCGGGCCTAAAAGACGGCAAGGCGTGACCGCAATTGCTCGCTGTTAAACAGCACAGCACTATTGCTTACCTTGTTTCCACAGCTCTTGTCGAAGAAAATGTCAAAATAGCCCACGATGGCCTGGAATGAAATATGAGAGAGAGGTTAGAACATGACATTCTGGTAATGCTCACACTTGTATTGGGCAGCAGGAAGTAATTAGCAAATGAGGGTAAAAGGAGGCATGTTGACAAGTGATTAAAAAAAAGCAGTGTTGTAGAAAAGCTTCCCATGTAAAAAAAAAAAAAAAAGTTTTTTTTTTTTAAAGACTACTTGTGACATTTTTTGTCTTCTATGTAAATACACACACAATGCAAATAACATATTATGGAATTAAATACTACCCTTTTTTGTCCCAACCTGCCCCCCAATGACAGTGGAGCAACTCTATCAATCTCAGGAGCATACTTGTAGTGGCAATGATGCAGAACTAATAGCTTTTAATCCTGACGCAGCTGACAACACGAGGGTCTGCTCGCTCACACAAAGAGCACAATCAATGAGAGGAGAAAGAGAGAGAGAATACACTGATAAAGAGAAAACAGGGCATTAAGAGAGAGGTAAGCAAGACAACAATAGAGGGAAAAGGAAAACACTCTAAAAGATGTTTAAAAAGAGAGGGAAGAAAAAAGCTGAGGTGACTAAATGTTAAATAAGATGGGTTTTTTTAGTCTTTAACCAACCACATTGGGAGAATCTTCAGCCTTAACTCTTTTTAAATGTAGTATTGTTTATAAAGCACCCTTGTGCTAAAAAATACAATAACATTAATAAATAAAATAAAATACAAAATAGCCACTTAAAAGTCTGCCCACATTTACAAAATACATTACAGAACAGGAGCTAAAATAACTTGTGAAATTATACATTATTTTTAACAGGTTTTATGAAGGTACATTTAAGACCTTTTTAAGACCAACTAAAGACATTTTAATGGATTAATTGAAGGGAACACAATATGTCAATGTTCTTTAAACGTGCATTGTGTAATGTTTAGGAGGATTTGTAGACAGAAATGCAATATAATATGCATAACTATGTTTTCAGTGGGGTATAATGAACCGTTATGTTTTTATTACCTTAGAATGAGCCGTTTCTATCTACATACACCTCGGGTTTCCTTGCAATGAAATAGCCATTTTGCGCCACATGTTTCTACAGTAGCCCTAAACGGACAAACTACTACAGAGCGCATTTCGTCACTATGTTGTTCTTCGTGCAAAGAAGCTAGCTAAAGTCAGCGAATAAAACACTGACACAATGATGAACAAGTAACAATAATATTTGCAATAACATATCGTTTTACTGAATAATAAAGTAAACATAATTTCTTAATTTATCTTTGTAAAGAGACCTCATTGCTTAACTGGCTACTCTCTGCTGTCTCAGACAACGACATATTTTCCTGTCGGCCACCGTAACTTCTGTTGGTTGCATTTCGCAACCTCACCACTAGATGCCGCTGAAAATCACACACTGCACCTTTAAATGTAAAAGATTAGGGAGAAACACTTCCAGGAAACAGGAATATAACTTCCATCTAATATCCATTACTTTTTAATTCATTATACAAACAAGATTCTTAAATCAAGATACATTTACTTGATATGCTAAAATACATAAATATGAAGTCTTGTTTTCTGGGAAACAGTTCAAAATAAAGTGGGTTTATTTTTCAAGACATTTTACTTCTGCATCTCAAGTAAATGTATTCTGATGTAAAGATGTTTAGATATTTGTATTGGAAAACAGAACAAAAGTACCAAGGAAGACATACATTTTTTTGCAATGCATGCAAATTTTAATGCCATGACTTTATGCATTTATGCATTGCGTAAGGGTGAATTAAGACTTTTTAAGACTCGCAGAAACCCTGTTCAAGGTTGCTTCATTAAGAAAGTTAATTATAAATGCACTTTCTGTCCCGGGCTGCTTTAGTAAATCTTAAATGTGTAGACAGATAAACAGCCTCTGAAACAGCAACACATTATAAAAATCTAACACAATTCTCAAATCCAAGCAAATCACTTTTTATAGGAAATGACAGTTGAGAGCAAGAGACATCACTCAGGGTGATAGGGAAAAAAAAGTCAGGTCAGTGCAATTATGGATTGTAATGAACATTTATCAGACATTATATGGAGCAATAATTACCAAATCAAGCTAATTGCTGATTGAATTTGTTAGGAAGAGTGGATTTGCGAGTAATTTGCCACGCCAGAGATGAACTTTGACAACAGCTCATAAATATGATTGATTGGGGACATGCGTCATAACTTTCTCTTTTGATGACTCACACTGTTTACAAGTATAATATTTCCCAGGATGCAACCGTTCTTAAATACAATTAGCAAACCACCGAAATCCACTCAGAATGAGTCATTTATATTTCTACAATGTTTATTTAGTCATGAAGTTTTGCCATTTTAGAAAGGATTTCCCTGAATGAAAGGCAGAGTTGTGACACGGCATACACCTTCTCACAGATGGACACACACACACACACACACACACAGAGCGCAGTCACCCTGTGAACTCCCAGGGGACACTGCAGTGATAATGTGAGCCATTCTGCCTGAAGTATCCCAGGGACCTTGTGTGGAGAAATAGAGCTCTGGCTTAATGCCTGTGTGTCCCTCTCCCTCCCATCTATTAATCCTCCTCTTTCTTCTGTTAAAACAGCTTTAAGAGGACAAAGCCACAGCAACATAATCAAGGGTTTAGTAGCACATCCACAAAGGACTTGTGTTCTCCATTATTCCATCATATGGGCTTATTTTTCAATAGGCAAAAAAAAACTATTATCCTTTTTAAACAGTATTAAATGCATAAAAACATATAAATTAATATATATATATATATATATATATATATATATATATATTCAGGTTGAATGGGTTGAATGACACTTTTTGACATTGTGATGGCTAGGAAAAAGTGTCCCAATCAAACTGAATTCACCCCTATATATATATATATATTACACACACACACACACACACACACACACATATATACTGTATGTATATGTGTGTGTGTGCATATATATATATATATATATATATATATATATAGTTACTGGAAAGTTGTTTGTCCTTTTAAATAAATAAATACACAACTTTAAGGATTATAATCAATTATATTTATATTTATCAGCAGGGATAAATGCATCTATTTATGGTTACATTTTAGATATCATTGGCATTGTTTAACATATAAAGATTCAAGCATTTCCCAAAATTATTTCTATAATTAGGCTAATCATAATTGGTATAATACACCTAGTGATTGCCATCCTCTTACTCTCCATAAATCTGAGAGTCAGTTATTTAAAACAAAAAAGCGCAGCATCTCCAAACCACTTTCCTATAAATGGGTTCATCCTTATTGTCAGCGTAAATTGCCCAGAAATGTCAACAGAAACTGGGACCCGACAAAAGAGGACGCGCACTGAAAACACGGGGGTCAGAGCCAAGTAACTCCCTGCCAGAAATAAAACAAAATAAAAAAACCCGTTAACGCACTGTGAAGGAGCAAGAGCGGACACAAAAGCTCGTGTTGCGTGGGGAAAAGGGGGACAAATGGTGGAAACGGAGTCTTTTTATTCTCATCAAAGTGTTCAGCCTTCACACCCGGGGAATGTCGGAGATAAGTGATGCGCGCGAGCTGTTTCCCGGCCCAGGAGGAGGCGCACGCCGCAGCTCAGCGACTACCTGGAGAACAGGTCCGGGGAAAATTAATAATTATCATCATCGCTAACACCAACGGGGAGCAATTCATCATCAAGCCCTTTCCAGCGCTATCATGTCGGAGCAGAGCGTGGTGCAGCCAGATACAATTATGCGGCGAGCTGCGGAGGAGGGAGAGCTAATGCGCTTTTGATGGGGTTTATTCACGCGTGCGAGGCGTCACACTCGACCACCTCGAGTTCTCCAACCCCCTCCCCTTATTCTGTGCACAACACACACCAATGCCACCGAAATTCCCATTCCCGCTATCCTGCTTTTCCCACAGTGTTCGACGTTCCGCCGCACTGGAAGCGAATACACAGGGTTTAATTAGAAGGGAAGGACATTACTGCAGAAACACTCACAGTCACCTACATAAAGTACACTTGAGAACAGACCGAGGCAGAAATGCTGGGAAAAGTGGTATCATTAGTTAAAACAGAAAAAAACTATAACCTTTTATCCTTCTCTTCTATATATAGGGTATGATTGCAACACTTTTAGGTTTGGTTCTAGAACCCTCAAATATTAATACAAATATAGCACTAATTATTATGAGCTGTAATTATAAAATAGACTTCATAAATTCACAAATTCAGGTAATAAGTGGCAAAAATGTAGCCTCCCATTAAACAGTTATCAACAGAATTAACGGATAATGGAAGACATGACCGTTTATGCCACCATTTAACATTTGAAATGATGGTTATGGTGCTGTATGCTCTAGTCTACAGATACATTTTCTTATACATCTACACATATATAAGAATAACATTTTACTTGAAATAGACCATCCAGACTATAACATGATCCAGGGCTGGATTAGCCATGTGGGCATCTGGGCACATGCATATCTTCCTTCATCCTGGTAAAATCTACAGTGTTATGTACTATGTGTACACTACTGCCATCATGGCTCGAGTTTGACACTGTGTGCAGGAATAGCCTCACATTAGAGTAATTGTAGTCTCACTTACAGAGTAAAACACAATCATTCATGCAACATATTAATAAATGATCACATTAAAATGCAAAACAACTGTATTTATCATGTAGGGGTGAATTCAGGTTAATTGGGACACCTTTTTCCCAGTCATTTCAATGGCAAAAAAGTGTCCCAAATCAACCTGAACAAGTACAGTATGTACAATGACATGGTAAAACTTGATTTTACAGCCATTCTGAAAAAGCATCTTTCTCCAAAATCTCAAAAAAACATCTCTTAAACCGCCCTGTACACACTGTTCTGTTAAAACAAGTTAGCTTGGATGTTTTATTGTGCAAATGAAAAGACATAATGTGCCCACCAGAGCAACGGGAACAAAATAGAGTAAGAATTGCAGAATTGTTTGTATTCACACTTCCCTGCTGATAAACTAACAAGCATGCACAGTAACAGTCTTATGATTGTTTTGTGGCCCTTTTTCTTATAAGAAGATTGGAATCAGGGCGCAATAAGGCATTTGCTAAAATACGAATCAAGAACTAACAAAAAGTGTGTGTTTTTTTTACAATTTCTATGTACATACAGACTTGTATGTTCAAAGGAAGTGGTGTGACCAAGTGAACATTTGTGAAGTACCACACTGCTTTCCAATCATCTATACTGAAACTCCACTGACCTGATTTTACCCAAGGAGTTTCAGCTCCCTATAGCCCAGGGATCTGACCATATCTAGAGCTGTCCCGCTGTCAGCATCACCCCATGTTCGCTTACTGGAAATGTCACGTCAGCCATAAAAAAAATGCAAGAGGGGTGCATTTCATGATGCCACTGCGCTTTTTAACACAAACAAAATGCATGATAACTATGAAAGATAACTATAACGATAAATATGGCGTCCACACCAGCAGACAACATCTGTTCATTCTAAGTGCGTACTGCAGTTTTACCGTCTGCCACTTTAAATGCTCAAGCTCTTTAAAACAGGATCGATTCTGATTGGCTCTCAATGTTTTTATCGTTCATCAGCTGGAGAAAAAGTGATTCCAACGATATTGTTTCTCTGTGCCGTTATCATTACAGTTGTTGGACACTGCTATTCTTTTATATTTAGAACAATATTTAGAACTATATATATATATAAAATGTGGTCTTTGGTGTGAATGGGCCTTTACACTATCATTCAAAATGTGAAAAAATGTCTCTTATGCTCACCAAGGCTGCATTTATTTGATTAAAAAAATACAGTAAAAACACTAATAATGTGAAATATTATTGAATTTTTAAGTATCTGTACTAATATATTTTTTGTAATTTATGTAATTTATTCCTGTGATGCAAAGCTGAATTTTCAGCATCATTACTCCAGTCTTCAGTGTCACATGATCATTCATAAATCATTCTAAAATGCTGATTTGCTGCTCAAGAACCATTTCTGATTATTATCAATGTTGAAACCAGTTGTGCTGCTTAATATTTTTGTGGAAACTGTGATATATTTTATTTCATGATTTCAATAGAAATAGAAAGTCAAAAAGAACAGCATTTATTTGAAATATATATATTTTTTGTAGCAATATAAAGTCCCGTCATAAATTCCAATTACAAGTTAAACACATTAGGACTTGCTAATTAGGTCTATTAATTCTTATAGCTTCTATAACCATTGCTTTGTCTCCACTGACATTTTACAAATACAGAGAAAACAAGCATTATCCCTACTTATTTTCCCCCCGTATACGATCATTACCAGTATTGCTCTTGTCACAGCTTGATGTAACATGAGTGTCCTTAAGGCAAATCACCACTGATGCAAACATTATGCACAACCATCTTGAGATGCGCTTCGACTGCAGTGCATAAGATGTGCCATGAACATTTTATATCTCAAATAAAAGCCAATGTTAGCTGCATAATTCTAGCAAACCGAGCATTCGTTTTGTCACATGACCACACATTTAGAAATATCCTATCGTATAAAGCTGCTTGGCATAGAAAGATGTATATTATTTCTATATAAATATAACCATATGATTTTTAGTTGGTTTGGCTTATCTTCAGTCATATTGAGGCCCCTTTGAAAGTTTGGTGAGGCCCCCTAGTGGGCCCCGGCCCCTGGTTGAGAACCACTGCAAGAATTATTTCAGTTAGTTAGTTTTACCTCCATCTTATTTTTTAAATCCAATAAGGGAACTAAAGTACAGTATACAAGTGGCGCAGCTTACCCCACTCTTCCCTATTACTTGGGTCAAATTCTCAAATGTGAGCTTGAAGATACATATTGAATGCGTCAAAATGAATCCGACACATTTAGAAGTGACACATTTTTTTCTGGAGGGAGGTAAAAGAGAAAGCAAGAGAGATACTGAGAGAGAGGAGAGAGCGTCGTCCCTGTGGACAACGCGAGTCGAGGACCAGCGCAACTGTAAGAGCGAGCGTTATTTGTCTTCCGCCGGCCGAGCACGAGAGCGCAGGGTAGCGCTGTTCATTTAATGCAAGGTTAGGCAGCCTGATGTGATGAATGGACTGTCGGCGGGAGAATAAGTCCATGCACTCAATCATGGGGACGACAGCATTTTCCCTCCGTTTTTGGGGTGCCTCCATAATTACATGACAAAGCAGTGCAAAACAGGGTGCCGAATCCCATCTATGACTATAAACTGAATTTTTTTCATTACACTCAAGGATATGTAAAACTTGAAAATTGGTTTAACCTGCCTTTGATCTAAAAATAGAATTTTGTAAACGAGGAGGAAATCAGGATGTGCTTTTCCATTACTGGAGAACAGCAGAAAAATGAGACGATGCTTACAAACTCCATTAAATCCAGACTAACTCTGAGAGGGGAAGGGAGATACTAATATAGTATTGATTAATCCATAAAAGCTATAACAAAGAAGCAGGAACAATAATGCTGGGACAAAACTGGGAGACAAAAGAAAAATTACACTTGAAATTTCAGTTGCTTTTTTTTTTTTTTTTTTTTGTCTCTCACCAAATCTCACTTTTCACTGACAGATACACACACACATACTCCAGAACATACTACCAGAAAATACACCCTGACATGAATGGTGACCTAGCAAACAATATCGGTTGAAAAACAAACAAACATGATGTCTTGAAAGGAAGAGTTCACATAGAACTGAAAGTTATGACATTATTTTCGCACCTTCAAGTCATTCTGAACTGGTATGAAAAAAAGAAGAAACTCTCAAGAATGTTCACGCTGCTCTGCTTCCTAGAAAAACTGTTCAAAATCCCTGCAAAAACCACTATTAACCCACCAAATGACTATTTTGAGGCCAAACGACATTGGCTTTCACATGTGTCATCACCAGACACATTGCACCAGTTCGGACAATTGTATTGTACAATTAAGATGATTTTCAATGGCTGTTGACATGTGACTGCAGAGTATTTGGAATATACAATACTGTTTAAAGTTTGGGGTTGGTAAGACTGTGTTTTATGCTCACTAAGGCTGCTTAAAATAACTGTTTTCTATTTTGATATATTTTAAACATAATTTAGCTGATTTTCAGCATCATCACTCCAGTCTTCAGTCACATGATCCCCCAGAAATCATTTGAATATGCTAATTTGATGCGCAAGAAATATTTCTGATTATTATCAAGCATTTATTTGAAATAAAACAATTTTTTTTTAACATTATAAGTCTCAACTGTTACTTTTGATCAATTTAAAGTAATACAATCTACTTTTATGGAAGTTTAATGGTGTTTTATGGCCTTTTTGGAGCTTGACAGACATGGCCACAATGGATGGCTGTTAAAAGGTACACTATGTAACTTATAAGCGGTTAAAAAAACAAAACATTGTTTTGGTTGTGCTTCATCTCTGTGTGACTGTGTGGATGAATATGTTTATCCACTGCTCATAAAACATTCATTACTAGACTTAAGAGATATACCCAGATATTTAGATGGAAATGTTTAGATGTTGTTTAGATGGAAATGATCTCAAGCTGACTAGCTGAAGACAATACTGTAGCTTTACCCATTAATAGACACGGTACTTCCAGCACAGCTACAACAACCATAATGAAATGACCCTTCACAACACATAATGCTTTACCATGAACTCTGTTAGAGAGCGACATATGGCAATATATCAGTTCAATAAAATGCATTACTCACTTTTTGAGTAAAAAAGGATTGATGGTGTATTGAGTTAATTTTGAACAAAAAATAAATAAAGAACGCACCTGTACATAGGACAAGAGTTGCATGGCTATTTTGCATAATTTACCTTTTTGTTTTCCAGTGCTCGAATGACAAGTGTGAGAGAAATATTCCTTTAATACCCTGTCAGTCTATTTGACCTCACACATGGAGTCATGCAGTTGAATTTAGGCCATGAAATAAAGTAAAACCTTTCACTTGCTGGCGTTACCTTCACCTGTACGAAAACCCATCTGTCCATCAAACCAGACTGATGTCTGAGCTATACCGGACCCATCCCAGACATCTCCCCACCACTAATTAATCTTCACACCTGACAACCTTGATTAGCTCTGAAGATTGAAGTGTGTGTAAGACAGTCAATAATCACTGTTGTGTGCGAGTTTGTTTGTGTGTTGGATCCACTCACTGTACAGAATGTGCTGGCCGTTATCTTCAGAGAGAAGCCTACGGTGAAATCCAGCTCAGAAGCAGTCACAGTGCCACAGTCAATAGTCTAGAGAGGGACACACATGAACAAAACTTCTTAAAACATCTTATAAAGTAACAGAGATGGCTAAAAAGTTGGAAGCAGTAGAGTCACAAACATGGTTCTTGGACAGCTAACACTGGATATCAATAGACATTCAAGACCATTTTAGACATAGATTTGTTTTTACTTTACTTTTTGACTTTTTGTTGATAAATTATATGACCTAAACTCAATCTCAACTTCGCAACATAAGGGCACATAATATATTGGAGCACATGCACTAGTTTTTAAGTGCTTGATGGAATAAAATATTTTAAAGAACACAATACAACAAATAAATTATACTTTACATTATACTTGCTGTAAATAAAAAGCTAGTAATGTAGGCGGAATGCAAGAGGATTGGCATAATGATTACCACTTTTAAATGATCAATTATAATTATTACATTTTAAAGATAAAAAATAGATTATTAAATGATTTAAATAATTTAATTTAAGATTGTTAAACAGAATGAAACCTCAACATGACAAAAATGCAATAAAAACCCTTTAAATATCATAAAGCAGTAAATGTGTCTGGTTTAAGTGGAAGACGTGTCATTAAATGTTGTAAGAGGACTCCACGCTAGAATGTGTTCATTTAATGGAACTCTGACCACCGTTAAATGGCGTTATTGGGGTGGGATCAGTGAGATAATGGAAGTAAGATGTGCAATGTTTCAGCACAGAGAGGAAATGATGGATTTCTGCATTTAATTTTCATTATTGCTTATGTTTGAGCCATTTAATGATCAATGTCAGGGAATATAATTAAATTCAGCCCCCGTGGTTGAACATACGGGTAAAACTGGTCACATTTTTCTGAGAAGACGTAAAACTTTGTTCAATCTACTCTTAAACCCTGTTTACACCTGGTATTATGATGCGTTTTGGTTGATCGGATCGCAAGTA
Organism: Rutilus rutilus; assembly: GCF_951802725.1. Taxonomy (NCBI): domain Eukaryota; kingdom Metazoa; phylum Chordata; class Actinopteri; order Cypriniformes; family Leuciscidae; genus Rutilus; species Rutilus rutilus. The sequence continues at coordinate 12,499,680 of NC_140211.1, forward strand.
GACAAGGGAGACACATTCCTGTTTACACCTGGTGTTATAATCCATCTCTTTTGTCCACTTTCAACCACTTCTGTCCTGATTTCTTCAAAAAAAAAAAAAAAAATCTGATATTTTGAACGCAATTACTAACGCAATTTAGATATTAACGTGACCAAAAATGACAGAGAAACACAAGGAGAGCATCAGATTTTGTTTCTGCTCTCATAACCGTAAGACCAGCCGAACGCTGAGAGTGTGTGTTAGAATCTATGGTTAGAATGGTGAGAGAACATTGTGCTTGGTACGTTTTTCATCTTCAAAACTAAACTTAGGTCTTCAGTCGACAAAGTTTAAAATACCGTCTGGCTAGTGCGCTCAACGTAATAATATTTACACATTAGGTCAGTAGACGGAGAGTAGACAGTCTTTTGTGGCTGTTTGAAGGCATTCAAACACATGAGCGTTTACATACGAAATCAATCCGATCTAATGTGTTTTCAACTACCTCTGGAAGTGGTCAAAAGTGTACAAGCTCAAAACATTTTAAACCCCGTTTACACCTGTATTTAGCGTCGTCCACTTGTGATCTGATCAACCAAAACGCATCTTAATAAATAAACAGGGCCTAAATAATAAATAAACAGGTTTAACTTAATAAACAGGGCCTTAGTTTTTATGTTAAAAATGTATATACTGTTTCATCACATTTCAATGTAACTATACAGTAGCTCTTGTGGAAACACCTTAAAAAAAATAAAACACATTTATTAGTGTTCATTTTTTGCTCAGATTCATTGGTGGCATCTTCCACTTAAATATTTTTTGAAAAATAACAGGAAGAACAACATTAAGCATATGTGTGTTTTTCCTCATAAGTGTTTGTACAAAGCCATGGCAGGCAGTGATAAGTAATGGTGAAGTTTACCAAGGAGGACTTTAAATAAGGATTAGAATAATCAATCAGCCATTGTCACAGACGGCCTCCGAGGCTTTACTTCCTCTCAAACGTCTCTCGCTCTCTGCTCACAATCTGTCACTCCCTTCTCTTCATCTTCTGCGTGATCCTACCTACGGTTTCCCCCTCCTCCCTCTATCTCAAAACAAGGCCACAACACAGGAAATTGGCTTTCTGTCCAGCCCAGACTCAATTAATTAGGGATTCAGGTGAGTTAATGAGTTGCACCAAATCTAATAAGACAGACACCATTAAATAGTTTAAAAGAGGGGATTAGTAACCAGATAACGTGTAGGAATAGTTCAGCCAAAAATGAAAGTGACAGTATAAATCACCATCCACTTCTGTTGTATGGAAAAGAGCAGCTTGGATATTTCCCAAAATTTGCTGTTGGTGCTCTTTGGGAAAATCTTAAGGGTTTGGAATGACCAGTTTAATTTTGGGGTAAACTATCCCTTTACACTACCACTGGGGTCGGTAAGATTTTAGCGATGTATTTTTTTGTATTTTTGAAAGAAGTTTCTTATGCTCACCAAGGCTGTAACGGTAATAAAACGGTAGTAGTGTGAAATATTATTGAAATTTAATATAGCTGTTTTCTATATAGAAAAATATATTTTATAACGTAATTTATTTCTGTGATGGCAAAGCTTAATTACTCCAGTCTTCAGTGTCACATGATCCTTCAGAAATCAGTTGATTTAGTGCTCAAGAAACATTTCTTTTTATTATCAATGTTGAAAACAGTTGTTATTTTCAGGGAAACCATTATATTGCTGAATAAAAGTATTAATTTCTTTAAAAATAGAAATCTTACTGACTCCAAATGTTTGAAAAGTAGTGTATGGAGCCCGACCCATCTGCGCTGCGATATTATTAAAAGTGAATATTTACATTTACGTGTGTTCATTTGGCAGACGCTTTTAGCCAATGAGACTTGAGGAACACCACAAGCACAAAAGAGAATATGTTTTTCCTGAAGACCCACTATTAAATCTCAATAGATGACATGCTTCACTGTGCCATTCAGAATTAACTAATCATTTCGCTGATAATTCCCTAGAAAGACCCTAATAAAGTCTCTCCTCTTACCTTAATCACTGCGGGCTCTGAAATGACCGTCTCGGGCTTCAACACCTCCACTACAGCTTCTGGTATCACAGCCTTCTTCATACACATCATCTTGAAGCCATATACATCATCCCAGAATGCAATGCGGTCACTGTGTTTCTGAGTGTCCCCCACCGCCGCCAGGCTGATATTGCATCGGTCCGGAAAGACTGAAAAGAAAGATGATAAATGAAAGTGAGTAAAAGACATCATCTGCAGGGCTTACATATGATATATGTTCAAAGTCAAACGAAGCCCTCATGAGTCAATACTTTACATGACAAGAACATTATTCATTTAGCAGACACTTTCTTATCCAAAGTGACTCATGGTACATATTTTACTTATGGGCCATTTACTCTACAACGTTTTCAACTAAAAATGTTTAACTTTTAAAGCCTTTTGGCCGTTCGTTTACAAGACAACGGCATTTTGGGGGCCTGAAAACGCAAACTTTCGAAAAAGGGTTTCTAAGTGCGAGTTTTTGGAAAACAATTCTGTAATAATCTCCATGTAAACTGCAAAAACACCAATTTGTGAAAACGGTGACGTTATGCGCATGCGAATTACGTGTTCAGTCTATAGGCGTGTAGTGTTTCTTTACAAAGTGACATCGCCAACTACTGGCCTGGCATGAATAATACAGCGTTCGGTAACACTTTATTTAAAGGTGACGTAATTACACGTCATGTAATTACTATAGTGATAACAGTAAATTATGCATAATTACAAGTAACCAAACCCAAACCGTAACTCTATAGTAAGTACATGTGGTTAGTTAATATTACTTCGTACTAATTTGAGTAAGTACAGTGTAACTAGACCTTAAAAAATCACCTTAAATAAATCACCTTAAAAAAAAGCGTTTTAGTAATTTTTACATCCATGTGAACGGGGATCGTTCTGACAACGTTGTCGTCTTTATCGAAAAACGCTCCGTTTTTAGTACATCGTTGCCGTGTAAACGTACCCTTAGATTGAGCTCCTGAATCGGACCTCCTGGGGTTTAAACCCACAACCTTTGGCTTACCGGTCCGGAACCATTAAGCCATGTAACATCCATTAAAAGATTTATGCGCAGCTTTTCAGATCTCTGGTGCAGTGGTTAGCTCACATGATCTAGACATATCTGGGCCACACTGCTCCCAGGGAAGCTGGTTCGAGCCCATTAAACTCGAAATGACTCCAATTAAATGTCCTACATTTGTAAACTTTGACTGCATATTAATTTGTTGGCATTAAATATACAAGCACTGAATGTTTGAACAAATTCACTGGCATGAATCAAAGAAAAAAAAAGGCAAACCTACTTGGAAACATCGGTTTGAATGTGCCACAATTATGACAAGGCATAAAGTAGATTAATGCACCTATCAATAGACTTTTCAAACAAGAAATTTGCAAACTGTAAATGTGTTTGATATACACCGATTTAAAAGCCAATATACTTTCAATTAAAGCTGAACTAAAAACTAAAAATATGACTAGTTTTTACAAAAATATTTGGTTTTATATAACTGATAACTAAAGCGTAAGGAACGGCTGGACATTGTGTGGGCGTATTAGACCTCATCCTTTACACAAATGTGCAATAATGAGCACATCTATCATGAAATGGTAAACCACAGCCCTGACGCTCTCATTCAGTAATGTTTCAGTCGTTTCCAGTGCTGGTAAATGTCCCTGTGTGATGATGTTAATGGTTACCAAGCACATGCTTCTGGCAAAAAAAAATCTGTATTCAACTGATAGTCATAATCATAAAAACTCTGCATCTATCAGTTCTTAATGTCCTTTACGTTTGGCCATCAGAGACAAACTAAAATCTGCAGTGCGCTTATTTCATGCTACCGGAGAAACCGGACATGAGACATCACTAATATCTACACTAAACATCAGGAGATCCTGAATGTGTAAATCATTTTGTTTTACATTTATGTAATTTTAGTTGTATGTGCATAAAGTGAAATCAGGGCAATTGTACAAACAAGCCTTATTCAGCCTGTGTGCATTACAGCTGGAATACACTACACAACTTTAAAAATGTGAACAGATTTGAAAAAACCAAGCATCATACACTTGTCGACTTTTTAAATAGTTACAGGAAAAAAAATGGTCATCATTCACTGAACAATTGAGGATCATAACACACTACAAGTCTTAAGACAAATCAAAACAATATGTGTTCTAAAATCGGTACAAAAAAAATCAAACATAGCCTATTCATAAATCAGGGGAACACAGTTTACAGAAAACCCTTGTTTTTCTTCTTTTGCCAGAAAAAAAAGTGATGTGTATAACAAATTGTCAACAAAAAGTAGATTTCTAGGTATAAAATGTTTTTTTTTTTTTTTTTGGTTGTATATGGCTGTTAACACTAGTAAAAAAAAAAAATTTAAATAAATATTTCATTAGTGCATCTAATTTATTTTAAATAATTACATAATATAATAATTAAATAACTGAAAATATGTATGTTGTAGTGACAACTAGTTAAATAAAGCTAAAAAAAATTAAGTAAAAATGATGTATACATACAGTATATTACATATTACAATATTTCAACTACATATAATATGTCCAGACGTTTATTTAAAAAATATATATTTTACATAATAGAACACAAGAAACTCATCTTAATCTTTCTTGTAATTAGATGTGTTGGGTGAAAATCAAAAACAGCCATTTCAGAACAGACAGTCCCATTAACTCAGTCCTACGCTTCAAAAGAGAAATCCATGATAGACTATATCTCACCAACTTTGTCTGACCTTTAATCAAGGGTTAAGGGTGCACATTCACTCTCCTGCGCCATAATAAAGTGTGTCCCATCAAAATCGTGTCTCCCGTGTGACAGAATCGTGACTGGCATGTTATAACCTCCAGCCTGTACCTTAAAGCCTTCGCTGTGACCCTGTGGGTGTCACGTAGGGTGAAAAACCACACACGCACACACACCTGGAGTGGATTTGTCATCTCATTTTCTCTGATTAGTGGAGCTATGAGTGATTGTCTTGGGAGACGCGTGTAAGCACTGATTGGGTGGTACACAGGACCGTCCCGCACCTGAACAGGGAGTGGAGGCTAGAGAAAGAGAGAGAAGGGGGCGAGGGAGAGGGGGGGGGTAGTGTCCCAAGATTCATAGCTTTGACATCTGCGTCCTTCTCGACTCGGTGCTCAGGGCCCGTTTGTCAAGCACCCCCCCTCCGGTTCCTCTTGAGGGCAGCCGTGAAGAAGAGGGTAGTAAGAACAGGAGGTGGAAAATAAAAAAAAGCATCCAGTGATGAGAGAGCGAAAGCACAGACCACGTTTCAGGATGAAGAGAAAGGTTAATAATATGAGGTATAAAGGAGAGAGAGGGAGAAACGAGGTTATAGTGGCAGGGGTAAGTAATGTTGATCTGACACAGTGCAGAGCTGCCACATGATGGGCCATTATATCAATCTGCTTCACACCAGGTATACATGGCTGCGGGCTTTCCGACTGAGCTGAAAAATAGAAACGTGCTGCCTCACTGGACGACTCAGTGCTATTCCGCCTGTGCCTCTCACATTTCTGGATTTCCTAGCACATATATACATAAAAATATATTTTCAAATGTTGATGGCTCATCTTGCATGCAACAGATTTTGTCCAACAAAATTGGAATGCCAATGTGCATCAAGGTTGCATTAAATTAAAGTAAAAGTAAAGACATTTCTACTGTTACAAAGTATTTCTATTTCAAATTCAGTTTGTTCTATTCATCAAAGAATCCTGGAAAAAAAAAATATATCATCATGGTTTCAACAAACTGTGAAAACTGTACTGTGATGTTACAGAAATGGAGTGAAACAGTTTCTTGAAGAAGAAAAAAAAAATGTAGGGCGGGGCTTGATTTTGTCCATTAGAAATTGATTGGACAGTTCAGGTTTGCTATTGCTGTGATGTCATTTTAGTGACAGGTTGCTCCGCCCTCGTGCCAGTAAACGCATCATCAGAGAAGAGAAGCGATGTCACTGCACATGCTTTGATTAAAGATTACGAGAGCACATGAATTAAAAAAGGTAATGATGTGCACGGAAAATAATTTATAATACGGCAGTATTTCATTATCTATCCATCTATATCTATACACACATACATGCACACATACATATATATATATATATATATATATATATATATATATATATATATATATATACATACATACATACATACATACACTCACCTAAAGGATTATTAGGAACACCTGTTCAATTTCTCATTAATGTAATTATCTAATCAACCAATCACATGGCAGTTGCTTCAATGCATTTAGGGGTGTGGTCCTGGTCAAGACAATCTCCTGAACTCCAAACTGAATGTCAGAATGGGAAAGAAAGGTGATTTAAGCAATTTTGAGCGTGGCATGGTTGTTGGTGCCAGACGGGCCGGTCTGAGTATTTCACAATCTGCTCAGTTACTGGGATTTTCACGCACAACCATTTCTAGGGTTTACAAAGAATGGTGTGAAAAGGGAAAAACATCCAGTATGCGGCAGTCCTGTGGGCGAAAATGCCTTGATGCTAGAGGTCAGAGGAGAATGGGCCGACTGATTCAAGCTGATAGAAGAGCAACTTTGACTGAAATAACCACTCGTTACAACCGAGGTATGCAGCAAAGCATTTGTGAAGCCACAACACGCACAACCTTGAGGCGGATGGGCTACAACAGCAGAAGACCCCACCGGGTACCACTCATCTCCACTACAAATAGGAAAAAGAGGCTACAATTTGCACGAGCTCACCAAAATTGGACAGTTGAAGACTGGAAAAATGTTGCCTGGTCTGATGAGTCTCGATTTCTGTTGAGACATTCAGATGGTAGAGTCAGAATTTGGCGTAAACAGAATGAGAACATGGATCCATCATGCCTTGTTACCACTGTGCAGGCTGGTGGTGGTGGTGTAATGGAGTGGGGGATGTTTTCTTGGCACACTTTAGGCCCCTTAGTGCCAACTGGGCATCGCTTAAATGCCACGGCCTACCTGAGCATTGTTTATGACCATGTCCATCCCTTTATGACCACCATGTACCCATCCTCTGATGGCTACTTCCAGCAGGATAATGCACCATGTCACAAAGCTCGAATCATTTCAAATTGGTTTCTTGAACTTGACAATGAGTTCACTGTACTAAAATGGCCCCCACAGTCACCAGATCTCAACCCAATAGAGCATCTTTGGGATGTGGTGGAACGGGAGCTTCGTGCCCTGGATGTGCATCCCACAAATCTCCATCAACTGCAAGATGCTATCCTATCAATATGGGCCAACATTTCTAAAGAATGCTTTCAGCACTTTGTTGAATCAATGCCACGTAGAATTAAGGCAGTTCTGAAGGCGAAAGGGGGTCAAACACAGTATTAGTATGGTGTTCCTAATAATCCTTTAGGTGAGTGTATATACACACATATACATATACATAAATATCTGTTAAGAACAATTATTTGGAGGTCCCTGTAAAGTACTAAAAGAGTTAAAGTCCCCCTGTAGTCAATCATTTTATCCCTTAAAACTCATCTTTGATCACAAAAATAACATAATTAAGCCTTTTTTCCTTGAAAAAAAATTCTTCATGCCTTAAAATAGCTTGAATGTAACTCTACACCCTTGCCTCATTTAGTATACGCGGTTCTATGAATATGCAAATGAGCCCCGCCTCCACTCACTCACACCAGCTCAGAGATCCACTCGTTGATGATCACACTTTAACGTGATTGGTTACAAGGTAGTTTGTGACGTCAGAAACACCAGCGATTTGCAACAGCGTTTTTGAGACTGTCTTTGGTTCACTGCAGTTTTAAGGAGAAAATACTCAACAATGGTGTTGACTTATGAATTTGAACATGGTTTGTCTTAAAGCATATTAAAAATGCCACACAGACATATAAACAACATGAAAAGCTGGATTTTTTTCACCACAGGGGGACTTTAATAGAATAAAAAAAGCGACTGGAGTCATTAAGTGGAATCGGAATCATAACTTGAATCGTTAAATTCCTAACAATTCACATCCCTACCCATCCTCAATCCCATGATGCTGTAAAGATCAGGAGAGTGTAACATTTCCTGTGTCAAGATCCTTGAAGTCATAATTCATCCAGTCAGCGTGTGCACTGCGTACCACCGAATCTCCTCAGCATCTGTTCACTTAAACCTCCACAGTGGACAAGAAAATGACGCAGAGCCACAAGACACATGCAGCATGTTTAACATCCACTTCCACTCCGTCCACAACCTTTGTCTGGATGCTGCAGTTTCCCGAACAATGAAAGAAAAATATGTTTGTTTTCTGGTATCTAGAAGGTGAGTGCCCAAGGACTGCTTAGTTATTCATCAGTTGCTTTAATTTATGTTTTATTGACGGAAATCAATATGTAGTAAAAGGCAGCGCAGCATGCAGGGTGTGAGATAAGAGAGAACACCTGGAAAACACGCAGAACATTATGCTGTAAACTAAGAAAGTGTGAAAGGTGGTTCTACAAAACTGCAGTATGAAGAAAGATTGTGGTGGCATGACTTTCGCAAATATAAAAGTATCCTAAACTGCACTGAATTATAAGGAGTTAAATGCAGTGTTTCCTGCAGCATAGCAAAATAGATCTCATTTATTATTTTATCCTTAATATTTATATAAAGTCACGATTTTTGTGCAAGAATGATCGTTTGGGAGTTAGAATGAGTTAGAAATCATAAATAAATCAGCAATGTTTCAGTAAATGTTTTTTAAAAAGTGTTTGCTATAATAAATATTAAATGAATTTGATTTTGTCCATTGGAAATTGATTGGACAGTTGGGGTTTGCTTTTGCTGTGATGTCATTTGAGTGACAGGTTGCCCCGCCCTCGTGCCAATAAACGCATCATCAGAGAAGAGAGAAGCGATGTCACTGCAAATACTTTGATTAAAGATTACGAGAGCACATGAATTTAAAAAAAGGGGAAAAGTATGTAGGAAAAACTTTAAAACTAAAAAAACAAACATATTAATCTACATTAATGGTTTGTAGCCACCTTTTTTAAGCCAATATAAGGCACATTAAAACTACCAAATTCTCAACACACTTCTACACCTCCATTTTTTTTATTGGTTATGGTCACGATAAAGGGGGAGGCTAAATAATGTTCAACACCACACCATTTTCATGATAACACCTCTTTGTAATGGTCCCTGCAAAGGAAACAAACACACACATTCTAACTCATCTTTCATTGTTTTAGACAGCCCTGATTCAGTCTGTATGGAATCCTCCTATTAAAATAAATGAGGTCTGTTTGATAGACCTTGAAAATAAAACCCCAATATGAGAGATGGGCTCACTGTGTCCCATAAGTAAAGAAAACAATTTGTAGGTCTGGCCAATGACCTCCCAGATACCCCTTATCTCAGAATGCTGAAACATGCGCATTTGACTCACCCAAACCATCTTCTGCAAGGTACCGATCCCTGGCGTAGAGCACAGAGTCTAGCATTGACTCAAATAGGAGGAAGTAGCCCTAGAAAATGACAAAATGGGGGAAAGATACACATATAAAAGGCCAGCGATCAAATGCATTCGAATGTAATATTGGAGCAATGCATCACATTTTAGAGGATTTTAAAACTTTATGCTAAATATATACACATATGTGACCCTGGACCACAAAACCAGTCACATGGGTAAATTTTTTGAAATTCACCCGAAATCTGAATAAATAAGCTTTCCATTGATGTATGCTTTGTTAGGATAGGACAATATTTGACCGAGATACAACTATTTGAAAATCTGGAAACTGAGGGTGCAAAAAAGTCTAAACACTGATAAAATCGCATTTAAAGTTGTCCATTTATGTTAGCGATTGTGCTGCATTCATAAAGGTATTAACGGTAGGAAATTTACAAAATATCTTCATGGAACATGATCTTTATTTAATAGCCTAATGATTTTTGCCATAAAAGAAAAATCGATCATTTTGACCCATACAATGTATTGTTGGCTATTGCCGCAAATATACCCGTGCGACTTGTGGGTGAACGTGATTTCACCAAGTACCACATGTTCCTCTGGAACAACTTTCCAATCAACCAATCAGATTTGAGGGACAAGTTTACAGTTTATGTCAAGTTTAGGCTTAGAACCAGGGTGAGGTGCTTCTACATCAGTGTTATTCACCTATCATTTCCCTCTGATTTTATGGGTAGTGTTAGGTTTAGGGGTAGGGATAGGGTAAGGACAAAATTTTGGGACAGGAATGTTATTCCAGGATCAACAAAATATGTTGATCCAGGAACATGTCTTACTTAGCAAAATCACGGTGACCGCGACTTGTGACTGGTTTTGTGGTCCAGGGTCACATACCACCTTCACCTTGCTTTTCTAGTTAAAAATTACACGTTTTAGGGTTACATGAATTTCATTTTCATTATACTTCCTTAAATTCAAATTGCAATTCTGAATCATGTTTGCTACATCAATTCACATTCAATAAAACAATTGCATTCTTAATTAAATTCTGAATAGTGTTCAATGAAGCAGCATTTCTATCCCATACGGGATATCCATTATGAGATAAAAATGCAGCTTTATTTGCAAATATTTTTGCTGAAATTAAATATGCAGTAAGTTAGACACACGCTCTTTTGACTTAGGACAGCAAGAAACTGCCCAGATTAGAACACCCTAGCAACCACCCGAAACACCTGAGCAACAGAACATCTCCTCAGAATCCCTTAGCGATCGACTTCTGCCTTTCTTCAGAGAATGTAAGCAAACTAGTTTCAAAAGTAACATTCAGCATTCATCATTCCCCTCTGGCCCTCACACATGCATCCGCAATCACATTCAAACTGATATCAAGTGCAAGACCTCTGGATTTGTGAGACCTTAACGCAGCACCCTCTTTAAACATATGCACGGCCACCCAGCATCCCGTTTTATTGCACTGACCCCTCACTGACACCGGTTCTGCATGAGTAGTTGGCACGTCACCTCCTGAGTTATTCTATTATCGCTCAACTGCAGCTTCAACCACGTCTCGCTGGACTCATTCTGGACAGTCGTGAGTGAAACAAGGCTGCTTCATGCTTGTTCTGAGTTATCTAAAGAAAGAGGCATAATCAATTACAGAAGACAAACCTGATGGATGTGCCTAGGATGAGGGGTAACAGTCTTCATCAGCATGGTCTACTGGTGTCTAGTTGGTGCAAAAGTTACATCAATTCATAAGTGAACGAGTAAAAAGTGAGAAAGAACAACTAGAGATGTTTGTCCCCAAAGTGTAAATGGATGGATGGATGGTGCGAATTAATTTCAGTTCTAATTGTAATTGAAAAGGCATTCATCTACTTCAGGATTTCTGCAGGTTTAATGAAGGTTCATTTAAGACCAAGTAAAGAAAATTTCAATCAGCACAATCAGCTGTATTAGAAACATTTTAGAGTTTAGAAATACAACTTCCAACAGATATCCATTACTTTTTCTTTCTTTCTTTTTTTTGCAGAAAAGTAGCTTGAATCTTGATTTAAGAATGTTTAGATATTTGTACTGGAAAACAAAAATACAGAGGAAGAAATTATTATTTTTTTGCAAGGCATGCAACATTAATGCCATGATGTAATGAATTTAAGACTTTCTGTTCTGATTTGACCTGCAGAAACCCTGTATTTGTTGAAAAGTCTGTTGTTAAAGCTCAAATGAGCACTTCTGTAATCCATAGCCTGAGGTCAACTGGACCAGCACGCTTAAAAGTCATGTGACAGCGAATCTACTGGATCTCTCCAGGTCGTTTTTAAACCGACTCAACATTAGAGTGATGGCTAAGATTCTTCATGGTGTAATTTAGAACCCAATTTCACAGGCGACTGCCTCCACTGCAGTGAGAGAGAGAGAGAGAGAGAGAGAGAGAGAGAGAGAGAGAGAGAGAGAGGGGGGGGGTACTGTAATGTACACACTTACTATCATACGCTTTTTTTTATATATAACTTATTTATTTAATATAAAAAATGACAGTAAATACTGCTGTGCTTTTGAACTTTCTATTAATAAAAAAATCGTTTTAAAAAAAGTATCACGATTTTCAATCTTTCTGCTTTCTTAAATACTTATTTTCTTTATTTGTATTATTCTACAAGCTGACATCCTACAACTTCTAGTCCAACTAGCAAAATGTGTACAGGCACAGCATCTGTGCATAACTAGGTACAATCCCACCAAGAGAAGCTCTAATAACACACACACTGGTGGTAAAGAGAGTCAGTGCAATATTAATGGCTGAATGAGGCCAAAATGCAGATCGATTCATTAAGCCATGTGCAGTCGGGGCAGAATTACATGAATGCAACTAATAAAATGCTAATGAAAATTGGACAGCAGCATTCATGAACATTTAACAAATTACCTCATAAACACACACGCATACAGATGAACGCTACTTTTTTTCCACTTAGATTTTTCTAGATGGAGCAGAGAATACTGAATGACTTCTGCCTAAATCCTTTACGTGTTTGATTGACGAAACAAAACAAAAAAGTAGAAACATGAGTCAATTAAGTCAAGAGTCTGTTTTAGAGCTTGCTGCTGTAATTTGTTTCTTGTGAACATCATGAACAGTGTTAGTCTGATGGCCCTCTCTGCTCTATAAACAGCTGGCATCTGCAGTATTCAGCCACTGCCAACGTCATGAGCATTCAATGAATAATCCTCTCAATTACTGTACTACCATATCAATCCAACTCCCAGGGGCTGTGTAATCTACTTCTTACAAACTCAATTCGACAAATCCAAAGCCAGAAACACCAAACACAGAAATGGTACACACAACACAGCATAATGAATTAAATGCCTGAGTGCTAACCGTATTACTTCACAATGCAATATACAGAAAATTATTATGTCTTAATAATAACCCCTGTTATATTTAACTATTTAGGGACAGACTAGAGACATGACAGAAAACGGTAGGGTAAAGAAAAGGAAACGGGATCAAAGAACGTTGCAGTCACAGACCACTGAAAGACTCACACTGCATTTGATCACTGGATTTACAGAAATCTTTTCACTTTTAAGAAGAGTTTTCTCAACATTGCATATCTAATCAACTCCTGACAAATGATTATTTGAATTATCACTCAAAAATAACAAAGAATGGAATATATTTTCTTTCTCTTTGTCTTTTTTTTTTTTAATATAGTACAATATTATCCTATTTAAATCAATGTGATAAATGAGTTGTCAAAAGTAATCTAAAAGTAATCTAAATGTAATTAGATTAGATTATTTTAAATGTGTAATGTAATAGATTACAATAAAAACTACTATATACACACACACACACGCTTGATGTGTGAGAACCAATGAGGTTCATTCTCATGTGTTACGCAGCACGTTTGAGCTTCTGCAAGAACCAATGAGGTTCATTCTCGTGTTACGCAGCACGTTTGAGCTTCAGCAAGAATTTTCATTTTTGGGTGAACTAACCCTTTAAAGAGCATGTCAGAGTGTAACGTTAGCAAAGCTGCACGTTTAGTTTAACGACGGGAAAAATGGTCGGCATGCCAGGTGCATGGTTTAAAAGGGTTGTCCCTATTCTCTTAATGAGTAATGGGTGTGTTTTGGGATTTACCTGCGTTAAACCAATCAGAGTCTCATCTCCCATTCCCTTTAAATGCCAGTTGCGCTCACGCCATGGCTGATTCACTATTTACAAGACGGAATTTGATAGTGGAAAGACCGAAGCAGTCTCCAGAGCACGCACGGATCTGCTCATGTATGAGGTAAAAGTGCGCAAGCAGACCATCTACGGGACAAGCCGGATTCCACCATGTCTTTATGTACACAATAATAATCTTTTACATTGTAATCCTTTTATTTTAAATATTTGGCATGTTTGTGTGCTGCTGCGTGCCTGTGTGTGTAATAAGCAGAATGTACGCGCGTTGTGGACCCACCTATAGGCGCACATTACTAACGTGCTCTTTAAAATATAAAAAAAAAAAAAATTTTTGGCCTCAAAATAGCAACGCGCCAACAATGCACCTGAACACACCTCGTTTTCAGACCAGCACGCCCATGGGCGCACAAATGGGCGCAAATGCATTTGCTATTTAAACAACGTGGCGCAGGACATGAAAATGATAACTGCGTCAGGCTGAAACTAGCAAAAAACACTTGCATCGCATTGCGCCGGGTGTAAGATAGGGCCCATTATCTTGTTGATGCTTTATTAAAAATCAAATTAGCTCAGTGTTACTGTTTGAATAATACAGATAGCACAAGATTAATAAAACCAAGCCTTTGCTAAATAAAAAAAGTTTCTACCTCTCCTTCCAAAGATAAAATTAAAGTCAAACACAAAGATGCGTTGTGTGCGGGACACCGTTAAAAGACATTTAGATAAATGACCATAACACTACACTAAATACTATTGTTAATAAAGCATAGATTGTGTAATAAATCTAAACACTATGAGCAAAACTGTTTGCTCTGTGTGGTTTGAGTGTGAAAGAGTCTGATTTGCATGTGAATACAGACGAGTAGTAAATGTACCATATTGTACAAGCATATTCAAATAAGGCAAGCCAAATGTTTCCAGATTCATTTTAGCAGGACAATGGACTTTTGAAAGCTTCATTGTCGATCGGTGACAGATCCAGGTAAGCGTTGGGTGCATCATTGTGTAACATAAAAGCAAAGGGAAATCTTGATGGAGTCAAAATCTGAGAATGTCAGGAAATTAAGAATCTAAAACCTATTATATTTCGCTTTTCTTGCAATTTAGCTCAATACAACAAGATGTTTTTAATGCATATTGTTATAATCAACAAGAGTATTTGGGTACTTCAGAGAATGTGTACCTGCATATGTTTGTGTGTTTGTGTGTGTGTGTCCCTTATATTGCAGTGTATTCGGGTTTCAGGCTACATTATAAGGATATGCCGATGTCCTTATAATTCAAATTGCTAAATAAACATACTATAAGATTTTTGAAGATGATGCAGAAGGTTTTCTGTGTTAGGTGGGTTTAGGAGTAGGGTTAGGGGCTAGTAAATGTCATTAGCTCAGTATAAAAACCATTACGCCTATGGAATGTCCCCATGATGTTAGGTGTACCTGTCTGTGTGTGTGTGTGTGTGTGTGTGTGTGTGTGTGTGTGTGTGTGGCGGGCAGCTGTAGGCTATGGACGGAGTGAGTGATTGCAGCTGTCCTCTTCTGAGACAGGTAAGACTGCTATCAAGAGATAATGAGGCCCAAGATGGGATCTGCCATTAATTTAACTTGACCATCACCACACACAGCAGCTCATAGTTTCCCAAATGTGCTAAATATCAAAACATACTTCAAAGCAACCTTAAGTTAAACCTTTAAACTGTATGTTTATTTCGAACACTGCCCCAAATAAATGGCAACATCATACACACTAAATCATTTTGGATGTTGGGATGGTTTGAACAGCTTTTAAAAGGTTAGTTCACCCCCAAAAAATAAATTATATCATCATTTACTCACCCTAAAGTTGTTCCAAACCTGTCTTTTTTTTCTGTTGAACACAAAAGAAGATCTTGTGAAGAATATGAGTAACCAAACACTTGATGGGCCCCATTGACTTCTATAGTATGTGAAAAAAATTCTATGGAAGTCAATGGGGCACTATTTGGTTACCAACATTCTTCACAATATCTTCTTTTGTGCTCAGCAGAATAAAGAAATTCATACTGGTTTGGAACAACTTGAGGGTGAGTAAATTATGACAAAATTTTCATTTTGACCTGGCCTGTATTATTAATTTCCATGACTTTCACACGACAGAAAACCACCATGTACGTAATCCACCTGGAGCAACCTGTAGTTAAGTGCCTTTCTCAAGGGCGCAGTGCTGACAGCTCAAGATCTGCCCCTTGAGAGGTTCAAACCGGCAACCTTTCGTTCCACAGCCCTGTTCTTTAACCATTAGGCTAATGCTAGTGTAGGCCTTTACACAAGACCTTTGTCCCTATCACCAAAGGACACGTATCATTATCTGCCAGTATAAAAAAAGATATTTTGTAGAACAATGACTACTGTGCTGCAGTAAATGCTCATTAAATGCCCATTGTGCTCTGCAAACTACGACTACTGAATCCTTTAAAGAACTAGCTATGGGTGTTAATGTCTTACTGGAACCTGGTTAAATCTAATTTAATCAAATCCTTCAAGCAAATTAAAGGGTGTACAATTGTTTTGAGTTTGATACATTTAAGGGCCATATCATACACCGATGCAATGCGGTAAGTGTTTTTTGCTAGTTTCAGCCCGACGCAGTTATCATTTTCACGTCCTGCGCCACGTTGTTTAAATGGCAAATGCATTTGCCTCCATTTGTGCACCCATGGGCTTGCTGGTCTAAAAACGAGGTGTGTTCAGGTGCATTGATGGCACGTTGCTATTTTGAGGCAACTGAAATAGACTGCGCCATTGACTTTAGACCAGGTTTCAGTTGGTCAATGGCACAGTCTAGTATTTTCTTTTTGCTATTTAAAGGGCGCATTAGTAATATGCGCCTAACAACATGCGTACACTCTGCTTATTACACACACAGGGACACGCAGCAGCACACAAACTAGCCAAATATTAAAAATAAAAGAATTATAAATGTAAAAGATTAATATTGTGTACATAAAAATATGGTGGAATCCGGCTTGTCCAGTAGATCTGCTTGCACACTTTTACCTCGCGCACGAGCAGATCCGTTTGCGCTCTGGAGAAGCGTTTAGTTTTACACTTGCAAATTCCGCCACATAAATAGCGAATCCGACATGGCGCGAGCGCAACTGGCTTTTAAAGGGGATGGGAGATGAGACTCTGATTGGTTTATTGCACGTTACGGCCAAAACACACCCATTACTCATTAAGAGAATAGGGACAACCCTTTTAGACCATGAGCCGGGCGCACCAACCATTTTTCCCGTCGTTAAACTAGCAAAAGTGGATTCAGACACTCCCTAAGTGAACTTGAACTCGCTTTAGACCATGCGCTTAGATCGTTAAAATAGGGCCTTAAATTTGATCAAATCTACATTTAAAAAAGACTGATTACAGACGACTGGCCCTGTGTCCGAATATGCCTACTTCCATACTATATAGTAGGCGAAAAACAGTATGTGACTTGAGAAGTATGTCCAGATTCATAGTATGCATAAAACCATAGGCAAAAAGTAACCGGGTGACCTACTACTTGAAGCTGTAAAAGATCTTAAAACGTCCCTCACTTGCCTGATCCAGCATCCTCACGCTTCTAAGGTATAGCTGAAAACTGACAAGCCATAGCATTTTGATGTGATGGATCATCCTGTGACAATCTTTATTTAGCCGCCTTCTAATTCACTTCTCCTCTCCTCCACCCAGCCAGTGGCAGACACCATCCCTCTCTTTCTTTTTGCCCCTTAATCTAATCCAGTCTGTTTGTTTTGCTGGGTGTTAAAGCACAGATCAATTGTGTGAGTTATGAAATGACATTACGGCGGCTCAGACCTGTCTCCCCCTGCCAGACGACATCTCGTCCTACTAAAAATTACCCCCTCTGATTTATCGATTCGTTCTCTCTCTCTTTCTCACACTTGCACGTATACACACAAACTCAAGACAATCGAAAAGTAGGACAGTCAACCACCTGAGAGAAACTTTCTCTGACAGAGAAAAGAGGGAAAATAAAGAAGATGAGACATTTTGGACTACAGGCGCACCAATGCCAGTTTCCAAGAGAAAGTCTTTACACTAGGGGTGTTCAAATTTTATCATGGGTTTCCGGTCACGGTTTCGGTACGGTTCAGTATGTGCAATGTTCAGGGAAAAAGGACTACTGTCAAATAGCCAAACTACAGCACAAATAAATAATGCATATCCATCGACAGAAAATACATTAGCCAAACTCTGTTTTATGCGTTGATATTTTCAACAAACCATATTATAGATGCGTCGTCAGATTTAAGATAAACCGCGGTGCAAGTGCGTGCCAAATTGTGGAGAACGGTCGGCCTACCATCCGATTTTTTTACCGAGAACCTTTACACCCCTTTTTCACACTATGTTCATAAAGGGGCTTTTTTGGTGGTAATTTACACTCTTTTTAATGTAGAATACATTAAATATGATACAAGATGATTAGTTAAAATATTTCATTTTGCAACTGCATTGTTTTGCATTTTGTGACTTTTATGTCGAATAAAAAATATTGTGTATTGTCTCGCCTCGTGAGCTAAGTGTATAGTTACACCCCTAATAAGTTATTATTTAAAATATAAACCATTAGAAAAATTATTAAAAACATAAATTAATATAAAAAGATTAATGCTGGGCAACAATTAATCTCATCCAAAATAAAAGTTTGTGTTTACATAATATATGTGTGTGTACTGTGTATAATTATTTTGTATTTATAAATACACACATATAAATTAATCACAATTAATCTTTGCCCAGCACTAAAAAATATCAATATTATACAATAAGAAATATTGGTTGTAAAAACTATTTTCAGTTAAAAAAAAAAATCACAAATAATTACAGTACAAAGAAACTGCCAGTAACTAAACATGAACTTTTTAAGTAGAAAGACTGAAATAGTATTTTCTTTATTTATTTATTTTTGTAAAAGTTTTATTTATAACTTGTAGGTTCAACATAGTCAATAAGATATAGTTATAGAATAGTTTTTTGTATTCGCTCAATAAATTTTTTTATTTTTACTTCCATAGTGTACTTTTAAACATCGGTTAGCTTGATGACTGCACTGGAAAAAAAACTTTTGTGTTTTTTTTTTTCACTCTTTTAAAATGTGTCAAATTTGCTTTTTGTATTGATATTCACTAGCAATTTCTGAGTTAAACAATTGCTTTAAAGCAAATCCTACACCAAATTTGTTAAGGTGTAAACCTTACAACCTTACTTTAATAGTCTGTAATGGAAGCTTTTATGGATCAATGTCCAACAATTCTTTGCTCACAAACATCCGACCTGATTCAGCATCTAATCCTTTTAGATTGACAAGCACGTCAATGTTAGATATCGGAGGTGGTGGACCAGGGTGACTGCATTTTTGTGTGGTCTCCTACCACTCTGTGTAATAAGGTAATTGTAAAACTATTGTTCCATAACATTTTGAAAAATGATTTTCAGAAAACGGCTGTACACTCCCCTGCTTTCACAAGGCAGTGGTGGCAATGCACAAACACTTCAGAGGTTTTCAGAATGAAATGGACGACATTGCACATATGATGAAGGGCAGGATTTTTACACCATTTAGCAAGCCAGAGTTGTAATCATAAAATAATGTGCTCCAGTGACCCAAATCTCAGGTTACTTTGTCAGAAGTGTTGCACACACATACACGCACACGCACAAAAATCATACACACTCTCGCCCCTGCCTCAGGCACACAGTGTTTGTTGAATTATTGCCCCAATGTGCAAACAAAAGGGGATCAAATAAAAATCATTTATTATTTCACAATTAACCTGGAAGCAACAAAAAAATTCAGCGACAGCAGAAAATCGCATGCAGGTCGAATTCACAAGGGAAAGTCCTGGAAGTTTCCAAATTTAGAGAATGATTCTCTTATGTCCTTTTTTGTGCCTGTGGCTAGGTGGCTCGAGTGTTATGACCTACTTTTCCCCTTTCCTATGGACTACAAATTAAGAGAACTTAAACACGGAGTATAGCGCAGTGCAAGCTGTTATAGCCTTCCTCACAGCCAAATCCATAACACCAATTTTTCTGTATCGCTAGGATAGAAATCAACTCATTTATCCACAAGACACCATGCAGTCATTTTAACATGACTTTAGAGGGTGTCAAGCACATGCACGAAACATCCACATTTTTCAAACACCAGTAATAAGAATATGATAAAAGATACTTTACAAAAAAAAAAATAATTCATCACCAAGAATAATCACAATTTTTGCATGATTTGTTGCATTTAATTACCCCAGAAGACTTGGACTCTTTATATATATATATATATATATATATATATATATATATATATATAGTATATTAGTCACATTGATAGTACTTTTTAGAAGAGCTTATTTTCAAAAGTGCTCAGATAAGTGTAGAAATATTAATAAAAATACAACACATTACAAACGCATTCAACAAAATTCTACTTGTCCTTCTATAATAGCAGAGATTAATAAAACACCTCATTACCATCTGTCTCTTAAACTTCTCTTCTCAAATTCATCGTCAGTCATATCTAAATAAATGAGGAGTGACGTTTGCCTTCTAAAATGAGCATGGAAGTTCTCTCATTATGAATCATGCCTGCAATATATTATGCATCAATCAACAATACATCATCTCAGTTTTTTCATTTTCCAACACCTGAGCAGGTTTTGAAAAGGGAAATGACTTGGCAGAAAAAAAGACGCTGACACATCCACTTCCTTTACGTCTAATTCTGGGTCAAAACCAACTATAACTGCTGCAAATGCAGAGCTTTATAGGCAAAGACAGCCATTTTGCTTTAATGAGCAGTGCAAAAAAAAAAAAAAATTCCATGTTTCATGAATTTGTCCTCTCTCTAGAAAGCATAGTACTATTTATATATTAAAAAGCACAAAAACATCCACTCACCATCCACTCTGAAATGATTATGTCCACTTTTTCCACAGGAAGGTCAATTTCCTCTATTCTGCCCTTGATCAATGTGATGGTGTCTTCGAGATTATTTGACCTAGAAAACAGCAAAAATGGAAATACATTTCTAAACAGCAGCAATAGTAGATTCTGGTATTTGGGTTTTGATTTCTAATTGATTTAATTTAACTTAATCCAAAATTAAGCTTTAATTATAAAACGTACGTAACTAGGTTTGAAGACCTCGTCTGAGACAATGGATGTTAATTACACTAATTTGGCCAGGAGTCAGTCTCCTTAAAGACGGCTTCTAATTGATCCAAATTACACACATCACGGCGGACTCACCGGCACAACAACACTAACAGTCCCAATTTGACAGCACCTCCTCACATGACCTTTTGCACTAAGGGTCAGCGAACTACTGTTCACCTGAGTGTTTGTGTATATGCGTGTAAACGTGCATGAATGCCACCCCTCCCCCCCTTTTTAAATGATCGCTCCCTTTTTGACCGGTAAACCCTGGGCATCAATCTCTCTAAATACTCCATTATCATGACAGCTAATGTTACTAGGGACAGAGTCATTACTCAAGACTGCAGAGCGCATTTCTGCCCAACCGATCCTTATCTCTGCACCTTCGCGCTATCACACTCTTCCAGAATCCCATTGTAGCGCTCCCTCTATCCGCCCCTCGTTCATCGGACTGACTCGAGCAAGGAAACGCTAATCTCATTACTGGGTTAATTTAGAGGACAATGTCAGCTATAGGTGGGGGGGGAAGAGGAGGGGGGATTTGGGGCACTTTAACACTTCCCTTTACGGGATGGTACTTGGTTTAGGGAATATTGATCCACTGGGACTAAAGATGTAATGTGATGATGACAGACTGGATTATCCACCAAATCGCCACCATGACTGGTGTTAAGTGGTGTAATCTAGGGAATAAGTATCTAAATTGTAGAGATCATGTGGGGATTATATGGATTTGTGCATTAAATGCTTCTAAAACATTAGTAAAAAACACTTATGGAACAAAAGCCAGGGCAACATTTCACATAATACAAGTGCAACACAAAAGGTTTTGTGAAAAAATAGTTCTTCATTGAATCTTTGTAATCATTTTTGCACAAATTTTACAAAAATTTCTAGGAAATGTCACAAATAATTACAAAGAAACAGCAAGCGATCGAATTAAAGTCTTTTGGTAGAAAAACTGAAATAGTATTTTCGTGTAAAACGTACTCCAATAATCTTTGTTTTATTTACAACAGCTAAAAAATATTTATTTAAAGTGCACAAAGCAGGGTTGTTGACTCTACTATGGAAAAGTTTTTCCTTTTTCCATGCGATTCACGCCAGGCCAGTAGTTGGCGATGTTGCCTTGTAAAGAAAAACTATGCACCTATAGACCTTATGTAGCTCCGCCCCTTTTCAGCGCTGCGCTCATTGTCTTTTGACTTCCGGTCTGTATTTTTTATTAATGAACGGCTCGTTTTAAAATCTTCCCGGTCGATTTACATTTGTTAAGTCATCTGCTTTAAACATTACAGTCCTCATGATAACTTTCGTTAACTTTACATTAAGTAAATCCACTTCAAAATCGAATTACTCCTGGACAGAAATGCCATATAAATATACAGAGCGACCGCAAAACGGAAGTTAAAAGACAATTTTTCAAAGATGGCGGCGCCCTTGTTTCTCTAGTGCATAAGGTCTTATAGACTGAACACATAATACTAGAGCTGTGTCTGAAATCGCTCCCTATCCACTATATAGTGCACTATTTAGGGTGTCGGCCATTTTGTAGTGGTGTCCGAATTCTGAGAGAACGACATCATTCCCTTCATTCGTTCACAATCCTCTCTGAATTTGAGTGTACATCCAATGTACACTTGCTGAGACACTATTTCCCACAATCCAACACGATAAGGCGATAGAGCGCGAATGAAAAATAAACAACAATGTCACCATGGCAACGGCGCACGCGAGATAGAAAACAATCATTTATAAGTCCAGACGCCTGGTTATTTATTTATATATATACCGTTATATCTATATTTGAATAAACAAATGTGTTGTGTAGTGTTTTGTTCTCTTTTATTTTCACATATAAATGTAAAAATAAATATGACAAGCAAGTGTTTTTATTATCTTTTTTTTTTTTTATCAAATAACGCAGTAAACGTGAAAAATACATACATACAGTTGTTACATACAATTCATACAGCCAAAAAAGGAAATATTAAAGATGGGTAGGTAATGTTTATGACGAAATTGTCCGAGATCTCTGGCGCGTGATAATTATGTCAGCGTCCGAATTCGCGCACTCATTTTCATTCACTCTTCGCTGATGTAGTGCACTCAACTGCCATTCACTATGTAGGGATTAGTGAATGAGTGAACGAGTGAGAGGTTTCAGACACAGCATACGCATGATGTCACTGTTTTCACAAATTCACGTTTTTGTAGTTTACAAGGAGACGATAACGGTGTTTTCAAAAGTTTACGTTTTCTCATAAAAAAAAAAAAAGACAAGTTAAAAAAATAAAAAAGTTAGCGTTTTCAGGCCCCCAAAATGCTATTGTTTTAAATCAATGGTGTGAATGAAGTTTCCCATGTTTAGTTGAAAGCGGTGTCACGTAAATGCCCCCTAAAACTAAACCTTTAAATATTAAAAACATTTCTGTTAAGTGAAATTAAGCTTAAATAAAACAATAAAACACCAATAAAATGACAATAGCACATAATGAAATTACTAAAAATTGAACAAAAAAATATAAAAATGAATAAAACCATAATAAAACTAAAATGTGCTTCCATACAAAAGTAGACACTTTCTGCAATTACTCTTCTGTAGAACTCTGGCTTACTCTCAAAACTCTGTATTGAGATGTTGCTAATATTCTTGGCTCTTTCATGACAAACTGCATATTCCCTAATTTTTTGTCACTTTAAAGCAGTGTTCCTGCAGAGTTTAGTTTCATCCCTAATCAAACACACCTGAACAAACTAGTCAAGGTCTTCAGAGTTACTGGAAAATTGCAGGTAGGTGATGTCGATCATGGTTTGAGCTAAACTCCGCAGGACAGTGGCCCTCCAGGGCTGGATTTGAGGAACCTTGCTTTAATTATTCAAAAAGTAAAAGTAAATAATTCTTACAATGGACGTATATGGAAAAAACTCCATTGTACATGCATTTCTGTCAAAGTGTTTAATTCCTTTAATACTGCTTTCTTGTATATATTTAGCATTCAATAAAAAAATAAATCGAGATTCTTTATTCTTATCTCTATAAACTGTATAAAGCATCATGGCCGCCAGAAACATCACCTCTGTAAAACCCACACACACACATAGGCAGCATGTAGGAGGCCTTGGCCCAACAGCGGCCCAGCGAACTGTAAAATTAAACTTCATTTTCCTTTCATCCTCCTGCCTGCTTCGACTCCTCAGACTTACATAATAACAATAACCATAATCAAAAAAAATCTCCCAGAGACACCACCTGTGGTGAACATTTCAACTCCAACAAATAAAAGTATATTCCTGCTCTAGGATGAAATGGAAGTGCCCTCGGAGGTGATACATGAGGTAATTTTAAGGGGCGGATAGGTCGTAAAAGGAAGCAGAAAGTGCAGGTTGGAGTCCATTTGTATGTTTAGCGTGCGTGAGACACCGAGCCGGGGTGGAAATGGGGGAGACTGGAAGTCGGCTGGGTAGAGGTAAATGACAGGCCTTTAGGAACGTGACTGCAGCCTGCAAATACACTGAAGTCAACCACTGAGACCAATAAAAAGAGGACTAGTTTGGGGACGAAATTGCAGGGTGATAAAGCCAGGCCAAGTGTTTCTCTGGCCAGTAGATAGAACTACTGCTGCGTCGTCACCAAACATTTTAGATTAATTGGTCTTGCACAACCATTTTATGACTTTTGTTTGGTTTTCTATGATGTATTCCACATTGTTGTTGCAAATTCTGCTGATCTGTCACCAATATAATGTTATCTAGCTGGCTAACACAGATCAAAAGTGTAAAATTGACTTGTAGTCAATTGAAGACTAATCAGTAATTCCACAGTATGCCATAGTTTTTCAGAAAAAGTGGGTTTTTGAATTCACTGCGTTAGCCTAAATCTGAGCTGTAAAAGCTGTATAATTGGTTACACTTTATTTCAATAGTCCACTTTAGACATTCTACTAACTATAAGTAACTTTTCAATTACATGTCAACTAACTCTCATTAGAGCATTAGTAGGCTGTGCTGTAGTAGACTGTCAGTAGACGGTTATGGTTAGGTGTCAGGGTTAGGAGAACAAGTTGACTTGTAGTTGCCAAGTTACCTACAGTCAATAGAATATCTGTTGGGGGACCAGCCATATTATATTATTTCCCACCACTTTATATAAAAAAAATAAAAAAATAAAATTTATTAATTTTAATTTTAATAATTTGAAAGAAAATGTAGTAAAGAAAACTATATTTCAAGCACATACATAAATTGTGGTGGGGCAAAAAAAAAAAACATATATACATATACCTATATATATATAAATAAAAATAATGTAAAAGAACAACTTAAAAATGTTTTGAAGGTTATGTTTTAAATGTATATATTTATATACAGTAGTCAACATTTGAAGTGGATCAAAAAAGTTCATCAGAGTTGTCCTAAGACAAGAACGGTTATTGTTCAAAATTCATTAAAATATATTACATTTTTTTAAGTTGTTCTTTTAAGTTTATATATATATTTATTACATGGCTTGGTTGAATTCCAATGTAGAATGTGGTCTGTTATTTCTTGATAACAGACCGCTGCGAAGTATAACACACCGTTGCCATGAAAAACAGAGCGTTGCTATGGACGCAGGATTCTAACCGTAGAGACGGAACGGACTATGTTCTTTAGCGGAAGCAATACAATCGTTTTTAAATCAGTAAACTCCTTTTTAAATCAATATTTTGTGTCAAATCATTGATCTATTTGGTGGGTAGCCATGTAATAAGCGGGATAATGTAGAGTGAGGCGGTTGTTATAGCGAATACAACCCATTCAGGCTGATCAGCCTGTCGGGGTTGTATTCGCTATAACAACCGCCTCGCTCTACATTATCCCTTACATACACACACACACACACACTGGCAATTACTGGACCAGCAGGGGAAAAAATTTATAATTACATTATGCCACAGTTTTCCAGTTTCACATTAGAGCTATATATAATTTCTTTTTCTATTTTTTTTTTTTTCATTTTTTTTTTATTAATTTATTTTTAAATAAATTAATACAAATCAATAATTTGAAAGAAAATGTAGTAAAGAAAACTGTGGTGGGGCAAGAAAAAAAAAACATTCTTATCATTGAGCCCATTTAATAATGGCGAAACATACGTGTCAGCAAAGAGGGGAAGCTGGATAGTTTTTGGAGAACTGCATAGGATGGAAAGAAGAACAGGTCAAAAAGTGAACGAAGTTGGGAAATAATCCTTGGGGAAAACACTAGAAGCCATGAAAGGACTTAACATTGACACAGATGTTCAGGAAACACCAAAGATGGTGTTACTGTATTTTTCCAAAGGAGCAATATTATACCTTGTTTTTAATAAAACAAGAACACTTAACCCAAGACGGCCTTTCTCATACACCCAAGAAACGGTTCATTACTTCAGTCCGATGTTGACTCACCTGACAATGTCCATGGCTTGGTAAATGATATCTGATTGGTCGACAGCAATGACCTTCCTGGCTCCCGCTTTGGCGGCAAACATGGAGAGGATTCCCGTACCACATCCCACATCAAGCACCACCTGCGGGTTAAAGGAGCATGACGTAACCTTTCCACGCTATGCCAGCTTGTCTGTGCCATCTTGAGCGCGCAGATGTGTAATAATGGCACTCGAGGCATTTATCATGCTGACAGGGTCTAACCCTTATTTGCCAGAGTCCACTGGCTGGAGCAGGATGGGCGAGATAAGCGCCTCGTCGTCTACCCCCAACCCCTTTCTTTCCAGATCAGCGCGTCACCTCGGGATCCATGTTCAACTGCGCTCGGCTAAAGCTGATCTAGCTAATGTCAGCGCAGAATTAATGGTTTGTATATGAGCTGTGGTGTATATTGTGTGTGTGTGTGTTGAACCACCATTATCCTGTTATCAGCCCACTGCAGTTGACACATAAGAACCCTCCTTAAAAAAAAAAATACTGCTGCTTGGAATAATGCAAGGGGTTTTTAAATCAGCCCTGTCATTGCAATCGTTACTCCGTCGTAGCTTTTTCTACAACGCTTAAAAATGTCACAGCGGCTGGGCTTCAAGAGTCCCATACTCACCTTGTCCTTGAAGACGTCCATATTGCGGTACATGAAGTCTCGATAGCTCTCAGTGCGCACCTTGTCCTGTCGGAAAACGAGACAACCAAAGTCCTAAGTAATGACACAGTGTCACCATTATACTTTCCATTAAGAAGACAGAGCGCACCCATCCCAACAAGAGAGAAATCGGTGAACACGATCCAATCATTCAGAGCAAAAATTTAATTTTAACGTCATACCCACAGTTAAAGCTGACAGTCAAAGAGCACGCTAGAAATCAAATTAACAATTGTTAAGCAGCACGAATTAAAAATCTCATTTTTAACAGTCAAGATTGAATTAGAAAGCAAATCAGAGGATGTGTGACTGGTAATGAATTTATTTATTTATTTTTTGGCGGGGAGGAGGTCGCTGTTGTAGGGAGTAGAGATGAAAAATGAAATGAAATGAAACTGACCCTGACACTTCTTGCTTTGCCAGCAGAATTTCAGGCAGAAATGGCTAATTAACCTGCCAGTCAGACTAAGTACCACCCAGAACATACATGATGCCGGAAGCTATTTACAATCCAGAGCAGTTATATTCATATCGGGGCCGGGGAGAAAAAAAAATGAGGGCCTATTTTGCATGATTAAACATTCTGCCCTTACTTGTCAAAAAAAAAAAAAACCCCTAAAGAATGTTAATGGATGTTTCAAAATTTGTTTCGAATTTGTACGATTTATTCTGGACATTTTTTCATTTACACCACTGGTCAAAATTTTGGAATAATTATGATAAGAAGTCTCTTATGCTCACCAAGGATGCATTTATTTGATCAAAAATAGTCAAATAGTAATTCTTTACTATTTTAAAATGTAAAATATGTTTTTAAATGCTGAATTTTCAGCATCATTACTCACATTTCATCACATGATCCTTCAGAAATCATTCTTCATCATCTATTTTTGATATTCTTGTGGAAATGATACACTACCGTTCATAAGTTTGGGGTAAGTATGATTTCTTTTTTTAAAAAGAAGAAGAAATTAACACTTTTATTCAACAAGGACACATTAAATTGATCAAACGTGACATTAAAGATATTTATAACGTCACAAAAGATTTATATTTCAAATAAACGCTGTTCTTTCTATTTCTATGAACTTTCTATTCATCAAAGAATCCTAAAAAAACGCATCACAGTTTCCACAAAAAATATTAAGCTGCAAAAACCATTATTAATCATTTAGTATCAATAATAATTGATAATAAATGAGCATCAAATTAACATACTGGAATGATTTCTGAAGGATCATGTTTTTTATTTTCAGAATTTATATTTATACAGTGGGATCTGATTCTTACCCTTATCTGATCCATTTAAAATGCTTTCAATTTACCGTACGATAGAAATTCAATTAACTTTTGTACTTTTCAGCCATTAAACCTATTTAAGTTCTCCTTTCTAATGCACACAAAAAACCTATAATGGAAAAAGTTCACTTAACTTTCCTTGCACAGAAAGTCGTGCGTTAGTCAAAAGGGTTAAAGATTGCGCCATCTGACTCATGACGGTAAATGGCATCATTTTACGGTGGACAGTAAAAGGCGTCAGCGCTTGCGTTGCACCATACAGCTCGTCTCTCCTCTGCAGAGTTTCAACTCTGACGCAAATCGCCACTAAATGCAAGTTGGAGGAGGCACCAATCGCTGGCCCTCTCCAGGACGTACTGCAGTATGAGAGTTGATGATCCAAACGCTCCTCACCCTTACTGCAGTTAGAGCACTCAAACAATGAAATCTTTATCATAAATCTCAAAAATGGCACTGTGGAAAAATAAATCAAGGCGAATAACAAAAATCTGCTGCATAGGGCGAACTATTGCATCTGTTTGCAAGGAGTTTGCACAAAGTATGACTTGCCTATGACCTTCTACCCACACCGGTAGCAAATAAGGGCGCAGATATATGTTAGATGGGGACAGACCTACCTTCAGCATCTCCTCGTGGATGCTGTAATGCCCATAAGAGCTAAAATAGGCCTCGTCTTCATCTTCTCTCAACTCGGCAATGG
The DNA here is from genome assembly GCF_951802725.1 of Rutilus rutilus. Taxonomy (NCBI): domain Eukaryota; kingdom Metazoa; phylum Chordata; class Actinopteri; order Cypriniformes; family Leuciscidae; genus Rutilus; species Rutilus rutilus. The sequence goes on from NC_140211.1 coordinate 12,528,709, forward strand.
CCCCCGAGCATGAAGGGCCACGACTTGTGCCTGTGTTCAGCACTAGACCTTGTGCCAACAATCTGGGGCAATGCAAACAACAAACACACACACACATATATATATTAAGACAGAGGAAGGCCTGGTCAGTCCACCAGCACACGTGCATGTGCATGTGAGTGCTCACTCAAAATCTTAACCACTGCAGTGGAATTTTACCCCATCTCTAACTTCTATTGCCCCGCCTCTTTTTTTGCACCTCTATCCACTTCAGTGAGTGCCTTTGAAACTCTATGCTGCACCCTGCTGGACCCACTTGTACATTACACATATGTTGGAGTTGCACAGCTCTTAAGATAACTTCACTTTCTTTCTTAACAAATGTTTGCAGACTCTGCCATTATCTCAACTGCTCGTTCAGCTCAGGTTAAAAATTATTATCTGGTCCCAACATGAAAGAAGGTATAAACTAAAGAGATAAAAAAAAAAAAAATGTGTTACAATATATTTACTGTTAAATGCCACTGATCTTAGGTTATGATAAGTACAAAACTGGATTATATTCTTTTCTGATTTCCAAGCATCTTTGTAAGACTTTTTACTTGATGCAAGTAAGGTTTAGTCTTAGATACAACTTCAGCTTTATTGACAGAATTTGATACATACTGTAACATCAACTGATAGTTAAGTATGCAAAAAACTAAAGAAAAAATGTGCGCAGTAATTTTCTTTTAATTCAATTTGCGGGACAAGTGTATTACAACTTAAAAACTGAAATCAAGTTCATATTGGTTATGTGGGTTGACTGTATGTGACATATACTGTCCACAAAGCTTAAGTTGTATTTAAAGGGATTCACCTTTAGCAATGCAGAAGTAAGCTATTTTCTGTGATTGTGTGGACACGTCCGATTCATTAGCTGCTATAGTAAATAACTGGAAGAATAACAAAATGCAGTAAATGGTAAAATAATTTGCACCACAAACCAGTGTTTATGATTACGATAATAAAAAAAAATACGATAACAAATACCAGCTTGCAATATAAAGCCGCATAACGGACAGTTTTTGCAAAGCTAGAAAAAAACGGAAGCGGGTGAGACCGGAAGCCTCGACACAATCGAGTCACAATGGCTGCGCCCACTCTTACATTAAGAATAGGGTGAGTAGTTTGCACAAAAATAAAAATTCTGCCTTCATTTACCCACCTTCATGTCATTCCAAACCTAAAACCTTTCTTTCATGTTAATTTTTTTTTTAATTGGTCTAAACAACACTGGACCCCATTGACTGTAACTTTATTAACAAAAAAAATGCTGACATATATATATATACTTTTTTTTTTTTAATACTTAATGTTCCTTTTGTGTTTTGTTGTACTGTTGGCAGAATTTTCATTTTTGGGTGAACTATCGCTCCTTCCTTTTTTCAAATTCAATTTTCTTTACATTTTTAAACCTCAGTGAAGTTGATGTTATACTGACTTGAGTTTGTGCAGATCCTCCATTGCCCGGGCCAAGGCTTCCTCCGCTCTCTGAGCTCTGTCTTCAGCCTGGCTGGCTCTCTGAAGCAGAGCAGGGACCCGATCACCAGCCGAAGGGCTCAACGTCACAGCTGCTGCCTCACTCAACTCTTCAACATCTGACAAAATGTAAGCCAGTAGAACAAATGCGTTTAAAACATGCAAGAAAGTTTACCACTTACTTACACCATGTGAACCATTAAGGTTTCAAACAATCTGCAAGTTATTTGGGACTCGGGTAACTTGGCAATCCCTGTTCTTTAACATTTGAGTGATGCTTTTAACACTATTGATTATGAGACTCTACTCAAACTGGGTAATCAGGTCCTCCTAAGTAATCAGGTCCTGTCTTAGACTGGTTCAGATCCTACTTAAGTAGCAGGAAATACTATGTTGCACTGGGTACCTACACGTCCAGGCGTTACGTTATATCTTGTGGTGTTCCTCAAGGCTCAATTTTGGGTCCTCTATTTTTTAACCTATACATGCTTCCTTTAGTTGGTGTAATTGATCAGTACATTATTTCCTCTCACCAGTATGCTAACACGCAGCTTTATTTTTCATTTGCACCAGATAGAGATTCCCACAATTCAATTTCCACCCTGCTGGACTGCATTGTGGATGTCTCAGAACTATCTACAGCTAAACAAAGATAGGATAATAGGTGCACGGAGAACATCTATTGCTCCATATCTGGTCTCTCTATCTCTAAAAGCCAGTAATCAGGTCAAGATATTAGGAATCATGTTTGACAGTGACCTCAGTTTTAAAATTCAGAATACAGCTTGCATGATACAACCTACTAGTAATCGACTCTTCAGTATTTAAGTATCTTAAAACACATTTGTTCACTAGGGCCTTTCCTTAATTTATTTTATAGTTGTTTTATTATCTTATACTGTAACATTATATTATATACACTGTTTTTAAAAGATGTTACATAAAAAAAGCCTTACTTACTAAAAGATTTCTGTTTCAAATAAATCCTTATATCCTTATAAACCTGGAAATAAAAAAGTATCACGAGTTCCACAAAAATATTAAGTAGCACAATTGTTGATCAAAATAAGAAATGTTTCTTGAGCATCAAATCAGCATATTAGAATGATTTCTGAAAGATCATGTGACTCTGAAGACGAGTAATGATGCTGAAAATTCAACTTTGCCATCACAGGAATACATTACATTTTAAAAATATATTCAAATTGAAAACATTATTTTAATGCCAATAATATTTTACAATATTACTGTTTTTATTATATTTTTGATCAAGTAAATGCAGCCTTGGTGAACATAAGAGATTTCTCGCAAAAGCATAAAAAAATCTTACTGACCCTAAACTTTTGGACAGTGTGTGTGTGTGTGTGTGTGTGTGTGTGCGTAAACATATATGGATGGGAATTTGTCAAATTAGACAAAAATAATAATCCTCATACCTATCTGCAGTAATGGGTCATCTGGTAATACTGGCTTCATATATTCATCACTGTTCCAAGGCACTGGGCCATTTGAAGCCAGTAACAAACTCTCTGCAGAACATTTCTACATTAAAAAACACACAACACAAACTTAGTCAGGCTTCAAGTCATCTTGTCACCAATATCCACTTGAACCATATGAATGAAATGGATACTTACTGAAGTCCTAATGTAGTTTATCATCTTAATGTAGCTATAATCATCAAGCCCTAAAGAGGAATTAAAACATTATATATAAGATACATCAGACATCACTCAGAACACTGAGCAGTCCTTGGTTTGGAAAACTTACTGTGTTTTTGAACAAGTTCTGGAATATCCAGACCATGGTCTGCCTTACAGTGTTGTAATGTCTCAGACACAGAGGTGAGAGTCCTGTTTAAAGTGAGACACAGATGCATGAGTACACATAAACCCCTCATCCTACCAGTAGTAAATAAGTTGTATATGACCTGATGTACAAAAAGATCATTACAGCTGTTAAAGGATCAGTTCACCCAAAAATACAAATTCTGACTGAACTAAACATGAAGAGACATACAGTTTTGCAAATCTAAATAAATACATATTCATAGCGTTCAAATCAGTGTTATTATTATCGTAACCCATAACTAAAAGATTACATAAAATAGAATATTTAATAGCTAAATTAGGAAGGAAGAATCATGATGATAATACAGAATAATATAAACATGAATTAATACAGTTTGTATTGAATGTCACCTGTCACACAGCACACACAGGACTGTTATAAGTTCAGATCCCTCCTCCATTGACTGCCACTGTTCTTCATCACTGTCAGACAGCTCGGGTACATCATCACACACATCATCACCTACGTGGCACGAAACAATTACATAGTCTTAAATCACACATCCATACATCTTCTAAACAACCGGTCAGAACCTTTGACATAATTATTGGTAGCGGAATTACACCATTTAGGGAAAAAAACCCTCTAGGATTAAAAATACACTCTTCAGATTCGTTACAATAAGGCAGTTTAAATCGCATCATAAGTTAAAGCAAATAAATACATCACATTTTAAACATTCACGTGTACCTGTGTACGCTTCCATGTTGTAGTCTCTCTCTTGAATTCGAGTTTTTCCCATCCGGGTCATTCTTATTCAGATGTACTTCCCTTTTACCACCATGTGAGGTCGCTGTTTTCTCAATAATGACATGCAGCACATGTAGTAAAATAAGACTCAAATACCTCAGCGTCTCTTTCTGGAACTTAATAATAAAACATCAAGAAGTCATTTATGTAGGTTCCTCTTCAACTCAACACAACGACTGAACCAGACATGTCTTTCAGTGTGTTTAAAATAACACTCACTGCTTACCAGTCAAAACTTTGGACTCAGTTGACTTCACATGGTATTATAATTAATATGGTAAGGCTTATAAAAAATATAACAATATAATATTTGTATTTAAGGCTTGTGCACTAACTTTTGTTTATTACTTCACATTCTGTGCGTACATTTTTAATTGATAAGTTAGACAAGAAGGAAAAACATCAAGTGTCAAGCACACGTGAACTCTTTTAGTGTGGTTTAAAATAATCTCAGAATCGCAAAGTGAAAAATAATAATAAAAATGTATTAAAATGGGATCATGGGTTCATAAATAGCATCTGAAGTTGCCACGTTCAAAAACAGATGTTCTGAATGCAGCTAAACTGTAGCTGAACAGCTCATACAGTATGTAGGCTATAATGCTGTGTCGTACGTTTAATGTCAATCTAAAGCTAATAAATGCTTGTGAAGTTGTGACTATTAGGGCAAATTATGTTTCATCATGACTAGTGTTGGGCAAGTTACTCTAAAAAGTCATTAATTACGAACTACTAATTATATTTTCAACAGTGTAATCAGATTACTTTACTAATTCCTCTCTCTAGAAAATAAGTGTATTACTTATTACTTCCCATATCAACCTGGACCAGCTGAACAACACAAGGATAGACATGAAACGGCTCTTTTAATTCTCTCAAATAAATATTATAAAATTTCATAAATTATTCTTGTATTTTAACATATTTAAAGGGAGAAGGTTTGATTAAAAACATACATGTTAACAGTAGACAACATTAAATGTTGATGCTAAATCCAATATTATGTAGAATTGTTCTATTGTCTATAAAGTACATCAGAAGTAACTAATTTAGCTACTAAGAGTAATCCCTTACCTTACTTTTCAATGGAAAAGTAATTAAACTACAGTAATTAATTAGTAATGCGTTACACCCAAAACTGATCATGACCAACTAAAGTTGAATGTTTTAATCCACTTTTCAGACACAACACACAAAATAATATTAATATATACACAATAGTTGTGATCAAGTATGAATATAATTTATTTTTTCAAGATCCATATACAATAAAGTAACAACAAAAAAAGCACCAGAATCCAAAGCGAATCATAGAAAAGCACATATAACCCTTATTTAGAACAAAGTAGTACTCAACATTTTTAAATATGTTGTTAAAACACTCAATATGATAATAGAATCCAAGTAAACTGCATTAAAATAATATTTTGGCTCATCTTGCTCACAAATCATGCCAGAATTGCACTTAATTTAAAAATGTGGAAAGGAAAGTGTTATTTTTTGTCTCCAATGTTACCAAGATTGTATATGGCCTTGTTTTCAAGAATTTCCACTTTCTGCTCTCCATCTTGGAGCGTGTTGACAAGCATAGCTCTAGCGACTGATGTGATGGGGATGGACATTGCGGTAGGGAAAACGGAGGAGAACGCACCGAGAAATGTCCGGGCCATCCACTCAGCCGGCCTGCTCTCCTGTCTGTCCACTAGGAGCACCCTAGAAATAAACAAGCAAATATGAGCAACAGAACAAAATGATGATTTAAAAATATCTGAACAAGCAGATATGCACAACAAACACAATTATGTATGACCTCAGAAATCACAACAGATTTTAATTCAGAAAAGTAGAAGGACTCACGCTGGTCGGTAGATGGAGAAACGCTCAAAGCCGAGGTCTCCAATTTCTGCTTCAACCTGTCCCTGTAAACACACCAGTGTTACTGCATTGTTCAGTACTTGGATTGAAGTACATTATTGTGCTTCTTTAGCCATTAAAAAAGCAAATTGGATTGGGTGTTATAATAATACCTTAGTTTTCAGGTAGAGAAAGCTGCTGGTTTTATCGGCACCTTTGGAGGATTCTAGGTGAAAATGGGAACAACCTCCTGCTTTGGCAAGTTCTGCGGACTTGAGGACGTAGTCATGATCCACACGAAAAAAACCTTCCTGTAACCCAATTAAAAATGGAATAAGTAACGTTATTTATCATGAAATTAGCCAAATTTACCACAGGAAAGGAACATGAAATGATGTGACTTAGCACACAAAAAAAATATTTTCATGATTTATCACCAACAACATTTTTTCTTTTGTCCAATCAACTTAGATCATTTATGTGGTTCAGAAGTTTTTGAGAACTCTATAGATAGAGAAACAGAAAGTTGTGTTTTTCATCTTTACTTACGCTGCCAATTTTCAGGTTTTATTCCCAATAATGATCTTTGTTATTATACAAAAGTTTGCAAACAGCTGAAACAGACCCTAATTTCATGCATTATCAACTACGGTTCTGGAGAAAAGTCCTTCATGCATTAATACAGTCCATAAAGATGACATCTGAAACATACAGCTCCTGCTTTGGCTTTGGTTGTTCCTAGACAGCAGTATCCCACATCATGTCCCTGAAAAGCCTCAGCGTACTCCTCCAACTTCTCAAAATCAACCACCTTTTGCACCTGAAGAGAAGAGGAAGAAGGCTAATGAATGGTAAGATCTGAATCCATGATAACGTTTACAAAATGACACCAAATGTCATCTGCAAACACAAACTCTTGTCCCAGGTCTTTTGTTACGCAATACAATGGTATTCTTTTTGGACTACTGTACATAAACAGAACATTCCCAAACTTGGCACGTTACCAAATGTTCATAGGCTTTATCCTCAAAGGTTAACTGCCTTCGTCCAATGAGAGTGATCTTGGAGAAGATGTTGCGCTCCACTACTTCTTTCAAGAGCGCCTTTCCGGTCTCGCCAGAAGAGCCGAGAATGAAGCACGTTCTGTTCTTCTGCCGGTAATTCTCTTCCATTGCTTTCAGATCCATTCTGTAATGAAGAAATTATTGCATAACCGTTTGAATCTCGCAACATCACAATGACACTGCAAAATTTGCAGGTGTGAACTAGAATGAACAGAGTTGCTATTAGTTATAATAACTGCTTCGTGAGACAATCAAGTTGTTCCTCAAAGCGAAATTCGATCAGCAACTCGTTTTTTGTTTTGCTAGTGATATTTGTACAGCAGTTTCAGCAATAAGTTACCTGAATAATAAAGCTGAGAAATATTAATAGCAACTGTGCTGAATATAGCCTATTACCTGAGAACTCAGAAGCCAGCCACTTGAAAGCTTATTTCATGCATGCAATTTATTTATATTTTCTATTACTGTTCATTATTATCGTTAATTTTCATTATTTTATTGCAATTTTGTTCTTTTTTTGTTGGTTTTTTTGCACATGCTCTTTATTATTATTACTATCTCTGTTTTGACTATGTTAATGACACAATAATGAAGAAAGAAATGGCATTCTTATTATAAGGTGTGGTTCAATCGGCTACTATATGAGCGAGAATCAGGAAAGATCACGCACTGCAGAAAAATATTGGAAATGCAATCAGTACAAGCAGGACAAAACAGCAATTCTGCACCAAAACAACCAGTATTGCATAGTAACATGTATAGTAATCTAGTTTAGAAGTGATAGTAGTAACTTAGTCCGTAATGAATACTTTACCTTGGGATCTCGACAGTCTCTGAATTCTCCAGATACTGAAAAACAGCCGCGAGGGCCACAACAAAAAGAGTGAAGAAGCTTAAGGCTTTACTCCAGTTAAACTGAAGTATATTCATGCCAGGCTCGATAAACAGAGGACACACTGAAGCTTCTTCCTTGTTGCATTCCCGTTTCACACGGCGCATGCGCAGAACGCGTACATACACAGCATGCAGAGAGCGTTGCAACTGTTTTGAAACGTAAATGCACGAGCAAGACAATTACTTAAAGGGATAGTTCACCTAAAAAAATTTAATCTGTCATTAATTACTCACCCTTATGTCGTTCCAAACTCGTAAGACTTTCGTTCATTTTCGGAACACAAATGAAGATCTTTTTGATGAAATCTGAGAGCTTTCTGTGCCTCCATTGACAGCCACGCAACCACCACTTTGATGCTTCAAAAAGTCCATGAAGAGATTGAAAAACGAATCCATATGAATTGAGCGGTTTAGTCTAAATTTTCTGAAGAGACACGATCGCTTTATATGATGAACAGATTGAATTTAGGCTTTTTATTGAAATCAAAAATTTGTGTTAGCATTAAAATAATGCAAAGTGTTCAAGTAAAGAAAAGAATGACACAGTAGCCTATATTATGTAGGTATTATGTTGATTACACCCCAATAATTAGGAGTCCAAGTGGTACAAGTGAATGACACCTAATTGCTATTGTTAGTTTTATTTATATAAAATTCATTATTATTATTATTATTATTATTATTATTATTTATATCTGTCAAGGAATACTATGGCAAATTTATTTACACTTATTTTCATATTTACATTTCATATGTCACAATTGAAATTTTATTTCTCTTTATTGCAACTTTATCTGTCAATGTTACATTTTTTTTTATTTTAATGTTTATCATCTCACAACTATTTTCTTTTTAATACTTTGAGACAGTATTTTTTACTAATTAAAAACATTTTACTCATAAAGAAATATATTTTAACAAAATAATTAATACATTCATTGATAGGCTAATTAATACATTTGGGGTATATTTAAAAAGTAAAATAACAATATAAAAAAAAAAGTTTGAAATGTCATATCACTGATTTAAGAAGAAGTTGTATTTTTCATGGAATGCTGGCACACATGTTGAGATCACATAATCAGAAAGATTTTACTCACTTTATCACCTTGAATCAAACAATTTATTTCTACAATGCAATCTGTAACCGACACGCTTCTGTGTGATGCCCTCTCCTCACCAGTAGGTGTCAGTATAAGTTTACGATCATTGTCTCGGAGCTCTATTGGAGCTTCTCTTGCCTGCCACTATTATGTTTTGATGGTGAAACAAAAAATCCTTCTGTTCAATCTTTTATTTGTGCTTCATGTCTGTAAAGCTGTGGAAAGGCTTTCCTACCAGAAAGTACAATTCAAACATGCACATTCTGCAATATTACTAGGGAAGTGTGATTCAAGTCCTTAAATGGAATAACACCAATACATGCATTTCAAAACTCCATCATACAGTGTCATTAAACATATCAAAATTGTGAATGAGAACATTTTCCTTTATAGCTAACAAGGCCACACCATATGTGCCAATCCTTTAAAGCAGATTGTATTGTCTGTGCACAAGACTGCAACTGTTTAAATTCCACCTCTTGTTCAAACGTTTGTTGGCCGCTAGTATGAATAGACCCATATGTCAGCTGACAATCCTGCTCTTTCAGATGTTACTGAACAAATGTAGTGGAGATTTAAAGGCTATGCATATCAGCTTTCATTATGCCTTCTTTAAATCTTTAAGAAAAACAGAAAATAGCTCTACAGATAGAATCATGTTTTTTTTGCATGAGTTTGTCATGTTTAATAAACCATATTTTAATGCAGCCATTTCACTCTAAGAAAACAAGGTTCAATGGGGTTTTATAGGGTTATTGGCTCAGGTTTAAAGAACCATTTACGCCAAAAAGGTTCTCTGTAAGGAGAAATGTCTTAAACATTATAATACTTTCCTGTTTATTGGGTTATTTCATTTTTTTTTCTACGGATAAAGTACACTAAGCTGTCACTGGGGCGCTACCCTTTCAAAGGGTACACCTCAGCCTTAATGAGAACCTTTTAAAGGGTAACGTCAGTGACAGCTTTTGTACCATCTTTTCTGAGAGTGCATGTTTAATTCATATAATGTAATAAAATTTAAATTGAATTAAAATGAATTCATTTGAAACTAAATCCATAATGATTCCATGGTTCCAAAAGGTTCTATACACTGTAAAAAAAAAAAAAAAAAATACATGATCAATAAGTTATGACAACATTTGTTTTTACATTGCTTTAACTCATCAAAATAAGTTAAGTTATAAGTTATACAAGTTTCAACTAATTTTTGTATTTAAAGCGCCTGACAGAACCTTCTATAGAACCTTTTCTTCTAAGAATGAGTTTGTTCAGCAACTACACTTGTAGAACTAAATGACTGTAGAGTACAAGTAAGGAAGTGTTATTCAGAAAGCAACCCACAGTGCATCTGGATCTGCTCATGCAATGAATGAATTTTCCCTGCTGATTTTTTTAACTTAAAGCCTCTCTCTGAAAAGCTGCTCTTTTTCTATTATTGAGCTTAAACCAATCTCGTCGCGGAGAGGGAAGAATGACAAAATGCGTCATGAAGGAATCCACATCCCCCTCGCAGCTTAAGACAAAAGACTTGGATCTTGCTGTCCTGACAGTAACAGGGCGACCGCGGTGAGCCCCAGAGATGCCAGCGGAGTATAGTCTGTTAATTACCACTGAGTGGAATCAAAATGGCTTCCTATTGTCCAGTCTTGGTGGGGGTTTGTGGCAGCCTGCGGAGGAGAGATGGCTTTGTGTAGGCCGCTGTCATACACACATGTTGAGTCATTGTGGGCTGACTTCGATCAGATGAACGTATGTAGGAAATGCGATTGAGGCCATGCTGGGGTTCAGGGGAGGGTTGTCATTCACAGTGTCATTAAAGACACTTTTTACAGCCACACTTTTAAATGTCAAAACAGCTTGATATGACTTGAAGTCTTGAAGTCATGCATTTTACTTCTGATTATAACTCAGCAAAACCAGATCTTTCACTACACAGATCGCAGGCGGTAAAGGTTAAGCTTATGCTATCAAGTTTTGTTGAAACTTTCAAAAATATTTTCACTGACGCCTTTCTGTACAGGTGACACATTCAAAAAGGTTAAAGAAACTCAGGAGTGCCAAACATGTAATATTTACAAAAAAATGCAATATTATATATATATATATATATATATATATAAACCATCTTAGACATTGAAAAAGTAGATAGTTATTTTAATGCTTTGTTGTTGTCAAATTATTTTTCTTACAAATATTTTGTAATTTCAATTTATTCAAAGCTCAACAGAAATTTTGAAAATGTATTATTCAATGGGTAAAAAACACGTACACAAAATAAAAGGTAAATTAGGTCTATAGGTTTTTGTATGCTTTGTTGTTAAAAAAAATGTTTCCCCTTATTTTAAATATATTACAATTGAAATTAGAATGTATGTAAATCACAACATAAAGTTTGAATTTGTATCAAAAACTGGGTTCCAAATGGCTAAGGTGATATATATATATATATCATAAATTATATATATATCAGCGCAGCAAGTGAAAATTTCGTAGTATTTAGTATGTCCCTCTTTTGTTTTAATGATAGCATCACAAATTTGTGTAAAACCTGAGTAGTGACCTATACGTCTTATTCATGTTAATTCATAACATTCATTAGTTTCAAATATTTCAAAACCCTAAAATCTTGTTTATTTCCAGGTCTAAATTAGATTTTAAATCCAAAAATATTTATCTCATACTTATGGACAGCACTGTACATTAAATACCATAATATCCAATGTACCCTTTTCACACAAAAAAAGCCTTCTATACTGTGCTCCAACTAAAAACTAGATGTCTAATCCAGAATACACAGAAACAGGAGGCCTAATGCCCCACTGTAGTGCAATATGTCCCATATCCTGGCCAATTGAAACATGCGCACTGACACAGAGGGCTTAGCCAGCAGAGCCACTGACTCTTGAGTGTGATGCTAATGATGGCCATTAATGGAGCCTGACAGCACAATCTGCTCCTCATTGTAGCACCTTAGCAGGATCTGCAGCTTGCGAGGGGCCAAAGAGGAGGCGGGCGACTTGGGACGCCAGGACGAATCAAGTGGCAAGTGGTTGCGCGGGGACGGGGAGGTTTCAGGAACAGAACCGGGGACCTGGCACAGAGGGACTGCGGATTGCAGGCCGATCCCAGCTGATCCCCGGGTGAGGATTAGCTTAATTAGACCTCAATAGCCTTTATAGTCAAATGCAACTGTCAGTTACTGTCAAAAAAGGACTGTCCAATAATGTGGGCCTAATTCTTCAGTAGTCCCAGAGGTGCAGGTATCACAGGCTTCACAATCCCAGAGCTGAACAGGAGCGACATCATTAGACTTGACTCTTTTGCCTTGTTATATTTTTCATTTGCATGTCAGATAATCTTAACAACGACCGGCCTGGTCACCCTATGACCCATATCAGACTGAAACCTGCAAGGGATCTTAATATATATTTGTCAAAATGAGAAATGTTTCCTATATAGAATAATGGTCAAATATATTGTTCATTGTTAGTTCATGTTAGTTAACTAAACAAATGAGACCCTATTGTAAAGTGTTACCAGAAAAATCAGCTAAATACTGTAGAATACGTTTTGCATTATTCATTTTGCACAATGTTTAATTGATGCCATTTAAATGCATCATATTTTAGTCCACGCTACAACAATAATTCACACGAAAAAATAATCGGAAGGAAATGAAATTATTAAATTAGAATTTGATCATGGTAGTAAAATGAACTAATTTCCTTACCATTTATCCTTATTCTTACTTTTATCATCTATTATTCATGTAGGTTTGAAAAAAATCAAAGTGAATATATGGCTCTTTTAGCACAGTTTTTGTGCAGTCGATTACATAACTATACTTTACCATTAAAGTCATTAAATAGATAACTTAGAACTTGGTTTATGTACTCATGTACTAAAAACTGAAAGGTTTTTGAAAAGTTTCACGTACAGACGACAACGTTGTCAAAACGATCCACGTTCACACTGATCCACGAAAACGACTAAAAACGCTGTATTATTCATGCCAGGCCAGTAGTTGGCGATGTCACTACGTGCCTATAGGCTATACATGTAATGTGCATGACATCACCGTTTCCACAAATTCACGTTTTTGTAGTTTACACTGAGACGATATAGGTATCGTTTTCAAAAAATGGCATTTTGTAGGCCCCGAAAACACCGTTGTCGTGTAAATGGACAGCCAAAACGCATAAAAAGCTTCCCGTTTTTAGTTGAAAATGCTGTCGTGTAAACGCCCCCCTGAGTCCCTGGCAGTGCGGGCCGATCCAGGCTTAGTATCAATGCGGCTCAGCCCGGCTTTGTGGCCCAAATGCCATCAGCTAAGCTGGTCTCAGACCTGCTTTAACCAGGCTTCCTGCCAGCTCATCCAAAACAATGGCGTAATTAAATGAACAAACAGATTAGATCAGCCCAACACAGAGGGAGATGGGATCGTAGATCAGGCCCCTGCCATGGACACAGCAGGATCACATAATACTTGGAAATGCATTAGCACATCTGTCCGGCCTGCTGTGTAAAGCACAGATACGTTAGCTTACAATGGGAGGAGACAGGTGAAGTGTATTACAGCACATGGCTGGACATATTTTCTTGTAGGTTCGGCTTCATCAACTGAATTTCCACCGAGTTATTTTCTTCAGTGATGGGGGAGGTATTGAACACTGTTTGTCTAAATGAAAGTTTACACAGTTAATTGAAGAAATGACTTACACATGATGACTTAAAAATGTAGAGAGAACGTCATACATATGCATAACGTGCAAATGAATCAAATAGGAATCGAGAGACCTGAGATCCCAGTGAGCACTATTCAGGATCGGAGGCTGAATAATGCATGCCATTTAATGTGCAAAACAAGCTTTTTTTTTTTTTTTTTTTAAAGGTTCTTTCACGGTTATTTATAGACTTAGCAGTATTTTAGGTTTGAGCTTGCTGTGGTTCTTTGGAGAAAAGTTGTTTATGTTACATCAGATCTTCAGTTCTGTTACAGGAAAAGTGAAGCTCGGTAGGTTCTTCGAAACACCAGCAAATACTGTTTAGTAAACTATAACGCTGACTTTTTTCTCAGTCGCTTTGGCACATTTGTGCAAAACTGTCACAACTGTTTGCTGGAACATCAGAACTATACTGCATGTCTGCTAAATGTAGTAACTCATCCAAAACATTTAATTCATGCTTCAAAACCTAGTTATTGTGACGGTACATCGGCCAATGGCACCAAAATAAAAAGTGTTTTTGTCATCGTGTGAGACACACCGGTCAAGGTGTTTAGATGGTTTTGGTTTTTTTACCATGGAAATATTTGTTATATACAAATGTTTTTTTCAAAAAATATTTTTGACTGACTGCACACAATACAAGAATGTCTGTCTGAATGCTCTTGTTTGTCACACTGAGCTTTTTAGATACAGATTTCAACAGCAGGTACAAATTTACTTCGAAAAGTCTGTACACAAAAATAAAAAATATATAATTTATTTATACAGTACATTTATTTTTTGCAGAAATGTGTTACATGTAAACTGAAAATGTACAGTTGCTTGTTCATTTTTACACACTCTGTTATGTCTTCCCTGAACACCACCACACTATTCTTCCTATTGCTCTTCCATGACAAGCAACTGTGAATTTCAAGTTAACATGTAACGCATTTCTACAAAAATAAATGTACTGAATAATTAAAAAAAATGTATTTCTACAGTACTGCTGTAGCTGCTGCTGTTTATGGTTGTGATGTTCAAAAATGGTAGTGATTGTGCTGGGCAAACTACATATGATTACAAACTTTGATTGATTGTACGATCTTTGTTAATCTTTGTACGATCTTCTCATGTCCTCCTGAGGGTTATCTCCAAAAGTCTCCAAGATTGAATGAATTAATCTGAAACCACCACCTTGTACAGTACTTACTGTACGAATTCTCATCTGGTTGAAATATACAGAAAACTGATATATAGATGGATGGATGGATGGATGATGCTTTTGGTTTAAAAAATTAATAATAATAAAATGAAATTAAATTAAATGAAAATTCAATAAAATCGGAATAAAATTCAGAGAAGTGTAGAATCAACCGTACACTGTTTCATTCTCATCATGGTTTGGGTGATTCCCAGATTTTCCCAAGAGAAAAACTATGTACTGTGCCTTTTGTTTTCTATATCAAATACCATAATAATAGAAAGCTTCTTAGAGGATATCTATGTTTGGTTTAGGTTTTCTCCATCAGTCCTGTTTGCAGACTTCAAATCTCCCTTTTGTTGCACGTCTGGACTATCCTAATGACTCCTTTGAACTGCCGATGTTCTCTGAGGTACAGCTTTGTGTGCAACTCAACCTCTCGTCTGGAAACGTGCTAAGTCGCTAACCTCTACACTCTTTCCCACATCAGATTTGAGTATGAATGGCATCTTAGTTTTCCTTAATACAAAATGTAAGCGTTCTTACTGCCTTGTACTGATCTTATCACAATGTCTTCAGCCAAGTACGTTCAAAATTCATACTAAACAAACCTTAAAAGAAGGAATTAAGGAAGATTGTATCAGAATCTTGCATCTTGCAGGTCTCGCAGTGTCCTCTCAGCAAGACCTTGGCTTTAAAAGCCTCATTAAGAAGATCCAAAGTAGCCCAGAGTGTGGACTCTGAGCCAAGCCGAGGATCATATCAGACCCACCACAGAACTGAGAAATCTCCCTGCCAATGAACAAACACAACTACAAATGGCCCAGACTGCTAGCACAATGCCACAGTGAAAGGAACCAAATTAGCTGGAGGCTAACAACAATTTACCAACACCTGTATTAGTGTGCTTGCTCGGCAGGGAGCTGAGCTGAACAAGCGCTAATCCCCATAAACCCTACAGGACCCCTCCTACCAAATCAGCATTTGCATCTTCTCCATTTATTGGTTGATGAGGAACCTCTAGCCCAGAAGGTTTGCTGGGATTGGGAACGTTTCATTCCTCCACACTCACACTCTCGCTGCCTGGGTGGTTCGATGATTATCTCCAGCCCGCGTTGGTGAGAGCGAGGTGCCGTGTGTGTGTTAGAGATTAGCAGGCATTAGAATGACTGTGTGCTACTACATTCTCTCACCCCCCATGTCTGAACCTAATTGGAGAGGTGGAGAAGATGGGCAAGTCATTAGGCCCGAGCTGTTTGCTTAGGAGTTGACCGACTGTGATACAAGTCTCACTATGGTTTCTGTTCTCCGGTTCTTTTCAGAGAGGATGATAGAGGGATGCCACAACAAGAATGGGATGGGAAACTTCGAACAAATCTTGTTCGGATGGATACGAATCAGATAAAAAGAGGAAGATGCTGGGGAAAAAAGGAGGCCATTCAGTCCAAAAGAGTAGCCTATACATGAATTAATTTGGCAAACACTTTTATTATTTTAGTATTTACTGTATAAGCCTACCGTAATTTGGAAGAAAGTTGTGATTTCAGTAATCTCTGTGAGATCTGCTGGGTTCACCCCTAGCTAACAGGTCTTCTTCTAACTAATGAAGAAGGTTCTCTCAGAGTTAATCAACTCTCAAATGTTCGTTCAAAGTTACCTGGTGTTCTCCACAAAGACACTATTTAAACGTTGTTCACAGAAAGTTTTTTCCTGAAACGTTTTAGTTGGATGTTCATCTGATGTTATACTTGTTACTTATGTTCATTCTGAAAGTTCCTATAATGTTTGTACAAGGATAAAATCGAATGAAAAATGTCAAATCTGTCATCATTAATTCCTCCTTATGTTGTTCCTTAAAACATGTTTAAAATGGCTGTCTTTAAAAGGATGAAGGATGCACTTTTTTAATAATGAAAGTAAATGGGAACTGAGACTGTCAAGCTACTATAAGGACAAAAAATCAGCATAAAAACATAATTTATGTAATGTGCACTATATTCCACATGAACGTTTGCGGTGCTAGATGGGAATTTTTCAGTGAAAGTAATAGTTATTCTCTAAAAATCTTCCATTATACAGTAAGTTTGATTGACATGTGACATTAAAGACATGTGATTGAATAAAAACATATTGGAGATCATAAAAAGTTCTGTAGTTAGTGACCACTCATTTGGTAAGATAACATTGGACCCCATTAGCTTTTATTGTATTCAAAATATCTCCTTTTGTGTTCCACAGAAGAAAGAAAGTCATACAGGTTTGGAAAGACATGAGTGTGTATAAATGAAGACAGAATTTTCAGCAATCTAATACTGAGAAGATACAAAGAGCATGCTTGACAGATAGTACATGCAAACGTCTATTTCTTAAAAACACACACACAAAAATTCACCTACTGTACATAACCCAATGAAGCTATACTGTTAAGCTACACTACTATTTAAAAGTTTGTGGTCAGTAAGAGTTTAACAATTAATACTTTTATTCAGCAAAGATGCCTTAAGTTGATCAAAAGTAACAGTAAATTTATAAAGTTTAAAAGTATTTCAAATAAATGCAGTTTATTTCATTTGCTTCAAGGATGAAGAAAACCAAAAGTATAATGGTTTCCACAATAAATGTTCAACATTGATAATATTCAGAAATCAGCATATTAGCATGATTTCTGAAGGATCATGTGACACTGAAGACTTGAGTAATGATGCTGAAAATTCAGCTTTGCCATCACAGGAAAAAAAGTACATTTTAAAATATATTCAAATAGAAAACTAAAAAAACGGGATGAATCTTTTATACAAGATATGACGGCATTCACATGTTCTAGAGTTGACAGCCAGATCAAGGTTTCCCCTTTCACTTACTGTACATCATCTGGACACTGATATGCTACTGATATTAAAAGTGAACCTGAGAAAAATTGTCAGTCCACACGCTTTCATCTTTCACGTGCTGTCTGCATTGTTGACATCAGTGTCCCAAACCTTCAAGATCTCCATCCTCACGGGAGCTCAAAAGGCCCGACAGTGCAGTTTAGTCTGATTTTGATTTTAAGTGAGCATCAGATCAGATGTCAATGTCTATTCCCACAGGCTGCAACCCTGTCAGATACCCCTCTGTGCCAATTAGTCGAGAGAAAGGACGGAGACAAGGACAGAAGCTGCACTGCTGGGCCACTAAAGCCCCTCTGGTGCAGGGGCTAATGGCTAATCAGAGACGGACTTACTGTCTTCATAGTGGCTGGATTTGCTAAGTCCTTTTGGGGATATCTGTCCTGGGAGACCGCAAGCGTGGAACATGGTGAGGTGCTAAATGGTGGCTGTTGAATCCGATATTGGCCTGATCTGAGGAGAGAGCGCCCAGAATTTTGACAGAACAAGAAAATATGTTGTATATACAGACAAGGCATTATAAGCATCCTTCAACTTTATGATTTTAATGTACAAAAATTAAGTTAATATCTTACTGGCCCTACAAGTTTTTATATTGGACTTTTTTTTATATTTTAAATATGAGGGAAGATATTGGTAACAATTTACAATAAGGTTGCATTAGTTAACATTAGTTAACTACATTAGTTAACAAACTAATAATGAACTGTACTTATACAGCATTTATTAATTTGTTAATGTTAATTTCAGCATTTACTAATACATTATTGAAATCAAAAGTTGTATTTTTTAACATTAGTTAATGCACTGTGAACTAACATGAACAAACAATGAACAGCTGGATTTTTAGTAACTAACGTTAACAAAGTAAAGATAAATAAATAAAAAAAAATACTATAATAAATGTATTGCTCGTTGTTAGTTCATGTTAGTTAATACATTAAACTTTTTTTTTTTTTTAACTGGAAAATTGGGGGGAAAACATTAACAAAAAAAGGCAAACAACAGCTACAGGTTTTATGCAAAACATTTTTTTATAGAAAAACTAAAAGCTCACAGGAAAAAGCATACACTGACTACAACATAATCAAATATTAATATTTTGTTTGTTCTCTCTTGCTTTTGCATGTGTTCTTTTTTTTTTCTTGCATAATTTCTTTGCATGAAAGCCTGGTCAGAAATTATGTCTGCACAATTCAGCATGTTTCACTGCATTATCACAACACTGTAAAAAATATATATTTTCATGATTTGTTATCACAACATTTTCTCTTTAGTCAAATCAACTTAGATAATTTATGTGGTTCAGATAACATAATATTTTGAGTTTCTGTTGATTAAGCCAATCTCCTTCATTGTATTAACTCAATATTTAATTTCAATTAACTAAAAATTTTGCAAGCCCACATGCAATATGTTTACAAAATCTTTAACCCATTTTTAATAATATATGAATAAAGGGTGGAGATGTAAGACATCACTTTTGGCCACTACTGTATGTGTATATTATAATAATACATTAATGTATTATATACATTTTCAGCAAGCCAGCAGAGGTATGTAGAAGTATTAAATATATATATATATATATATATATATATAATACACACACACACAAACATACTGTCATCAGTCACTCAGGCTCTGTTGGCTGTCATAAAATGAATATGATTCTGTGTCAGATTGGGAAACATTTAATCTTCCTTTGAAACAGAGGTGATGATGTTGAGCTAATAAAGGGTGTTTATTATAACCTGTCATGACAAGGAAACACTAACCATGACGGATGACCCATACGGACTCACACAGACTCACAGACACACACACACACACACACAGACACAGTCCTCTGATCTCAGTATTATTGATCGTTTCATTATGTCTTTTTGCTTTTTCTGTGACGGCCATTCAATCTTCGCTGTCATCTTCTATTGAACCCTGCGCTCGGGGAGGAGCGGGATGGAAAGTGATGGGTAAAAACGGGACACAGAGCCGGGGTGCCGGCGGTCGGGGGGAGCGGGACACCGTCTGTCGCTGCCATCGTGGTTGTATATGAGTGTGTATTCGAAAAATGGGTAGAGCAGGTGGTGTGACTAAGCAGAGCCTGGCGCAAATGGGCCGTGTGTGTGTGTGTTGAGCGATGAGACGGGGGTGTCACCTCTTGCTCTTCCGAATAGAGAGGCCCATCACACCCACCCAACTGTTTGGCATTCAGAAGTGTCCACCTCTTTTTTTGCCTCTCTCCTTTCTTTTAGTCCTCCCTTTCTTGCCTTCATAATGCATTGTTAACAAAACAGTTTACCAGGCTTGGCTGGTACATTATCCAGCGGGCCTCTGGAGACGCTGTGATTTAGGCAAATGGATTCAGAGAGAGGAGTGGCCGTGGAGTCTTAACAAAACGCCACATGAGTCGAGACTGAATCTTCTCTCTTCTTCCCTATTTAGTCTCCTCCATATATTAAATAGCAATTAGGCTCTCTATGTGTGCAGTGTGCTGAAGGGAGCAGAGACACTATGATCTCACTGCATATGCATGAATGAGCCATACTGATCACCTCACATCATCTCCTCTGAGCATTATGAGACCTATATTGGCTTTCATAGAGGGCAGAGGTGGATCATTTCTTTAAATACCAATTTCTCTGGTTCAGCCCAGTGTATGGAATTAAAAATAATGCGTAAGGTAGTCAATGAGATGTTAAACTACTAAAAGTTGACTTTGGCCTCTATCTGACGTGATTGCTTTAAGTGATATATTAATTCTTTATTAATTAAATCTCTATAATTATATTATAATAATAAAAAATTGCACTTTTTATTTATTCATTACTGCCCTAAGCTATTTCCCATTGAAAATATTTGTATATATTTCCCAAAAGACAAAATAATAATTGAATTTACCATTTGAATTTATCAACAGTGATGGAATATATCTAAATATATGTAATGTGGAAGAGCTCACGACAGTACTGAATAAAAAAAAAAACAGTATAAGAAACTAAATACATACATACATACATACATACATACATACATACATACATATATATATATATATATATATATTTATTTTTATTTATTTTTTCACACATACACATAAACACATACCCAGACACACACTTTGTGTTTTCATGTTTTATGGGGACTTTCTATAGACATTATGAATTTTTTACTGCACAAACTGTATAATCTATCCCATAACACTAACCCTACCCATCACAGAAAACTGTTTGCATTTTTACACTAATATAGATAACATACTGTACATTATATACACAACAGGCATATACAAAGCTAAGTAATGAAGGTGGATTTAAAATAAAAAGTGTGTTCTCAGAAATGTCAAAAATGTCAGGTTGGGGTAAATTGTCACAAATTTATCAAATGTAATACATTCACAATTTTTTTTCTATTTGTTGGTCAAAATGCTGATTTGACATTATTGTATGTTACTTTTTACAGTTTGCTGTTTCATTAGTTGTTTTACAGTTTTATATTTCTACCCCATATTGTGTGACAACACAACTTTTGTTATCAGAAAAAAAAGCTTTTTTTTTTTGCCAAAACTTTTAGGTATATGCCTATAAAGAAATTGGCTTAAAAAAATAAACCTACAGTATTCATAGGAGTAAAAGTGTGACAAAAGTGTAATTGAAGGTTTTTTTTACTGCACACTGATGCATTTCAGGACATATAGCATGTCATGAAACTCTAGATGGCACAGACTGATCCTAGATGGTGCAAGTCCTTAACTCAACCTGCTTGCAATCATATCATTCTCTATAGGGCACAGCTGATTGGTTCCTGCATATCAATAGCCAATGAGCTCGCTGCTCAACCTTCATATATTTGGTTAGCATTTGCTGTAGCGGTAGAGCGCTTTCAGAAACCCTCCACCTTCCCCAGCTCCACCTGTATAGATCTGCTATGGGTAATTCATGTATGCTATATTAGGGGCTTTCACACCGGGTCGTTCTAGAAACTAGACACCATGGTGGTTCCCCGAGAACTAATGGTTCCCTTAGGAACATTGTCTGGTTGCATTCGCACCGTCAGTAGGAACTCTGAAGTGACGTAAGCCACGCTTTTTGGTGTTGGGACATTTATTTTGACGGTGCGGCGGACCTTTATTTTGACAGCGCTGAGGACGCCAGCCAGAGCCTGGGCACACAGTTATTCGCATTCTCCGTGTTCATTAGTTTACGATCTGTCTAACACGATAGATAGAACTGTTGTACATAGAAAGTAGACAGTATATGAAACGGTATTAGCGTATGCCATGTCCAGTGTTGCTAGCTGGGCAGAAATACATGATCATGTTTCTCTTGGTCCCCTAAAAGTTGTGTTGGATTTTCTCCTCAGCGCAAAGGTTAAGAGGCCCATCACTGTTTTCCATGTGCGTAGAGTTAGTTTGTGGTGTAAATAGGCTATAATCTGTGTGTTTACACAGCTTTTTTTTTTAAATAGCGGGTGCTGGTGTTTCGCATTTGTTCGGCCAATCAGCGAACACTAATGTCACTGGTTGTTCCTATAGTGCTGGTTTAGACCCTACTCTTTTTTTTTTTAAATACCTTAAGGAGCCATTCTGAGCATTAAAAAATGTTGATTCAGTCATTAAATGATATTTCTGACTACATCAAAACCAGTTCATTTAAATGTTACTACATGATTTAAGTTACCTGTTCATGCATTTAGAGCAAAGTTTGTTGTTACTTTATAAAAACAAACTCAACCAGTCCATGTTCTTGAGACAAACATGTACCGCTAATGCTTATAAAGCAGAACTAGTCATGTACAGAGATGTCGTAAAAAGTCGCAGGCACAAAACCCTTGAAGACCGACAATGCCTCCAACTGAGCTGCCACCCTCGGCGGACACACTTCACCATAGCCACTGTGCTTTCCACTTCAGTGTGACCTTTTACAATATCATCTCTCTCTGAAGATCTCACTGTGAGGAAAAGGGGCAGACCTAAAGACCGGTGCCGACCCGAGGTGAAAACGGGCATCTTGTCCTGATAAATCATGCCGTAATGAGCCCTTCATTGTGCCTGGCATTGTGCTCCAGCACTCCCGCAGTCTGCCACCTTTTGCCTGTTAAGCTGACAGGAATAATGAACTGGCTGCTTTGAACTGGCCTCACAATATTGACTGGTTGCACACAGCAGATGTCTCCAGCTAAAGCAACTGGTAAATGCACATTAGGTTAACAAAAGGGGCCTTTGCTTTTAGGGGGTGGGAGGTGCGGCCACTGGGGGTGTGTTAAAGTTTTTTTTGCAGGGGGTGCTGGGGAGATCGGGGCGTAGGTGCAGTCAACAGACAGACAGGGAGCTTCATTTTAAAACAATTCATTTGTCAAAGTGGCCATTCAGAGCGGCCTCTGCTTTGTGCGAATGAAGCGTTTGTGGGTGTGTGCCGGGCTAAAAGCGGGTGACTGAAGGGAGTGGAGGAGATGCCAGCATGCAGCACACATGCTAATCCACAAACTTTCGCTTTTCCTGCATTTTGTGAGAACAGCAATTTGCTCTCCTCATTGCCATTATTAGAAAGACTGATAAAAACATATAGGTTTCAGTAAACCCTTAAAAGGAGGACACTTTGCAGGCAGGGTTCGTTACATTATCCTGGATGTTTTAACCAAATAATGTGACCTCAATGGCATTATAATATCCACTAATTTGCTGGACTATAGTATTACAGGATATATACACAAAAAATATGCACCACTGAAATCTTATATCACAAATCAACATCCATTTTTTGCTACAATAAACTGAACTGTGTTAAAATTATATATAAGATTGCTTCTAAATTAAAGAAATTGCTAGGTTTCATTGATAGTAAGCTACATTAGTTAACTAACTATAAATGAACAATTCTTCTACAGCATTTATTAATCTTAGCTAATGTTAATCTCAACATTTACTAATACATTTTTAAGAGCAAAATTTGTTTCTGTTAACATTAGTTAATGCATTGTGAACTAAACTGAACTAACAGTAACAAAGGTTAATAAATGCTGTAAAATATATTCACTAATTGTTAGCTCAAGGTAGTTATGCATTACAATAAGACCTTAATGTAATGTGTTACTGTTAATAGTCTACTTGACATTTGAAACTAAATAATGCAAAACTGACAATGTGATAATATAATCCATTTTACTACAGAATAAAAAACACGCATCCAAAAACTCATTTTTCTCAAGGGTATTTAACATTTAGCTTAAAAGCCATGAAAATAATAGAGAAAGCATTGTCAAAAAACATCAAATATAATATTTTAGAAGTGAAAATAGTCTTAAACATAAACGTTGCATTAATGCACTTCTAAGCAACTCAACTTTGCAAACTTAAAAACACAGGGCATGAAACTAAATGTGACTTTATGCTATCAATTTGTAGGTACCGATACATAAAAAAATACATAAATAGGATGTGAAAGCCAAGAACCACTTTTGTAAAAAATCATATTCATTACATACAATTACATTCACTATCGTCCTAATAATGACTATTACCTATCATTACTACATATCATTATCATTAATATGATTTTTAACACAGAGGCTGAAAGCGCTGGTGTCTGCGTGGAGAAAGCCTGATTTAAAGCGTGACCGTGGTAATGGTGCAGTAATAGGCCGTGACTAAACACGCTCACGGGTACCAGCTCAGACACACAGAGAGGCTCACTGCAGCGAGAGGGCTACGGCAGGCCAGCGCTGATTAGCATATAATTGCTGCCATTGTATTTGACATGGAGAATTAAGAACCAGCCTGGTGGCAAGATGTCCATTCGTCCCGAGAACAGGGAACACGACATATGGAGAGGAGACTGAGGGGACTGCACTGTAAAAAGTGCATACTGAGAGTTGTTTACACGGTTTCTACCTAATCTGGGCATTCAACATTATTTTGTTGGTTAAACAATATGGATTCTGATTGAATTCTGCTTTATTTTTGGGTGAATGTGATTTCAGCAAGAACAACGTGGTCCTGGATCAACATCTTTGTTGATCCTGGAACAACGTTCCAATCAACCAATCAGATTTAAGGGACAAGTATACAGTTTAGTCTTAGTTAAGTGCTTCAGTGTTATTCACCTATCATTTTCCTCTGATTTTACGGATAAGTTATGGGAAGGACAACATATTCGGACAGGAATGTTGTCCAAGATCAACAAAATATGCTAATCCAGGAACATCTCTTACTTGGCAAAATCACGGTGACCATGTTTTTGACAGGAATAAAACCAGTTTATGTATCTTTTACATAAAAACATATTTAGTTAAAGTACAGTCTCAGTTATGCAAGGAATAAATAAAATCATTCATTCAGTTCAATAAAGTATACCTAGGTACAGATTTAGTAAATATATTAATAAATATAAAATTTTATTATACATAATTAAGGATACACTATGAAAAATGGGATATCTAAATGAACTGGTTTTATTTAAAATAAATAATATCTGAATCATTATAAGTTTATAAAAAAGTATATTTGTTTAAGGTTCAGGATAATCTCTTTAAGGGAAAAGAAGTTTTGGCACTTTCTCACATTTTACAGTATACTTTATTCTTTCTCCATATCAGAGTTTGGTTAAAAAAAAAAGTTAAAATGCACATAATGCAAATATGAATGCATATAAATAAGTAAAGTTTTGTTTCGATGAACCAGAACTGTGAACTGTGAGACCTTCAGATCACAAACCATGAATTTGAGATTATAAATATTTGATAAGATTATAACTATTTGCTTCTTGAGATGATATAAATGATAATTCAGCTCCCTCCCCTCTCTCTCTCTCTCTCTCTCTCACACACACACACTTTTCAACAGTTTCTTTTAAAATCTAAATCTCTTTTAAATCGCACATTTCTTTCTTTCGCTCTTGTCTCGCTGACTCTTTTCGCTGACCCGACTCAAAGGGAGAGAAGCTAGGTCTTTCCCTCCTTTACGTTCCTCTCATGCGACAGCTGAGCGAGCGAGTGTGTGGAAAAAAAGAGAAAGAGAGGGAGAGAGAAATACAGCCCGGCACTGAATGACCTGACCACTGGTGACAAAGCAGGATTGGTCACGCTGGCTTGTGAGTAATGGGGCAAAGAGAAATGCTTGTGTGCGTGTGTGTGTGTGTGTGTGTAGCTGGTGGTGTGTAATGATTCGCTTGCTTTGACACAGTTAAACCGGTTCAATCTCAACACCAGATGTAACACAACTGAGAGGAATCAAGCCATATGCACAGGTGTATTAAACTTTCTCTCACTGTCATCAGTCAACACTGGATAATCCTAATATTATCAGAATTTCAAGGGACGCCAAATGTTTGCACACATGTATGCATGTAGACGGAATAACACAAACAATATGAACATTTTGGCCAATATGGTAACCAATAATTATTTATATTTTTAAAGGGGATAGCCAATGTACACTTACCAATATTAGATATCAATGCCTGTGTGACGTTGTTAAAATCGTACAGGCTCAAAGGTAAACATTTAACTTCATTTGTATTTAACAATAGGTGAACTAGAAAATAATGATCATCTGGCTATAATTTATTGGCTATTTTACTTATAAGGCCGATACCAATAATGCTAAAAAGTCACATGCACCCCTAGATGCACTCTTAGAAGAAAATGTTCTATATAGAACCTTAAAAGGTTCTGTCAGGCGCTTCATATATAAAACCTTTATTCATTATGAATTAAACAGCTCATAAACATATTTTTTTTCACAAAAAAAAAAAAAAAACCTGTTAAACATGAAAGTATTATGCAATCATTTAAGACATTTCTCCTTATAAAGAACCTTTTTGGATTAAAGGGTTCTTTAAAGCTGAGTCAAGAACCCTAGGGTTCTATATAGAAGCCCATTCAACTTTTTTTGTTCAAAGAGAGTCGTTCACTATGTTCGAAATGAACTTAAATTACAATCAGGAAGTGTTGTGCTACACACAATCAGCTTATTTTTATGAATTTAGGCTCTGTTTAGTAATGAGCATATATATGTATTGTGTAAATGTGAGGGAGGTCACATTCTCCACGGACTTCCTTTGAGATAAGCGGCACATAGCAGGATTGTTATTCTCTCTCTTTGTCCTCAGCGACACCACAAGGGTTCAGGAAGGCACATGAGGGCCTGTCACAGGTAGAGCAGAATAGGGATGGCTCCTCTAAAATAACCCTTGCCCCCATGCTTGATTGCCCCCTTATTGACACTCACTCTCAAGTCCACAATAGCGGTCCTCAGACGCTGCTGAATAGACTTACCCCTGACGGCCCGCCTCCCAGCCACTCTCTCCCTAATCCAATCCCCCAACCTGCACGATACAGCCAAAGATGTCCCAGAGACCCCTTGTTCTTCTGTGCTTTGAGGATTGAGCCTATCTGACTTATGAAAGTAAAGCGACATGCACACAAACTGTGATTAGTTATTTCTTTAAAGGCATGTTTCATTCAAAAGGATGTTCTGAGACCAATGGTTTTCAAATCATTATGTACAGTAGGAAGACCTTTGACAGTTTGAGAACAAAATGTTTAACCCTCTGGTACTGTTCGCGTGTCAAAAAGGACCACATTTCTTTTCACTTAAATGACTGTACTATATTTTAGTTCGATAACATTTTATGCATTTAATTATTTTATTTATTTTACATTTTATTTAGTTAATTGGGGATTTTTAGGGGATTTTTTGGTTCTTAATTATATTTATGCAGTAGTTATAATCCATTTATTCACTTTTTGAGCATGGACTTGAAAATTTAATTTCAAGTTTGGTCTCTTTTTAAAAACGACACTTGGCAGATGATTGCTGAGGTGAAAAAAAATGCACAAAAATACCATTTTCAATTTTTATATGAAATATGTGTTTTCCAAAATCTAATTGGAAAATCTAAAAATCTAAACAAGGTGTGTTCCAAATTTGAGGTTGATATCTCAAAAAATGAGCTTTCAGTAAGACTTTGTTTGGGCGCAGTACCAAACGTTTCCAATAGATGAAATTCGTCTCCCGTTCATTTCAAACTGCTCATTTTTGACTGCGAACAATACAAGCGTGACTTTTTTCAGGACCATTTAACCTTATTGAATCATGTCCATGATTTTTTGTTTGTGTGCATTCACACAGCAAGTGCAAAAACCTTTACCAAGTTTCGTACCATTCCGATGAAGTAAAAAATTCACAATACATAACATAAAAAATGTTGGTCAAAAATGATGAACAACACCAGAGGGTTAAGACATGACCATGAAATACACAGAGGAGGAAATGTAGAATGTAAGATGCATCCTCAACTCCTAGTTACAGTTGGGTCATCTGCATTCTATCACTAATATGGCTAAGAAATGAAGGGAAATACACCAAACATGAAACAAAGTGGTAGGAGTTCTGTTAAATGCTCTACTTAGACTTTACAGGCCACTTACAGTATAGTTATAATTCATAAATATACAGTGCGTGCTTAAAACTGCATTCATTTTTAACTGCATTTCAATTAAATTCATAATTGAAGTGCATGTAAGCTTAAAATAAACAGAACATTATAGTCCGCTGGTGTGGACAGGCACTAATATAGTTATCTTTATAGTTGTCATTCTTGATGTGAACGGGCCTTTACACTGATGGAAGTGCCTGAGCTAGATTTAGAAACCAGGACTTAAAAACTCTTAGAACACCTTAACAAATGCATAGCAACACCCTGGCCACCCTCAACCCCCTAAACTTAAAAATAAAGGTTCCAAAAGGGAGTTTTCGCAGTGATGCTATAGAAGAACAGTTTTTGGCTCCCTAAAGAACATTCCAGTAAACAGTTCTTAAAAGAACCTAGTGTGAGGAACGTTTTAAAAATCGGAAGAAATTTTTTACACTATAAATAACCTTATGTGAATGCGTGCAATGGAAAGTTTTCTTGGATGTTAAAGGTTCTTCATGGAACCATTAATGCCAATATAGAAGCTTTATTTTTAAAAGTGGCTGGACTGTCCAAAATCTGCAGACTGGCTCTGACTTTTGCCAACTATCATCGACTCACAAATCTGGGCAGATGTATTCCAGCCTTAACATAATAGCTGATCCAATTTCAAAGGAAATTAGAGAAGAAAGTCAAATCTTATTAATCATCATTATTATTATTATTTAATAAATCAAAGGCAATTTTGCTTAAAGCCCAACCGTTTATTGGGTGAGGGCACTATGCACCATTTCATTTTGGGCACCAAAAGAAGTGAAAAAATGATCATGTTTTCTCAAATTATCAGATTTTTAAAAGGATCAGAAGTTATCAGCACATTGTTGCATGTACATGCACTCAACAGATATAAGATGCAACTGTCCTACTCTCGGCATCTTGGAATTTTCAATTGGAAGAAGAGGCAAGAAGAACGTTTGCAGTGTCTGTGCTGAATAAAGCCCAACTTCAAATCCATTTTAGCACACTTGTGCAGCACTAAAGCCTGAGAAAGTGTGCATTGAGGTAATAACTGGCCTTAATTAGAAACTTCACTTTCCCATCATGCTCTTCTCCTCCAGATTAACCCCTGAACAATTCCAATCAACAACCTCAGTCTGATGAGGGCCACAATTGACTTGCATGTTGGAAATCCTCTACTCACACTCCTGGTGTCAGTGGAGGGATCCCATTAGACACAATGATGGTGTGCTCTATAATGGGAGAGAGAAGCCAATTTAAATCCGTCTTCTTTGTCTAATCAGGACCGGCTCACTGTCATTAGTTTCCACTTGAGGGAGAGTCTGTGCGGAAGAATGGCCGGAGTCAGCTGAGGACTCCTCAGGGCTCTGTGTCAGTCTAATGAACTGAGGTTCTTTGTGGCTGTGTTGGGTTTATTATTGGGTTCAGAGGCCAGGGAAAAAGGAGAGTGCTTCAAGAAAAAGGGTTGGCTGGCCAACTGCTCTAAAAACCCCTCCAATGCTGCTGTTTACATAAGATCGCAACACAATCTCGCTACTATTACAGCTAGAAGCCACTGGACAAACACAGCGCGGCTTTGTGAATAATTATATCATTAATAATATCATTCATTATTTTGTTGATCATTTCATGTTCAATTTAAAGCATGAACTTCTACATTAAAGGGATAGTTCGCCCAAAAAGGAAAATTCTGTCATCATTTACTCACCCTCAAGTTGTTCCAAACCTGCAAAAAAGGAAGATATTTTGAAGAATGTTGGTGACAATCAACTGTTTGTTATAAACATTCTTCAAAATATCTTCCTTTGTTCCTTTCCTCTCCTTTCTTTTATACAGGTTCGGAACAACATGAGGGTGAGTAAATGATGACAGAATTTTCATTTTTGGGTGAACTATCCCAACTTCCTGCATTTGTGATTTCTAAATAAATGCTCTCATGTGTAGTATTAAACCCAATACACACCTTTTCTTGGTATATATGGGTATTTCTATAACTATTGCACTTTTGGACCTCTGGACATTTAGAAAAATAAATACTCTCACTAGCTATTTAATTTATCCAATGTCCAAAAGTGTATATATATACACTCACCAAATATATATATATCTGCTCACCAAGGCTGCATTTATTTGATTAAAAATACAAACAAAAACAGTCATATTGTTAAATATTATTACAATTTAAAACCACTGTTTTCTATGTGAATATATAGTAAAGTGTAATTTATTCCTGGGATAAAAGCATCAGCATCATTACTCCGGTCTTCAGTGTCACATGATCCTTCAGAAATCATTCTAATATGATGATTTGATGGCCAAGAAACATTTATGATTATTATCAATGTTGAAAACAGTTTTGTACATTTTTATTGCAGGATTCTTTGCTGAATAGAAAATTCAAAAGATTTTTTTTTTTTTTTTTTTTTTAATCAAGTAAATGCAGCCTTGATGAGCAGAAGAGACTTCTTTTAAAAACATTAAAAATCTTACCGATCTAAAACTTTTGACCAGTAGTGTATATGTCACTACATGCATCACGGTATGTATCACAGGAAAATGTCCTTTTTCTGTCGATTAAATGGAAATATAATCCCATCATAATGCCATTTCAACTATGCCATCACAACCGGTCAAATTTTGAGGTTAGATTTATTATTATAATTTTATAATGTTTTTGAACGACGTCTCTTATACTCATCAAGGCTGCATTTATTTGAAAAAATCTAATATAACGCAACTAAAATAAAGGTTATTGTTATCGTTATTGTTGAAACTGTGAATGTGCTTTTTTTTAACCAGGATTCTATAATGAATAAAAAGTTCCAAAGAACAGCATTTCTTTGAAATTGGAATAATTTGTAACATTATAAATGTCTTTACTGTTACTTTTGATCAATTTAATGCATCCTTGCTGAATACAAGTATTAATTTATTTTAAAAAACAAAACAAATTTGTGATGGAGATAATGGTGGTGCAAAATGACATTTGAACTTTTTTAAACAATTTTAATCTAGTAGCATTGTTTATTTTAAATAAAATCAAATAATATCTTTTGCATAATTTAACAAAATTACAGCTCAATTGGAAAATAAATAAAACAAAACATTTCTGCTCACAAGTGACCTTAATTTTTTGTCGTTTTCATCATGTATCACATTCACTAACTTTTTGTCATCAGTTTATGTGTTCTTCAAACCAAAAAATTAAAATAAATAAATCTGATAAAAATAAATCCCTGGGACACTAAAGCACCCAAGTTGAAAAAATACCCCTATATGCCACGTCAGATGCAGATTGTGTGCTGCTTTTGCTGTGTACAATGACATAAAGACATATCTGTGTCAAAACATCATGCTGAAAGAGAAATCTGCATTCAATCAAGTAAGGTTATAAGTGCAAAGAAACAGAAAGCTCACACCACACACGCATGCAGGTCTGCACTAAGAAAATCATTTTAAACATGCTTTCATTATAAGAACTGCAATCTAAAAGTGCTCAAAGATGCAAGTTTACAAAGTTTACAAAGGCAATGTGTGTAGCATGTGAGCGCAACAGGTTGTTCTTGTGTAGCACCATTCATCTCCACAGAGAGGCTGTTCTCAATCCTCTCAGTAAACGTGTGAGAACACGCAATGGCCTCAGACGTATTAGAGAATAATTACACTTGCGCTCTGATGCACTGCCATTCAGGCGGGCCGGACAATATTTCAGGGATTAGAAATGTCAGTGCCACGGGCATCTTCAGAGAAATCAGAGGCACCAGGCTCACATTCTTATGCAAAAGGAGGGAAGTGTTTGGATACTTTGATACAACCCCAGGATCCCCCCACGCCACACACACACACACGCACACAGACACACAGCCTTTAAAATCTGTTCAATGAGGCTGAATACACAAAGAACAGGGAGACAGATGCTCTGTTGAAAGAATCTACTAGAAATATCATGAGAAAATCATCACTATTACTACAGCTCATTCTTGAGTTGAGGACTTGTGAGAGCTCGTAACACCTCTTGCACTGTTTAAATGATACCTACTAATGGGATATTTCAGCCAAAATTTAGTTCTGTAAATGATGACAGAATTTTCACATTTGGATGAACTGTCCTTCGGCATGTTGAGAGGTGGTGAGAGGTCATATTTTTCTAAACAATAAATAAAACGGGACAACAACAAAATGGCCAATAAAACTAAAATCTGAAACACTGACTTGGGCCAGTAGGCAACCACCTAACAACCACTCAAAACATCCTAGCATTGTGTTGCAAGTTTAGCATTCTTCAGAATAAAAATCTGTTCAAATATATATATATATATATATATTTTTTTTTACATAAAATCTTCTTTAAAGGTGCGGTATGTGATATGGACAGGTAGTGGTTGAAATGGGTACTGCAGTCCAAATTAAAATTATCGAAATCTCGGACTCGACGTGGGTTGCCAGATTGAGAACACGTCACAGGAAAGCGCACAATTGACAATGGAAAGCGAATAATCTTACACTGTAAGCGGATCAGCTAATGTGTACATTTGCATTATTTTTATTGTCGAGGCTTTTTAGGTCGGGTAGAATCTGCTATCTCTGATCTAGTTTGTTTGCTGGCTTCCATGACTGCAAAATGGCAACATGTGGTGTCGAAATACGATTGGATAAATTGGCAGTGGGCGGAATCACACAGAACAAAACAAAAACAGACATTCTGACACGTAACTCCTTTCAAAGTAGAATAACTGGCTGTATCCTTGCTTTTTGGAGGAACAAGTATTTGAACTTAGCATGTTTCCTAAATCTCTGTAAATATTATGGTACTTTTATGCTTTAGTACACCAAAAAATGACATACAGCACCTTTAAGTATCATGACTATTTTGCCAGAAATCAGATCGTTTAGCATGAAGGAATATTGTTTGCATGGCATTGGTAAACTGTAATGTTTCTAACAGGCGATTACGTCATGATGTGGTGCAACAGTGCTCTGGATGGTCCAATGAGAACTCTGGATACACCTCATAAAGTTAACTAAGTTTGCCTCCCAGACTGAACTGTGACACAACAATCAGATGGCCTGTCTCAGATCAGGGTCGCTCCCTCTCTTTTGCTTCCAAACTTCTGTGCATTTCAAGCTCCATGAAATCTCCTTTCCTGTGTTTTTAGAGATGCCAATGGGAAAGTATTTGGGGTGATTTGAGATCCAGGAGAAGGACAAGTGTTGATTTGGGGGGGGGGGGGGGCGGGGTCATTTCTTTGAATTGGTTCAAAGTGGATAAAAAAAAAGCCCAGAAAGAGACAAATTAAACCTGGTAATTAGAGCAGATATGTCAGAAAATGGAAAACAAAAACAATTAAGCGACTTATGGAGTGGGTCACAATAACCACCAAATACTTCAACATTCATGAACTGTCACTAGAGCCAGACATGTTTAGCTCTGAACAAAATGGTCCAAAATCAACATCCTAAGTGCTCTTATGTGACATATGCATGTCAAAAATGTCTGACTTTGGCCCGGGTAAAACATATTTGAAAG
Source organism: Rutilus rutilus (assembly GCF_951802725.1). Lineage (NCBI taxonomy): Eukaryota > Metazoa > Chordata > Actinopteri > Cypriniformes > Leuciscidae > Rutilus > Rutilus rutilus. The sequence continues at coordinate 12,562,480 of NC_140211.1, forward strand.
AAAAACAAGAGTTCATCCCTTATTTATGTAATGATATGTGTGTAGGCCAGTTTTTCTTTTTGACTAGAGGACATTTAAAAATGAAGGTCAACAGAGAACTTTTTTTTATGGTAATGATCAGTGATGGTCTTTTAACCCTTGAATCATTTAGGCCAATGACTAAAGCGATGCGTAACCAGATCAGTCAATATAAACTTATGTCAGTGCACATGACCAGTTTCATGAACATGAATGACGGTTGAGCTTTAAAGCAGGCAGAGCTTTGGTCACACTTGGTTCCTGCCATCAGGGGGCTGCCCACTGCTGTGCCCGAGTGCAAAGTCAGTCAGAGCTCATTAGTACCGTTTGCCTGACTAAAATACCTGCCCAGGAATCTGATTCAGTGCGATGACCGCAGGGTTCATTACGGCTCACAGCTTTTAACCTGAAATTGCCGGTATCCTGGTTCAAGAGTTCATATCCTCTTCCATTCAAAAAAAGAAAAAAAGAAAAGAAAACAAAAGAAAAAATATATAATTTTATAGATCATTTGAAAATAGACTGACACTTTTATTCTCTCGTGGTGCATGTAAATTAAAGTTGATTAAAGTCTGAAGCTCACTACTTGTAGTGCTGTCTTGAAAATTTTAGTACTTCATTACTAAAATATAGATAGACACTCAGATAGATAGATAGATAGATGCAAAATGATATACTATTAAGCAGGTATATATTACCTACACCAAACCTTATAAGAGAGGAAGACAAGCACACAACCACAAAAACACTGAAAAGGCAACGCTTTCCTGCTGTTATGCTAATGCGTCAGAGCTTCAGTGAGAATTATATGTGAATTAAATGAGGTTTTCTGGGGGGTTTTTCCTCTAGAAGGTAAAGCAGGGGAGATTAAGGCACTGTGGCCGTCAGCGCTCTGTGGCTGTGACAAAACGCAGACTGACATAAGTACCACACTCGCTCAAAATCCGATTACGCGCACAGAAACGTGTCAGCGCAGACCGGGCAACAGGCACTGGAGACCCTCTGTCCTCCACTTAAATGACTTTCTATTCCTCCTGGGCCTCATCCATACTGACACATCCACACAAACATTACCACCTACATGGACACACTTCACAAGATAAAAATCACAAACTGTTTGAAATGAATATGGCTTTGAATATGTGCTCATACACATTCAGGTGGAACTCAAAAAAATTGAATATCGTGCAAAAGTTAATTGATTTCAGTAACTCAACTTAAAAGGTGAAATGAATGTATTATATAGACTCATTGCATGCAAAGTGAGATATTTCAAGCCTTTATTTGTTATAATTTTGATGATTATGGCTTACAGCTTATGAAAACCCCAAATTCAAAATCTCAGAAATTGTGAAAATGTTCATAAGCTGTAAACCATAATCATCAAAATGATAAAATTAAAATTATAATCATATTATTTGCGTGTAATGTTTCACCTTTTAAGTGGAATTACTGAAATAAATGAACGTTTGCACGATATTCTCATTTTTCGGGTTTCACCTGTATGCATCACTTGTGAAAAGATCATTTTCAGTCAAAAAAGGTGCTGCAGCCACTTATAAAATATGTGTTTCTGTGCTTTCTGAGTTGCTCAAATTTATGTTGTTACGTGATGTAAAAAGTAAATCAAAGTCAAACTCTATCAGGGACATTGTGTCATCAACGAGCAATTAAATTTGCATTCAGTCATGGACAAAAGTTATGCACAAAAGATCTGCCTCGGAGAAGGCCTAAACTGTCACTGAAATTTAAAAACTGGCCTGTAGAACAGTGAATAGCTTGGCTTGTTCCTGTTTTTGAGTCCGGAGAACAATAACTCCATGTTAAGAGGATTATAACAGCACCTGTTATGCACCCAGCCAAATAGGAGGGACATCTGAATTTAATAGTCTCAGAAAAATTGTCTCTGCCGTCCCAGTCCTTTCTTCATCTAAACCTGCAGACACGTCGAACGATGACAACCAATGGAGGGTTCAAGACTGAAGGGCAAAGAAAAAACGCTAATCCCCGCTGTGACCAAACGCGGTTTGGCTGCCTGACATATCAAAGAACAGGTGGACCGAGACCAGGCCCTCTAAAGGCTTTGTTCAATGGATGTGTGCTTTTTGTAGGGTTATGTTAAATGCAGAGTTAATATCGATTTAATGCTTGTCAGCACTTCTATATATTTTTCTAGCAATGCAAATCCTCTGAACGTTTAGAAAAATCATGCTTTGGCAGAAATGGCCCATATTTCATCTGATTATCTGTGATGTATGAAGCATGTATACGACATATGTATCTTAACATTTGAAATTCTACTTCTCCTGCTGGATTTGAAATGGATAACTAAACGGATTTTCTGGAAGACATTCCTGTTGGTCTAAGCCAATGTTTTAACTTCACTAATAAAAAGTGAGTAAACAGTTAACCACCTGCCAGACCCAACACCCGGTAAACTATCCCAAAAGAACCCTTCATGCATGTGTAATATATTTACTCAGCCCTTCTCTTAACTAGGCAATATTGATGCCAGATAATGCGTGAGTTAATCTATTTAGTATATTGTTGTGAAATAGGGGGACTGTGTAAAGAACCTATAGACGGCACCGTAACTGCTCATCTTTCAAGTGTGCGCTTAAGTCGAGGTGTTCCGGAGGGGGATAATATCTTGGAAATGTGCATTTAATGGGTTTAATCAAATCCCACCAGCTGTTTTTAGCCTTTGCGAAAAGAAAAAAAATGTGCCAAGCTTCCACAGCTATTAGAAATTAGCTTCGGTCATCGAGACTAAGCCATGTTTCCAGCTAACCATCTGCTAGTCCGCAACAATAGAAGGATTTTCCAGGCAAAGAAATATGGAGTTATAAAAAAATTAAATATAACGGAAAAAATGCTTTGTTTTGTTAATTTGCCTTATCACTTTTACAGAATGCGTTTGTGTGCGTTTCTAAAAAAACTACGAAAAACAAAACAAAATTACTGGTATTACCACTCACACAAAAACTCTTTTCGGATGTATATACATTGAAGAAGCAATTGTTTTGTAAAGAGAGTAAATAATGTCTGTATTCACTTCATAAGATGCTAAAAGTGCTGTTGTTGGGATAAGGTTGGTCTAAAGTAATTATAATTAGCTTAATTTAACTACAATAGAAGTCTATGGGAAGACCCTAATTAGATCCCAATGTAAACATATGTGTGTGTGCGTGCGTGCGTGCGCGCGCGTGCATGCGTGGGGCAAAAAAAAAATATCCAGAAGTTAACTAAATCTTGCTCTGGACATTCTCACAGATAATTAAAAAAGATTAATATCCTACTGATTAAAGGAAACATGTTAGGCATGCTAAATATTACTGCATGATTATTTTTATGTCCATTTAGCTGATTTAGTCCATTTGACATCGTCCTTAATGATACATGTGATAGGCCTACATGATGAGAATTGTTAACAAAATGATGAAAGGATGATAAAGATGAAAAGCAGAGGGTTGTAAATAAATAAATAGGCCTACATTGAAAATAAGATATGCGATGCATAGGGGCCCACCTCACATGCTTGAGTGCTTCAAAAAGAGTTTATGCTTTAAGGAGTGCAACCTCAACAATAAAGCGTGTTACAAATTCATGAAACTTTCTATAGTTTCCTATAAGGGCAAATATACATATAGTATCACATTCATTTGTCTTAATAAGTACCAAATCTAACATGTGATCAACTCTGGAGAGACCTTGCGTGTGTCCAGTCTCTCATATCAGTTAAATACGACTTTAAATGCACCTCTTACGCATGCGTTTCAAATCACATATGCACTTTTATTCAAGCGGTTAAACTGGCAGAATAAGCCTCGTCGTCTATAGAAACAGAGATCGGTGTGTTTTTGTGTCAGAGATCTTTGTGAGGGTAAAAGAAAGCGAGACGCGAGCAGCTGAGGGTGACAGTTCACGGTTCAAACGGAGCAGCACACACGTCTCGCGGGCGTGTGTAAAGTGAGGCCCCGGAGAAAGTGAATGAAGACTTGCCCGGTTTCAAACACGGGGGGATATATCTTACACATCTGTCATGGCGATTCAACCACAAATCCATTTAAAGCTGTACTCCGTGACAGAGCCCAGATTGGATTTCAGTAAAAGTATACAGCATAAATGATTATTAAATGGGGATTTTATCGGGAGGCTCATGACAGGCAAATGGACGGTATAAAACAGGATAAGAACTGTCCAAAGAGCATTAGATTAGCCTGTATTATTTATATTTTAAAGTACATTTCAGACTCTGTCTGTTTTTAGAATGCATTATAGATTTATACTTAGTAACGGCTTTGAATCCGACAACAATGCTCCTTTATAAATAAATAAATAATTTGAATCTCATTGTTTGTCTTAAGATATAGTTATAGTAAGGTTATTTGTAAAAAGAAAAAGAAAAAAATAGTTTTTTTTATTATTATTCTGTAGGCCTACTCGCTTATAATGTAAGCTATGTAAATAAATACCCTAAATAAATAAATAAATAAATAAATGGTTGGTCGATATGCAAAATGTATGACCACATCTTCTTTGTTAAACGGCATGCCCTGGCCATTCAAATCTTATGAAGTCTAATCCAATCATAAATTGCTCTATCGGACCAATCAGGCACCTCCGAGGCTTCATTCAATGGGACTCAAGCGGAGGACTTTATTGAGTCTCATTGTTGTGGCTGTCAGTCCTCAAAGGACCCTTACAGGGGCCTACATATAAAGTGCCCCTTTCCAAACGGAGACCTCCAGAAGCAAATCGCCTTTCGTTCAGTCCAGAGCTTGGCAGAAGAGACTTATCTAATACTAACAGGAGTAACCTTATCGTCTTATTTTCGCTATAAACTAGCCGGGACAATGATGATCCCCAGTGTTATTGCGCCTTCTGCAATATATTCAGCATTTATGCGTCCGGCAGCACCGTTGCATTCACCTTTCCCAGCTCACCCGAGCTTTCTAGTGGAGGACCTGCTGCGCATCCACAGACCCAGCGCTTACCTGCACCAAGACGCGCGCTCGCCATGCGCCTCTCCTCCTACTTCTACACCTCTCTCCATCCCGGATACCTCCAGGCTTTTGGACAGAGTCAGTATCACGGAGAAACGTGGATCTTGCTCCCCAAAAACGCCAGTTTCTAGCAAGGATCCAACCTACCTCAAGTTTGGGGTGAGTGCCATCCTGGCACCGTCACCAAAGAAAGGTGAGTGTTTAAATAGACCCAACATCTCCACTGATAATGACAAATAAAAGTAAATAGATAAATAAAAACAGCACTAACTTCTGTTTGATTCTCTATTTTAGCCACATCTCCCCTCTCCGTTCACGGCATGCATCCCAAAGGATTCCCTGTGCCTTATTTTGATGGTTCATTCTGCCCTTTCGTCCGTTCCTCATACTTCCCCGGTGAGTATTCAGATTTAGATGCTTGTACAGTCCGCTTAAGAGGTTTGCATTCAGTCAACACTGACTGTACTAGAGAGATGTACATGAGTTAGACTTGGGTTAATCGACTGCAACGTGAGGTTCTTCTCATCTTTAAGTTCTCCGCTATTGGCTCAGGTCTTTCCCACAGTGAGTGAACATTTCGGCCTGCTGACTGCCAACAATGCCGTCAGCACCATGACCAATCTGGTCATCTCCCTCCGGGGCAAACCACCCACAAACCCGCCAAAGATAGACTTTTAACCAGCGACAGAGGGGCGTTCACCAGTCATGGACTAATTTGCCCATTAGGAGACATTGAGCGGTTTCAATATTCTCACAAGACCACATAGAGTGTGATTGGTGTTTGTGGAAAGAGTTGCAAAAGAACAATATCAAGAGATGTGTGTGTAGAACGGAGAGCGAGAAATCAGGAAAAAATCGCCGACAAAACCCGTTGAAAATGCAGGCTAGTTGAAGATGCCAAACAATCAACCTCAGCTCATTGCGCGCGAGTCACACTTCGGCTTGGAAGTGCTCTCTAAATACGGGCTCCTTAAAATACGAGCTCTAAATGCTCTTTTGAGGCAGTAAATATTTAAAGTCTATTCTTTTATAGACGCCACGTGATAATAGAGCGCGACTCTTTTCACTGCGCGCGCTGAATACCTTAACAAAACAACTTGAGCGCTCTCAATTGCTTTTCGTGTTCATTTAACGAAAATTATTTGAGGGCAAAAAACGTGGTCCCCGGTCATCAGTATTCCGCCATGCAGTTGCGTTCAGTTTTGAAAGTGTAAATCTGCTTTTGTGGCAATAATATATGGCCTTAGCCGTTTGTCCGGAGTCTTTTCTCTGCCAGTTCATTACTACACAATTACCGTTCACGGTATATTAACTCCTCTGTCCTTCACCGGGGGGCTCGTAGAAAAGGATACTCTGCCTTTTTACCATACCAATGCAGCGTGGATCCGGCCCATGTGCTAATTAGTCACCTCGTGCCATTTCACTCAAAACAGGGAGAGACATTTCAAGAGAATAAATTCTACATAAAGATGATAATGAAGAAAAGATTTCTTTCTCCCTGATCATTCAGCACTTCAGATTGTCCCTGGGAAAAGCAACACCCAATTGCCCTTAGTAACGCAAAGTTAACTTTTAGCCTCACGGGCGAAACAAAATAACACTATTTGAAATCTGGTGAATGTGTCCATGAATGCGTTATTTACCTTATGCACTTGTCTCTTGTTCCAGCTCCTTCATCGGTTGTCCCCATCCCTGGAACTTTTTCCTGGCCTCTTGCTGCGAGAGGGAAGCCCAGGAGAGGGATGCTCCGCCGGGCTGTGTTTTCTGATGTGCAGCGCAAAGCTCTGGAGAAAATGTTCCAAAAGCAGAAATATATCAGCAAGCCAGACAGGAAAAAACTGGCATCGAAACTCGGGCTTAAAGATTCACAGGTGAATATAAGGGCGGGAAAATACTAATCATTTAAATAAAAAAAAGATTATTTGCATAATTTATGTTTAAACTTGCATTTAAATATATAAAGATGTAAAATCGATTAATCGCGATCAATTACATCTAACCTACAAGTTTGTTTACATAATATATGTGTATAGCCTAGCCTATATACTATTATATTTATCCTCTCTCTCAACACATACACACACACAACACACATTTACACACACATAAGCATTAGGCCACACAAACTTTTATGTTAGTCGCGATTAATCGATTTGACAGCACTAACAAATATTTATACACATTTCATACATTTATTATTTCAACTTCTCTGTTGACTTCAGTTGTTAACGATAAAATCTCATCTCTTCAAACAGGTCAAAATTTGGTTCCAGAACCGGAGAATGAAATGGAGAAACTCAAAGGAGAGGGAGCTGCTGTCTTCAGGAGGCTGCCGAGAACAAACCTTGCCGACCAAAACCAATCCTCACCCAGATCTCAGCGACGTGGGTAAAAAGTCCTCTGAGGATGAAGATGATGAAGAGGACGCTTGCGGAGACATTCCTCGCGCGTCACATTACTGCCTTTCACCGAGACGTGAACTTTCAAACAGCACTGATTCCAGCATTTCATTCAAACACTCGGACTTTTCTGAATCAGATGATGAAATAACTGTGTCATAAGCAGCTTTATAATGTCTGTATTCAAGCACAAGTTTACGCAATAACCATGTTGTGGTTTTATTGGCGTATAATTTCACTTTTGTTTGTAGCAAATATTTTCCACATCACTATATATTTACTTATTTGGAAATTCTTCGCAAAGTGAATTTGCTGTGTCGCACAGCTTTTTGGGAGGAACTGTACAGTGTTTTGTACAAATATTTTTGTATGTATATTTTATACCAAGAATTTTGAGTTTTAGATTCTTTATTAAAGTTGTAGACGTATGTATAATTTATACGAATTTATCTCTTTGTGCCACATTGTATGCATATGTATATGTTGAAAATGTTTTGTATGGTTTGCAAATAAATTGTAAATTTCATCTCTTTTTTGGGGGTAGTTGATTACAAAATAATTATGAATAATAAAAAAATAAAATAAATAAACATGGAATAATATAGGCAAGAGATAGGCCTGCGCAACAGCCCCCCCTTTGGATTTCAATATTTAATATTTGTGTTTCAAATGCGATCTTTGAATAATATCTTAACTTTATATATAAGCACAGTCTTGTAGTAAAAAAAAAAAATCTGATCATCTGTAAATTTAATCCTCTTATCTTTTTTCATAACACGTAATTCGTTTTGAATATCCTGACCTGGATAAGCGGCCTCGATTTGACCACAAGCAAGCAATTAACAAGGGACTTTAATACAAATACTAGCCATAGACGATATTTATCTGGATAATTTTTTTAATTAATTTTTTAATGACTCATTAAAAAAAGAAAAAAAAAAAAGTTTTTGAATGATTAAATAAATCTAAATTAGAATGTCAGCATCAAACAGACAGAACACATTAAATCGCTGCCCATTAACGTTCTCTATTAGATCACTGTATTAAATTCAAAACGAAATAATATCAATGAATAGGCCTAAGTTAACTTACATAGGCTAATTCTGTAAAAGACGCACGAGGACTCGTGCACAGAGATCCGAATCAGTTCCTACCGAGCGAACCGATTCACTAAAACGATTCGAACTTTGCAGACTTTTTATTGCTTGTTCACAGTGCTTTAAAACTGCTTAGACAATAGCTACAATTGTGACATAAACACGGTAACTAAGTAGGCTATTTTATCTCTACCGCTACTTGTTGCGAAATGTAGCTACTGTCATATAGGCCTATCACTGAAGAAATATTTATCTAATATTTAGTTAATCTGTTTAGTTACTACAACAAAACATGGATTAAATGGGCACGCACGTAGGCCATGTTGCATAGTAGAACAAAAACCTGTGTTTCTTCGAGAATTAACGTTTGAGCCGGGGGTATGGTCATTTAAGTTGTAGTAGAACAAAACGTGAATGAATTCAAACGACCTTATTGTCCCCATACATTTAACACAATTATTTACATATCTCCGAACTCGAGGGAGGGAAGCGTGGCGAATTAGTCTTCCGGGTTGGCCTAAACGTCACTGACACGACAGAACAACTAAATACGCGAATGGAACTTTTTGTCTTAAAATAGTAAGCTTCCGATTTCATTATCTAATTTTATCCGCAGTTTTGCCTGATTAATATACATCCACATTTTAACTACACTGGACTTTCTTGTAGGTTAATGCCAGCAATAGGCTATGCTATATATATATTTTAACATGATTTAACAGTAGGCCTAGGCCTATGCTATATATATATATATATATATATATATACACACACACACATTTTCATAGATCCTGCCCTTCTGAAACAATTTCAAAAGGCTAAATAAACGGGGACTGTACTGAATTCCAGGGGACTTCTGCATATTGCTGGAGCAGAGAGATGGCAAACCTCATGCTCACCCTGTCTCAACTCTACTGGCCTCATTTTCCACGCAATTTAAACTACCAAATGGAACAAATCACAGATCAAGAGGCACTAACACTACTTTTATGATGAGATGCCCACTCTAGAGGAAAAAGGAAAAATTTGTCCTATTTAAAACATACAATTGGTTTTTGAACAAACCAAGGGATGCTGTTAATGACTTCCCAGAACTGAAAGATTATTCTGAGGGACAGACTTTCTCAGAGGACAACTTATATCCTTCAACAGAACCCTTTCAAACTGATGGCTTTAGAGTGGTCAAGAGAAGAACACGAAACCACACACAAAGACTTCACCTTAACATATAGAGCATAGCCAACCTGTGAAAGAGTTCCTCAGGTTATTAAAGAGGAAGAGATAATAAGTGAATGACTTATTTTATTTTTTTATCGGGCTCCTCAGAATTACCTTATGTTTGTTAATGAACCCATTTGGAAAAATACACTTAAACAAAGAGGATATTTAGTATACCTTCATAGATTTCAACATGCACAGAACTGTCTTTGGCAGCTTTTTCTAGGTGAAAATGGTCTGGAAAGAAAACCAACGGATCAATATCCATGGTATGGAATTGCTAAATATGCAAAACAAAGAAAATGATTAAGCAAAGATTAAGTATACATTTGCTCAAGTTGGAATTTCCAGCTGTTTAGGAGATTTTGTACTTCCAAACTCCTCGACTATCATCAGTAGAGGTCAAACCCAACCATTAATTGAGGTTACAGTATGTCTTTAATCTCTCTCATATTTTTTGAGATATATCTGTATACTATATACAGTAGCCTACATTAACCTGCTTTCTAGACCCTTAGATACGATGTAGATTTGTAAATATAAAATTGTATCTCTAAACATTTCACAAAACTAGTTCTGTTTCACTTATTGCGTTGGGATTTTTTTAGTACTCTCAGTTTCTTTTTAGGTGTGTATTCACCATCTTGAAATTAAAACATGACAAGGAAATTAAACCTAGCCTGAATATGTATCTGAGACTGTGCATCTTTTTCTGTTTTTTTTTATTTTTATTATTAGAATGATCTCAATGCTCATGTAAACTCTTTCAAGTAATTTATGTACAATCGTCTGTTTTTTAATTGTTGCATTGTACGAATCTTAACAAAAGTTCTTTAAACATTTGAAAGAACTGCTATAATACTTTTATATGTATAATGACTTTTGAAGGTTCCACACCCATCCATACATTTTATAATAGGCCTACATACGAATATGTAAAATGACTCAAACTCAATGTTCATTTTATTGTATGTAATTAAAACATTTATTCGTTTATGGTGTTTACGTGCTGTAAGGTGATGGATGTGTGTCAATGCCATAATTCTCTATAAATCATGTGGTGTGAAAATATGATAGGCCTACTTTGGACAAAAAAATAAAATGAGTTGTGTTTACTAAAACAATAATTCTGCATACTAAATGTGAAACAATTGGCTTCGAGTCTTGGGTCACTGTAGTCCACAGTGTTCATTACACTGCCCTCGCAAAAAAAAAAAAAAAAACCTTTTGTAAGCGCGTTCCGTGTAAATGGCCCTTAGATGACTAAAATACTTTAATACATAACACATTTAAGATTATTAAACCCAACGGATCAACTGTAACAGTCTAAATCAATAAACTCCTCCAAACTCTTCTTCACTGTCTCTGAACCTCGAGCTGTATCGCTTCCGGATGGGTGAATCTGCATCTTTTCAATATGCGATACTTAACTACTAGCGATGGATTTGCAAACACGTTATTCATACTTACCCAACAAACACCAATGGAGTGAACACACAGATCCAACAAAACACAAAGCTGGAATTTGGTGTGTGTGTGTGTGTGTGTGTGTGTGTGTTGGCGTTTGTTGACAGCATCAAACTAGTCTCAGCGCCATCTTCCATCCACCACTTTTCGCGCAGTGTTTTCAATAATTTACACATTTAATCATTGAAATACACAGGGGATCATTTTTTTGTTTAATTTTTGAACAGGGGATAATTAAAACAGGACAGTAATTATGTAGACCCATCTTAGCTGATCAATTAGAGACTGCTTCAGGATTGCAAAGCCATCACCTTTATGTTAACTTCAATAATATATCATTTGCATTGTATGATATATCATTGGAACAATGCCTGAGATTACTCGAGTAATCATTTGGAATAAATAGAGCTGGTCAGTTTGTCGTCCAAACACCGGGAAGAGAATTAGCATTTAGCATATTTGAATTTAGAAGTATAAGGGCAAGTTCTAGATGTTTTAGACAACCACTGTATTCAGCAGCATGTTAGCCACTCAAAACCAAAGGTAAAAGATCCCTTACAGTTATATTAATCCCTTAATTTAATCATAAATTCATATTTTTTTTAAAACCTCACAGAAAATTCCATTGAAATCAACCTCCAGGGTTTGCCAACACATTGACGGCATGAAGAAATGAGAGGACTGTGTAGTTTTTAAACTGTTCAATTATTGCTTTTGTTGTATGACTCTTATTTTTTTGTTTAAGATATGATTTAACGGAACAAGTTGACATCAAAATGAAATGAATTTATTTCTCGTATAATGTGCTTGCATGAAGCAACGTAGACATCATAAAACTAATAAACAATTAATAAATAATTATTAGGTTTATTGAATTAGAAATAATTTAAAACTGGTAATGGGATCAGTAAATCTTTGTGGGTCGTCTGCGTTTCACAGATCATCCGTGGGAACCTAGACGACCGTTACGATGAAAAAGACACTGTACACAAAATATTCCATATTTCCAAGCGCTGTTATAAATGGCTAGAAAAAGATTATTCAGCAAAATGCAGCCTGCAGGGTAGTCAAATATTTACATTGATATATTACAGCAAGAAACAAGGTTTCAGCAAATTACACATTCAGTGACACGAGTTCCATTCGATTAAAGCCCTCCCATTTCAGTTACAACAATCACACACAACATTTGTGCTTAAAATCATCATCATCCATCAAAGAATATTAGGCACATATCCTAAAATTATTCACAAATTATATACACAGTGTACACACGATGTATTGGCAGTGCTGACAGCATTACAGAGCTTCGATATTTGGCTTCCGTTTGAAATCCACGATGATGTTGCATAGGATCGATGACTTACAGGAATCATACACTGGAGTGAAATGGAAGCAATGTTGTAAAACTAAAAACCCTGTAGTGCCATTCCAACAGCATTAGACAACGTAAAGAAGGTGAAAACACTGAAATAGCCCCATAAATATAATGCTTTCCCATGCAAGGAAACTTACTATCCATCCAAATAATGTTCCTTTATAGAGAATCAAAGATAAACATTTTATGTACAAACCCTCCAGAAGCGTCCTTGCATTACGAAGCAGCAAATACAGTATATTACGAATCCAATGTCTATGTGGACTTTGTTACTCTTTCACATTGAATGCAAGATATGTACATGATAAAGGCCAAAATGGTCAATGAGGTAATACTCATACACCAAATAATGAACGATTTCTCCTGCAGCACACGGTGCTTTTGCCAAGATGTTTTTGAGAAGGTCTTTAAGCACCAAGCAAAGCCTTACAGCTTAACCGCTCAAGATGCACTTTGCCGGTGGTGATTATATGCATTTCACGTATATAAAGGCAACAATGCATCATTTGTCTCGTATGCAATGTTCGAAAGTTTTCAAGAAATTGTAAAACGTCCCTTTTAACTGCGCCTGTGTGGCTGAACGAAAAAAGTTCAGTTTCAAAACAGATGGAGGCTCCCTTTATCCACTTCCTCTTTTCCGAAACCTCACACTGTTGCACCTGTGATATGACATGATGACCATGAGGCTGTTTATTATAGGCCAACTCAAAGAGTAGCGCAGAGCCCTGTAGCTCGATTACAAATCGGCATTTTTCGCAAGTATAAAACAGTGCCGTTTTCTTTACAAAATGGAGTAAGGCACCAGATTCCATTCAGCACCAAAAACAGAGAGCGATCGAGTGTAAAAAATAGATAGATAGGCTTTGTGCTACAGTACAACACTGGATCATGCGGTCAGCAGGTGCTTTTAAAAAAGACATTATGCGGATGGGCGAACAAAAGCACGTCCCAGATGATAAATGAGTTTTTTTTTCCCCAATCGTCACAATAAATAAGTCTAAACTCAAAAGTGTAGCACCATGCTATTTCATCCATATCTTTATCACGTTAAACATGAAGCGATGGTCAGCATTCGATCAAGCTGGTTTTGTAAAGTCACGAGCAAATCCATCGATAGAGGGAAAGTCGATGAAGGCGGTGGTCTAAAGATGTAACTCCTCCGTTTCACCAGTAGAGGGTAGTAAAGAAAGTTTCTCCAACTGTTAAGGTGCGGTCACATTTACACATGTTCGGCGAATCCACTCTTTCAACAGGAATCTGGAATTTCGTGTGAGGGCGAAAGATTTAGCAACGTCATACGTCGCTACACTATTGACAATTCGCAGAATCTCGCTAACGTGACCGCACTTTTACTTTTGAGGTAAAAATTGGGACAAAGCACTTTCTTCAGATTTTGCCGATGTAAAATTTCTTAAAAAGTGGTTCTCAAGAGGCAGCTTGAAGTGCCGTTGAGTTTTGCCGTTTATATATTTCTTTATATATATATATATCTTTTTATATATGAAGCGTCTTTATTTGGGTTACCAGCACCCGTTGTGGTTTCATGTAGACTTGATTTCGCAGCGGGAGTAACGTAAGGGATCCGGCTGGATCAGAGCGTGGACTCCAGGGAAGAGTCCAGAATATCGTCATGATGACTGTTGCTGTTGGAGTCGCTGTCGTAACTCTGCGGGTTGGAGCAGCCGGCCGCCTCTTTCAGACGCAGGAGCATGTTCATCTGTTCACACGACACACACGAATAACAGTCAGGACAGGTGTCACGTGTTTGAGAAGAAATATGAGATATTATGTATGGTGTTGTATTTCAAGTAAAGAAATTACTAAATCTAAAATATAAGACTATTTTCCAAAAAAAAAAAAAAAAAAGATTATAAACTTTGTGCTTTACCAGTTTTTGTAGGTTACCCTGCCACATGTTAATGCATATCAATGTCAACATATATAAAAACTGACTGACATACTGACACCTTCTGGTGTGGATGTGTAATAACGCAGAAGTGACCAATGCCATTATAGTGACATCAGTGCTATTGTTAATTGAAACTTTTAAAAATCATTTTCATTAATTTAAATCAAGTGAAATAAAACAAAATGAATAAAACTTAAACAAAATAAAATATAAATATTAGATTTACAAAAATTACTATCTAAAACAAATACAAATAAATTAAAGCTAAATATAAATATTGAGGAAAAAACACTAATGAAAATGACAAGCACTTAAACCTTAAAATAAAATAAAATAAAAACTGAAAATATAAAATTAGAAACATTTTTATAATTAAAATATAAAGAAAAATTCTTAATAATTCATCATAATAAATACAAACATTAATAGCTAAAATAACACTGAGTGGCATTCTCTATTTGCTGACATATTTGTTGCCCATGATTAATTTATTCTTATCATTAATTCACATTAATTCATAAATGAATATGTTGTATTCGGCAGGACATGCTGATCATGATGAGGTGAGTCCCAGCCTTATGTAAACCACTGATTCATCTTATGAGAATTTACACAAATTATGATGTTTATAAATAATTTTCAATCATTGATTTTCTTGAGCAATCCTTCCAAGATTTTTTGTTTTGTTTTATAATGTCCCCAACTATTTTGATATGTAAACATAAAAGCATTAGAGAGCAGTAAGAGTTTATGGGTTCACTGCTGTTTGTGTTACTCACCAGTGGGTCGGCGTCACTGTCACTCTGAGTGCTCTGTTTGTTAAGGCCCTCTCTGGAGGCGGAGTATCCATCAAAGCCCACGTCCTCCGGGCGGAGCTGCAACAAAGCTGGCCAATCAGGATGCTGATGAGAAGCTGCCCAGGGAAAAGTTTCCAGAACCCACAGCGCAGGATCCTCCCATGCTGCCCTGCGACCATACAGCTAAACAAATGCAAACAAACAGAGATTGAATAAACGCTTTGTGTCCATGGACTTTCACAGTTACATTTAATAAAACATGTTAGTGTCAGAATAGGTGGATTTTCCAATGAAAGAGGGCAGATGTTACCTGTAAACCTTCTCTCACAGCCTCCAGCATGTAGGGGATGATGGAGTAGTTCCACAGGTCAGTGAACCAAACACGAGATCCGTCCACATCCATCGGACATGACAGGAACAAACGTGGACCTGGACGAAGACACGTGACACTCGAATTCAACACTTGTGGAGCAAATTAGTAACACTGGGAACGTCTGTTAATATTGGTTTATCTCCGTACCAATGGTCACATCAGAGGAGCTGTGAGCCTCCAGGAAGCGGTTGAGGTGGTGCCAGACTTGAGGGATCCAGTCGATGATCTTCACCAGCTCCAGGGTCCGTGTTCGGCTGCCGATCTCCGTCTCGATCAGCTTCCTCCTCAGGAACCGGCCCAGGAAACCTTTCACCGGCTCCATGTGATTAGCACACAGCACCCATCTGGAACGGAAAACACACGTTGCTCACGTTAACATCATCACTGCCTTAGAAGATGTTAATTAAAAAGTTACAATCAATAAAAAATAATAATAATAATATCTATCTATCTATCTATCTATCTATCTATCTATCTATCTATCTATTCTACTGTTCATTTAGATGTTAATGAAAAGGACATAGAATCTCATCACTGTTTTCAACAATAGCGCAATGGCGCCACCTAGAGGTCACTCCATTGCAGTTTTTTCCCAATAAGACCAAGCTATAATTTTTAGTGCTAATTGAAGAACAAAATAGAGAGCAGTTTTGTACCTGAAGTTATGATGAAGCTGCAGGTTTGGAGCAGAAGATGTCGCCTGACTCATCGTGCCGATTATATACGGGCTGCAAATACAGAGAGACAAAATAAAACTTTTAATTGTACACTCACTTGTTGTTGTGTTCGTGTGAATGTTTGTTTGTTACACTGACTGTAGTGTGATTTTGTATATGGTATACACTGAATATATAGTGTGTACATAAACACATGATATTTTGATTAATACAAATTATATAAATGCACACTTTTGTTCAAAGGTTTGGGGATGGTACGAATTTATTTATGATTTTGAAAGACTATTATTTATCAAGGCTACATTTATTAGCTAAAAATATAGTAAGAACAGACATATTGTGAAATATTATTACTATTTAAAATAACTGTTTTCTATTTGAATACATTTAAATTGTAATTTATTCCTGTAATGCAAAGCTGAATTTTCAGCATCATTACTCCAGTCTTCAGTGTCACATGATCCTTCAGAAATCATTTTCAAATGCTGATTTGTTGCTCAAGAAACATTACCGATTATTATCAATTATTAACAGTTGTGCTGCTTAATATTTTTGTGGAAATTGTGATAAAAGATTCTTTGATGAACAGGAATATCAAAAGAACAGCATATCCACTTTTGATCACTTTAAGGTGTCCCTGCTGAACAAAAGTTTTAATTTATTTCAGACTCCAAACTATAGACGTGTATTTCTAAAAGAAAGGCAGACTGACCAGCGCTGGTATTTGCAGTTCAGCAGGCCGTTGAACATCTCTCCCAGTGAGCTGACGTGATGAAGGTTGTCCAGAATGAGCACAAGAGGGGCTTCAGTCTCCGGTCCGTCAGCGCTGCACTGATCCACTATGTTTGCCAAGTACTGACGCAACTCCTAGTAAATACATATAAACATCTTTACTTTTTAATGTCCAAGGATTTCTAGACTTCGGCTCATATCTTGTAAGCAAATCATTTTTCTTTTTCGTTTTGGAGATAAAAAGCTTTGTTTCTAAAGGGAAAAAGTGGATTTGCCTGGCTCTTTTAGAAACTAGAGAGAGCTGATTTAAACAACATGGCTCACACACTAGCATTTTTGATAAAAAAAGAAAAAGGAAAAAACGACAACTCTCACTTTGCTGGATTTATGGTCGACATTGAAGGTGACGATGTTGCTCTCATTGGGCAGTTTTCCCTCTCGCAGTGCCAGATGCTCCGCCAGTCTGTGGGCCAGGTAGGATTTCCCAGTGCCACTGGGGCCTGAAAGGATGATCCTGCGATGTTCCTGGAGCAAAGACACGTAGCGCTGGAGCATGGGTTTGGGAATCAACGTCTCGAAGACCAGAGAATCCTGGGACTGAGAGTTCACGCCTGAATTGAGAGAAACACGCACAGGCGCAATGTTAACAACAACAGAAATATGGAACAACTATAACAAATAAAACATTTTCTGATTGTGTGAACCTTTCAGCGAGATGTTGATCGTGTCATTCTCTCCCACGAGGTATCCACACGGCAGGAGTTCAGGTGTGTCTGTCCCGCTGGACCGGATCACGTCTCCAATACGATAGCCCTCAACACTGTCTGAACCCAGACCCAGATGACTGACCGGATCAACGTGCCTGATGTACTCCTGCAGATAATCAAACCCAACACTGTTGATTTCACATCTTTCTCAAATTAAACCACGTAAAAACCATTAAACCACGACTTCGCAACAGAATAAGTACCCATACTCAAAAAGAATAATTCATAAAACAGTTTTAAAAAATCATTAAAATAGTTTAATGAATCAGTGTTAACAGTAACGAACTTCAAAGAGAGCTCAAGTAGTCGGTCTACACACTTTTTAGCATACACTTCTTCACGTCATCTCTGAGCCTTCTAGGTAACTGGTATATTAGCGACACCTACTGTTCATACATGTATTTCAATATACCACAATCAGTCTAATGTTTCTGAATGTAAAGCACTCATCATCAACAAATTATTACAGTGATGTATGTGCATTACTTTACCTTAAACAAGCGCCGTACAAC
Organism: Rutilus rutilus; assembly: GCF_951802725.1. Lineage (NCBI taxonomy): Eukaryota > Metazoa > Chordata > Actinopteri > Cypriniformes > Leuciscidae > Rutilus > Rutilus rutilus. The sequence continues at coordinate 12,580,830 of NC_140211.1, forward strand.
TCCATCAAGAACATCCCACTTGGTTTTTCCACTGACGCCAATGCAGCCGATCAGGAAATCTCGATTCCTGCTGTCCTGTGGGAGACAGAAGACACATCATTAAAACAAAACATTTAAGCATTTTTTTAAATCTTCCAGCAAAAAAAAAAAAAAAAAAAGCGGTAGAACTGACCTCTTTCCACATGACGTCCTCTTGAAGACTGACAACTATTTTCACATGTCTGCTCTCTTTCCGAGAGCTTCCGTCTCCACCAGAGTCATCCAGCAACATGTCTAAAAGAAGACGGACTAGATCTGTAATGCGCTTTTATGATTTTCCCTCACATACAGCAACAAAAAGAACCTTTAGGGAGCAACACAACAAGTATTTTCTCAAAAAAACAAAACAAAAAAACATTATCGTACCGAAGCTGGTGGACTCTGTGAGATTGAGGCTGTGTTGAGACAGGCCAGGCGTGGGGGTCGGAGTTGGGTTGTAGACGGACACTTGAGAGGACGCCCTGCTTCCACTGGCTTGGCTTTCCAACTTAAGACGATCATTTTCCGTCTTCAGCTTCTCGATCTCCACCTATCAGACCACCCACACGGGGATAAAACATGTAACATTCCTTTTTCTACTTAACAATCCAATGAATCTGATCGGTGGGACAGCAAGTCTCACACACCTGCATGCGGTTCATAGCCTCGCGCAGCTGGTCCAGCTGGTGGGCGGAGCTTAGGGCTTCCAGTCGAATATCCGTCAACTTCATCTCCTTCTCTCGCAGCTCATTACGCAACTGCATCACAGTCTCCGCCTCCCCATCCAGACAGTCCGACAGTCTAAATCACAGCATGCATGTCCTGATTAATACGTGATTTCACCTTTGGTTTTAGTTAACAGTGATCAGGTCAAGACACGAGCACACTCACATTGAGCTGGAGTGCGTGTTGCGGAGCAGCAGTGCTGAGGTGCCGGTGCCGTTGTGAGGGAGTTTGGGAGAGGAAGGGAGAGAGGAATCCGTCATCTCCTCAATGTCTGAGTGGGACGAGGCCGACTTGGGGGATTTCTTCTTACTGAAGGCCTGTTTGAAGGAGCTCCGCAGCTGCAACGACAGCAAACAGAACAAAGAGGAGATCAGGAGGCTGAGAGTTACTGGAAAACGACTGGGCAGCACTTAAAGTATGAGCAGGAGAAGCAGTACTGTGGGAACAGGGGAGGAAAACAGAGAGAGAGAGAGAGAAAGAAAGAAAGAAAGAAAGAAAGAAAGAAAGAAAGAAAGAAAGAAAGAAAGAAAGAAAGAAAGAAAGAAAGAAAGAAAGAAAGAAAGAAAGAAAGAAGGGAGAAACAGCCTAAAATAAAAAAAGGTAAGGTTGGGCATCATCCATATCAAAGTTTGAAGATAAAGCAGCCTTTTTATCTGGGATGTTTTATGTATAGATTTGAATGTGCTGTTATTTTGACAGTTTTAAACAATTACATCTATTTCGGTATAGTTGCAAAACCAAGAAGTTCATTATCAGTAAGTAAACAAAATAATAATATCATAATCGAGATGTTTAAAGTCAAAAATTCAAAACAAAGAAGTTTATAATCAAGACGTTAAATAAATAAATAAGTTCATAATCAAGAAGGGTAAAATAAGAATACAAATTCTAAAAAGTTCATAATCAAGAAAAAAAAATCAAAACAAATAAGTTTACATTCAAAAGGAAGTTCATAATAAAGAAATGTGAATAATAGAATAAAGAAGTTTATAATTAAAAAGTTTAAATCAAGAAATGTAAAATCAAGTTTAAAATAAAAATGAAAAACAAATATTCAAAATCAAGAAATTGATAATCAACAAGTTCAACATTTAGGAATTTAAGCATTCAGAATCTAAAACTAAAAGTCAAGAAGTTCATGATAAAATCAAGAATTCAAATATCAAGAACCCATGACTTGAAGGTCAGGAAAAAAGGGGGAAAAAATGTCAGACTTTGCAGTTGTACTAAAATAAATATTAGCTTAATTGTATAAATAAATTAGTGCTGTCAAATCGATTAATCACGATTAATCGCATCTAAAATAACGCTTGTGTTTATAAAATATATGTATGTATGTTTGTGTGTGTGTGTGTGTGTGTGTGCGCGCATGTCTGTCTATACACATACAGTACATACTGTATACACATACATATATTATACAAACAAACTTTTATGTAAGAAGCGATTAATCACAATGAAACGATTTGACAGCACTAAAATAAATATAATGACTCAAAAAGGACATTATTTTGAATATAAGGGGAAATTGAGTGAGAAGAGAAAGACAGTGTGAAGGAGACAAACACAGCGAGCTGAGAAGCAGTGCATCTAACGGCTAGCAGGGTTAGGAGTGAAGCTGGGTTAACTAACACACTCTCTTACCTCATACACCTGCCATATGAAGCGACAGCACAGCGAAAAAACAGAGAGAGACACAGAAAAGCACATTCAGCCGTGTGTGTTTGTGTCCCGTCACATGACACTATCAAATCACTGTCAGATCACCGTCTACAATCTCTACCACTAAATCTGCGGGAAGAACAACTGAGCTGAGAGTCTTGCTGAACTACATCACCATGTTTCACCTGAAAACCCATCAAGACCAACACAAACCCCTCAGTGATGCGTCCACGAGGACCAATGCACAAGCAATAACACAAATCCAGTGCAGGAAGAGTTGATAGGGACCTAGTTAAGCTGGTTACCGTTCTCCAAAACACCAGGACAGTGATGCATCTACAAAGCTGAATATTTAATTTAAACAACTAAAATCAATCTAAGAATAACAACACAAACTGGGACACTAAACATTTAAAACTCAAACTGTTGGAGTATCGTTCAAAAGTTTGGGATCGGTAAGATTTTTTCCATGTAAAAAAAAAAGAAAGACAAAAAAGTCTAATTTATGCTCACAAGGATGTATTTATTTTATAAAAAATACAGTAAAAATCGTAATATTGTGAAATATTATTACAATTCAAAATAACAGTTTTCGTTAAATGTTAAAATGTAATTCATTCCTGTGATGCAAAGCTGAATTTTCAGCATAATTACTCATCATCAGTCACATGATCCTTCAGAAATCAACGTAATATGCTGATTTACTGCTCAAGACACATTTAATATTATTATCAATGCTGAAAACAGTTGTGTTGCTTAATATTTTTTGCAGAAACCAGATAAAAAATTTTGGAAGGAATTTTTTGGAAGGCATTTATTTTAAATATATATTTTTTTTTTATTGCAAATGTCTTTCCTGTCACTTTTGATCAATTTAAAATCCTTGCGGAATAAAATTATTTATTTATTTCAAAAACCAACCAAACAATAACAACAAAAAAATCTCACTGACCCCAAACTTTTGAACAGTAGTGTATATAAATCTACTAGACTGCTAGCCTATAAATATCACACTTGTCCAAACATAACAGGGTAACTGTTGTCATTATTATTTAACATACGTATTCATATTCATATTCATCATCTGACACGTCACCTCCAGCACAGGACACCAGCTACAGCCAGCATGACACAGCAAAACAGGAAGTACAATATATTAAACTCTATGTGCATGGTAAACTAACCTCCACTACAAAAAGGCAGGTCCTTAAATTTCGCATTTAATACAGTTTTCAGGAAAAGCGTCAGCATTTAGTTGCATATCACGGTAGCTGTTTCTTAGTAGTATTTTTAATAGTGTTTTAAGTTTAAGCAACTTCAGACAAAAACATAAAAGACAAACGTTAGACACAAACAAAAGATAGAATGAAGATGCACACAGATTTGCAACGGTTAAACTGTTGTTAGGACAATAAAGGGATAGTTCACCCAAAAATGATAAATCTGTCATCATTTAATTGTTCCAAAAAAGATTTTTTGAAGAATATGGGTAACCAAACAGCTGATGAACCCCATTGACTTCCATAGTATGAACAAAAAAAAAAATACTAAGGAAGTCAATGTGGCACATCACCTGTCTGGTTACCCATATTCTTCAAAATATCTAGTGTTCAACAGAAGAAAGAAACTCAAACAGGTTTGGAACAACTTGAGGGGGAGAAACCGATGACAAAATTTTATTTTTGAGTGAACTATCCCTTTAAATGTTGCTGAGAGGAGTGTGGACTCACCCAGTTCTTCTTCTTCTTCTTGCTGTTGGAGTCGGGGTTGTCCATGTTGGAGCCCAGGCTGGAGTGGCTGGTGGCACTGGTGATACTGGAGACGCTGTCAGACGAGTGCTGTCTGCGCATGCGCAGGTCCGGCTGCGCTCCGGGGGATGAACCATTTTTACCTGACAAATGGACTTTGAGATTTTAGTCGACATCAAGCGTGCCATCAATGTAAAAAACTGCAAAACTGACCAATACATCATCAACCAATCAGAACACAACGATGTCTGAAAAGCATCTACACATGAATGACAGATTTTTCATTTTTGGGTGAACTATCCCTTTAAAGTAGAAGAGTAAATTTAACACATTAAAGGGAACGATAGATGCTCATTTAGCACATTTAAAACTTCATATATTTTGTGTAAACGTATAGTTGTGGAGGGTTTGTTGAATCTGATTGTAATACATTTCTTCATGTGTGGATTTATTGATTACTTTCTCTGCCTCACCTGTGCGTTCACTCTTGCAGGAGAGTTCTGGAGTGTTGATGACACCGTTGATGGCTGCTTGAGCTACTGCGTTTTGCTTCTTTAGCAGCTCGATGGTTTTCCTCAACTCGTTCAGCTCAGAGTCCTGACACACACGCATATATTTATTGACAATGCATCCACAAAATAATTTTCTCTCTATGTCTAATAATGAACAAGTGTGATAAATCCAAATGAAAGCGTGCTGATGTTTACTTTCTGTTCTGCGGTCATGGTGAGGCTCTTCAGGCGGATGGTCATGTTGCCTAAACTCTGCTCAAACGCTGCCACCAGGTGGGCCTAATAAAGAACAACAGGGGAGAAGAGGTCAACTAAAGAAAGGGGGTTCACTGAAGTTCAAAATGACGTCTTTGTTGCACGCATGCATCACAGCTACACAATAATACACCATTCATATAATACATGGACATTGTGCAATCTGCCTTCAAGGGAGTAAAATAAAATGTCTAAGCAAAGCTTTCTCCTTTGCAAAAGAAGCATTTTGCTCAAAGCTGCATGAGCCACCTGTTTATTGAAATGTAACTGAAGCAGCAAAGCTCAAACTTACTAAATAACCATCTTTACCTTTAAACAAACACTTAGATGTGCAATCGAAACTCTGGCCCGTATCCCAGACTAACAAGCAACAACAAAAACCTTCTTTACCCTCTCATTACAATTTACCTTTCCCTCTAAATCTAATTTTCCATTTAGGAATAAAAAAAATACAAATGATCTGTTTAACATTTCAACTGTTTCTCCTATTCCACAATGAGATTAAATGGAGATAAAAATTGAGACTTGTTCTAAAGTCTCTTGATGCTCAGACTTTTCCCTTGGAAAACAACCTCAATATTCACACATGCACCCTCTAGAGTTTTAAAACAGATCTCAACAGTGTCTCAAATTGTGACTTGAAGTCTCAAAAAGTCCAACTCTAAACTAATTTCACAGCTCCTTTTATATACTAACAATTGTCTCATTGGTTTCAGTGTCATTTCTCATGAGATATTTGAAAGAAAACATAAGAGAATATTAAAACTTTTAAAGCCAATACTCATAAACTACGAAAGAGCAACCACTAAGCGTAAATGTATCTTCTGGGTCATCGCCTCACCTTACATCCAACAGGGTCTGGGGAGCTGTCAGTTGTCTCCGTAAAGCCTCCCTGTCTATATGTTTCTGTCTGAGAGGGAGCGTGTTTCTCTGTGCACCCATGAGAAGGGTAGCGGTTCAAAGGGAGCCATATCAGAGAGCTGTTCCCGTCAGAACAAACATCACAAGAGCTCCTCTGCTGTTCCATAGATAGCTCAGCTTCAGATAACTCAACTACAGCGTTATATTATGAAGAAGCAAAGCTCCTCCTAGCATTGATAACTGAGACAGACAAAGCAGAGAGGCCGCCCGGGGCCTTGACATGTTTTACTGAAGTCTCAAGGGCCCATTTGTGTTTTTTTTTCCAATCTTTTTTCTTTCTATTGGGATATTCTCACTGTTCCATAGCTGAACACCTCAAAAAGAGTTGTGTCTGCATACCGAATATGATCATCAAACCAAAGCAAAGTGCTGCATACGTCAAAACTAATCCTTCACTTCATTCCATGCCAGTCAAGTCAACAAGTTCATATTTATGTTACGTCAGAAACTGTACACACACGTGTTTACAATGGAAAACATGGCAATGCACCAAAAATAGAAAAACTAGAACACAACTCCTCTTTTGTTAGTACCTCTAAAACATCTTGTCTGGTTAGTACTTAAAAGACACGATACTTTTGCCTTAGGCATAATACACATGTCTTTATGATTTACACATGCATTTATCTTCAGAAGGACATATGAAAAACACTAAACACGGTCTGTACCGTATCATTTGTCCTTAGTCATAAAATATAAAATCAAACACAGTCTGTTTTTTCTGGTGGAAATGGCACATACCTGTTCTGACAAGTCTGTTCTGCATAGTCTTGCTTTTAATTTAGGTTATTATATTTTAAAAATATACACTGGCTGCCAATAGTATTTATTTTTCATAATTGTGGCTATCAGTGTTGGGGAAAGTTACTTTTAAAAGTAATGTGTTACAATATTATGTTACTCCCTATAAAAGTAATTCCGCTACTTAGTTACTTTAATGTACAGTAATAATGCGTTACGTTTGTGTTATTTTTTCTCACCTGGGCTTGCTTGTTTGTTTTTTAATAACACAAAAAGTTGATGTAATTGTCTTTCCACACCAAAAGTGAAATGGATAAGCCTATGGGTTGACGAAGGTCAGCAGCAAAGACGTTGGCCAATAAAGTGAGATTAAATAGAAGTATATGTGTAATTTAACATATTTAATTACTGCAGATTTGCATTTCACTGTTTTTATTCACTTTTAGGAATACTGAATCTGTTTTTGTACAAGAGAGTCTAAAATATTTAGTCTAAAACTACAATACCCATCATGTTTACACAGCGCACACAACACCTCTGCACTTACTCGTGTTTTCTCTCATAATGGCGACAGAAGAGTCAATAAATGGGGAAAAAAGTAACTTAAAAAAGTAATCTGATTACGTAACTAACGTTACCCCGACACTGTTGACTATATCTCACAAAGCGACTTCTCACAATTGTGACTTTTTTTCTGATAACTGCGACTTTTAGATCTCAGAACTGTGACTATTTTGATTTTCTTCTCATGATTGAGATTTTTTTTTTTTCTCAGAAACGAGACAATTTATATCTCACAGTTGTGACCTTTTAATTGACCTGGTAATGGCAATTCTTTTTCTCATTATTTTAACTTTTACCTCAAAACTGTAATTATTTCTCATTTTATATCTCACAGTATGACTTTACATCTCGCAGTTGTGACATCTTCTGATAATTGCGACTTTATACCTCAAAACGACAAATTTTGTACCTCAAAAGTATGACAATTTCTTAAAATTGCAATTTTATATCTCATAGTATGTCTTTAGACCTCAAAATTGTGACTGTCTCTCACAATTTCTACTTCATTGCTTCAACAGCGTCACACAATTATAACTGTACAACTGTGACTTTATTTTTTCGCAATTGCAAATCTCATAATTATAAGTAGAGTAATCACTAAAGACTTAAAAAACAGGTTTAATTTCTTAACAGGTTTAAATACATGGGTAAGTACAGGCTAAGTGCAGGAAAAAGTATTACAAAAATACAATAGGCTGTGTTGCTGAAGATATAGCCCTATTGAATAAAGATAAAGACAACTGGAAACTCCAATGAGGTCATGATCGACGCTGGCATTAATCAACCACACAACCCACACAGGCGTCACTGGGATTACGATAACACCATTCATATGACGCCTCAGGTTGACAACTGACACTCGATACGGAATTGGGAATTAATTATGCCCCATAGATATAATAAAAGAATAAAGAACTATGTATCTGTGTCCACCTACATTGGCACTGAGTTGTGTCGTCAGGGCGGACACCTTTTCCTGGGAGGAGTCCAGTTCTCGACGCAGCTTGCGGATCTGGAGAGAAAAAAAATGCAGAACAGAAACAAGTTGAAAAGGGGAAGAAAAAAAGCCGCAGATGAAAAGAAGAGGAAAAGGAGGCACACACAAGGGATCCAGGTGTGTCGTGGAAAGAGAACTTTGTGATTTGGTATCAAAGGGGGGAAACAGTTTGCAGGTGTATGTACAGAATAGAGGAGTGTAGCACAGGTGGACGTTAAGATCACAGAGATGTGCGGTGAAACGAGATCCGACCGTGAATCCACCCACAGTTTGTGTTCACAACAGGTCAATGGTGGTGAATAAACACGCTACTGACGGCAATGTGCTTCACGGGCATGTGGGGGGCCGTGTGTGTTGTTTTTGCGAAAGGAAAAACATGTCCTCACCTCTGAATGTGATTTCTCCTCCGTCTGTTGAAATAAAAAGACATAGTAATTAGCATGTTTAAACAGCATATTTGCACAGCTTTTCTTGAATAGCAGTCGAAAAATGAGCTGCTTTCTCTCCCGAGGGTATAAAACGAACACCACAGACAGCAACACACACCTGAAAATGAACAGTATGATATCCTAAAGCTCTAGAGAGGGAATTTTCCTTTTCCTGTGATTTATGAGCTCATACTGGTACACTCGCAGACGGACAGGAAGTTGGACACATTTGAATATCACTGAGAGTGATTCACTGTTTGGAAGTTGGTTACTAGATAACACCAGCAATCACCCACAGCTGAACTGAAAAGTTTCTGTAAAACCTGATGATCATGTGATCCAGCATGATATGAAAATGAGCATTTTGAGCTTCAATGGAAGCAAGAACAACTGACCTTTGGTACAAAAGAGTCAAACTTTTTCAGAAATGAGCTTCTTTGATTAGTGATCTAGAAATAACGTGCATTATGAAATATTTCTCATTCATATTATTTCATAACATTTCTTCATTTTTTCAAAATCATTCAAACATTTTGAAAACATGCTTGGTGACACATGAAAGCTCAAGACAACAATAGCAAACTAGTGCTCTTTGTGTGGCGTCTGGCATGTAATGGCATCCACCAGGTGTGTTACGACATCACACTATAATGATTTTCAATGCTGTCGACACTAGTCCGGCAGCTAGACTGACAAGTGACATTAAAACAGCAGCGTTATCTGTCCGTCACAGCATTATATGACATGTGGGACACACCCGCCGGCGTCTAGCTGGTTTCGATTTAATCAAATCTCGATTTTTGTAAATGTGTTTGATTATACAGACTCAACAATGTGACTTTATCAATGCAACTCTGATCAGAAGAGCTTCTGTTTGACTTCTCTGATCTTTTGTTGACTCTGAGACTGAAGATTGTCCTGTCATTATATCTGGCTTTTGATGAGCGTTCAGTACTCTGCAGTGCAGAATGAATCAGTGCTTTCAAAAGCAGCACAGAGTTTTTTGTTTTTTTGTATGTCTGTTTCTAAGGAACATTGTGTTTCTGCATGACAGCTGTCACCCACATACACAAACACTTTACAGCCTCCACCTACAGTACAGACAAAACACAACCAGAAGGAGGATCTGCTTGAATCTGTTCCTGGATCAGCATTAATACAGACTGTGGAATCAATTAACTCCAGCAGGTTTAAGTCCAGCAAGATACAAATACACATTTCAAGTCAACATTACACACCATAAGTTTCCTGGTACTTAATTAAGAATGAATGTTAATAATATGCAGCATAAATATAGAAAATATAGAAAAATAAATATATGTAAATAGAGAATGAGAGTAATCTAAAAGTTAAGGCTCCTACCGTGTATCCCCAATCACTCACAGCTCTCCCCATAGAGAGAGTCGCCATCATCATGTCTTTCCAGTCTTTATACTTTAGTAAATCTGATCCTTTCTAGATAAATCTCTACTACACAAGTACGTAACTAACTAACTAACTCCTCTGCTCCTGAAGTCAAGCTCATCTGAACTGAAGACTCACTACACGTGTGCCAGAGAGAGAAGTGTTGCTAAAACACTGCAGGTGAAAGGTGCCGCCCATATGGAGGTGTGGCACTCGACCTGAGATACTATACAATCACTGAGTGAAATGTCTATCTATCGTACTTGAACATTCGCATAACAGTTTTTGACAATTTGGTCTCTGTACGAACCAAAGAAAGAAAAACTTTT
>NC_140211.1:12593634-12874808 GCF_951802725.1 Rutilus rutilus
TTTGGTCAAATTATAAGGCATTGGATTTATCATTTGTGGATATGGTAATCCCAGAATTCACTGCAATGGAAAAATTTTATCAAGATGGTTCACTACTGAAAAGTGTTGAAGAATATGAATGTATTGAACTTAGTGCAACATTTCCAAAGTAGTGACCCTTTCTCACCTTCCTCAAACCCGTCCCTGAAAGACCCCGACCGGCTCATGGTGCGGGTCTTCTCATCCAGCGACATGCAGGAGTTGCGCAGACGGGAATCACCATGGCTGTCCAGCGGGACGTCCTGATTGGTCAGGCTGTTGTTGCGCAGGCTGGCCAGGTTTATCTGAGCACCTGTTGTGGGGCTTCCTGTAAAAAACACACAATGACACATAATCGTATTAGATAAGTCAAATAATAATAGTAAAGAGCACACTCAGGTAAAGTCTATTTTTGTATTATTTATGTATGTATTATTGTACATTCTGGCACGCATTTATACAGTGCATTTCAGAAATATTAAGTCAAAATTTCTTGACAGACTTTGGACAGAAAATGTTACATATAATATATAAAGTATTATATATTCATTCATAGTATATGCATTTTACCAAGTTGAGCAAAGTTGAATCTTGTTCCAGAGGGTGACGTCAAGCTGGAACCGGTGGAGAAGGGAGAGTTACTGGCTGATTCCTGCAATCCACCAGCCGAATGTGAGCGCAGCCAATCACGCGCCTCTTCCTGACGCAGCTGTGGTGAAGGGGCGTACCTGCAAGAGCATCATCCAATCAGACACCAGCATTCAAATGTCACTATTACAAATACTGTGATCTGAAACCTGACCAATGCATAAGGAAACAAAAACACTTTAGTATATATAAGGTCATTTTATATTTCTAATTGTATAGTATTGTATTTTAAATATTATGTCATAATACACTATTGTTCAAAAGTTTTTATGAAATAGTGTTGATAGAATGGATCAATAGTGACAGTAAAGACAATTATAATGTTACAAAGGATTTCTGTTTCAAATAAATGCTGTTCTTTTTAACTTAGTTTCTATTCAGTCATTGAGAATCCTGAAAATTTGTATTAAGGTTTACACAAAAAGTACTTATTTACACAACTGTTTTGCAGCACTGATAAAAATATGAAATATTTCTTGAGCTTTGATTTCTGAAGGATTCACATGACACTGAAGACTGGAGTAATGATTCTGAAAATTCAGCTTTGCCATCACAGAAATAAATGACATCCTAAAATATATTAAAATAAGACAGGTATTTTAAATTGTAATAATATTTCAAATGATTACTGTTTTTATTGCATTTCTTACAAAAAAAATGCAGCCTTGGTAAACATAAGATAACTTTTGAACGGTAGTGTATATGAAAATACATTTACATTTTTGGATATCTATAACTAAAATTCATTTGTAATATATACTTTGCATTCACACACACACACACACACACACACAAAAACTATTATTCAGAATTCACCAGTAAATAGCAAAAAGAGAAGATTACGAATAAAACTTGTGCTACAACTTTGCAAGACAAATAACTGTGCGTTCACACCGCCGCCGGCGAGAGCGTAAAAGTGGCCAGAAGTCATTCATTTTCAATGAGAGCCGGTGGCGAGCTCCGGCGAGGGCGGCGCGTCTTGGACGGTGAGAGCGGCGAGGAGAGTTGAAGTTAGGTCAACTTTATGGTAATAAGCTATGACGCGGTTCGGCGGCAACCAATCAGAATGTAGAAGTCCTCCGCCTGAGAGGATTCCAGAGAACGCAATCCTGTAAACATTGGTCTACTTTGATCTACGTCAGAGCATCAGAGCGTCCCCGAATCTTTCTCCGGCGTCGTTGGCAGGGCAGCGAGAGCGAATTTTGCCGCTCTCGCCGGCGGCAGTGTGAACGTACAGTAAAGTAATAAAACTGTGGAAAGAAAAACAGAAATTTTCCCAAAAAGCTGCTAATTCACATACAGTACATTATGTGATACGAACTCTGTACAAAAAGTGACAAGTGCCATGCGCTCACACCAAAACTGCAACAGAAAACAGTGCTCAAAAATAAAACTGTGGCCACACTGCATATTAAAACATGGAAGCATGTGCGAGAGATCAGAGAACAGAAAGAAGGAGAGCGTGAGTATCATTGCAGTAAGACCTGCATATTCCCACAATGCACCTGTGCTTGAGTCCCCTCTTGGGAAGCGTGCTTCTATCACTGCAGGAATCGCTGAGAGACGGATAAAATGAATCAGCGAGGGAGGAGAGGAACTTAATCATGAGGGATGGTTTTCCAGACAGATAATAAGGCATAATTCAATTATAATTGCACTATTAAAGGTGATCATCCTTTGATTAATCTAGAACTCAAAATAAAAAACTAATCTTGACTGAGCGGTCACATTCATTTTAAGGCAGATAAATTATATTTGTAATGAAGGCTTTGATTGAGCAAAGTTATGGATTTCACCACTAGACGTGGCTAGAGTAACAATTGCCAGCAGTTATGACAAAATGTTAAGGGTGCGCTTAAAGGTAGGGTAACACTTTTTGTTATACTGTGTTTGCAATAAAGAATAGAAGTGGTCTAAATCAGAGCTGAGGGACAAGTTTACAGTTTATGTCAAGTTTAGGCTTACAACCAGGGTTAGATGCTTCTACATCAGTGTTATTCACCTATCATTTCCCTCTGGTTTTAGGGATAACTTATGGGTAGGGTTAGGGATAGGGTTAGGACTAAATTTCCGGAAAAGAATGTGGTTTCAAAATATGAACAAATTTCATATTCAACAAAATTACGATGACCTCACTTGGCATAGATGGCCTCAAAACTAGGAACAAAACCCCAATTTAGATGATTTTTTGATGAGTCTTTAAAACTACAGTATAAAATTACGCAAACACAAAGACACAAAGCCATGTCAGTATTAAAAAGCAGCAGAAGTGGACCCAGAAGCTATGGGACATTTTACCTGTCTTGCTTCCGTGGCAATGTGTTACGGCTGAATTTAGGACTCGCAGAGGGAGAGGAGAGGGGACTTGGGGAATGTAGAGGGGAGAGGAGAGGGTTGATAGAGAAAAAGATCATTGGAGAAGAGATGAATACAGAATTAGAGACACCCAAAGAGGCTTCCACACTGCAGTATCACAACTTTAAAAAAAAAGTGTTAAAGGAATAGTTTCCCTTTAAACATTTAAATTCTGTCATCATTTGTTGTTTCAAAGTTGTTTCAAACCTTTAAAAAAATGTCTTTCTTCTGCTGAACACAAAAGAAGATATTTTGTTCCTACTATGAAAGTCTATGGGGTCCAACAACTGTCTGGTTACTGACATTCTTCAAAATATCTTCCTTTGTGTTCAGCAGAAGAGAGAAATTCATACAGGTTTGGAACAACTTGAGGGTGAGCAATGCTGACAGAATTTTCTTTTTTAAGTGAACTATTCCTTTAAGTAGGTTTTTATGAGCACTGTGATAGAACGATGATTGATTAATTTAAATTTGAAATCCTAAAGTTTATCCATCATTTGGGTTTTTCAACAAACACCAACTAACTTAGTATGAACTGAATCATAGTATGAACCAGAAATGTAGGGGATTCACAGCATTTAAATGCGGTTGTCACTCCTAAAACTTTGCAGTGTGTATGTGGATATTCAGAATTTTTAATCAGAACTAAATTATAATTTACAATTTACCGTAATTGAGCTAATTATAATTACAACAATTAAATAACTTAGTGTGACCAGAATCTGAATCGAAATATGTTAACTGGTTTTCATTCTGAACTTAAATCTAATTTACATGACTTTTCCCAGAGGTCAGAAAATCACACTTGTATATAACCTCATATATCCAGGTGGAACCACTGATATATGTGGCGTTTCAACAAGCTGAATAGAAAATATGAACTGAATAGTAATTCCAAATCAGAATGCGAATCAAAAACACAATTCTAATTTGGATTTGCATTCCGATTTCGAATTCTGATTCTCGAAGACCACACACACACTGCAGCTGTCATATCTCTTCTTCTATTGCCATTACTATGCCAGTGTGAGTTCAGGAGTGACTCCTGGATTCCGTACACACAGGAAATAATCATTTAGAAGATTCATTCCCACATATAATTGACATGTCAGAGTAAAAACACTGATTCTAATTCAGAATCAAACATACTATAATTCTGATTAGAACTATAGGTCACATTTTAGTCAAATTCTCACTATTAACTAATTATTAACTACGACTTTTGCCTCAATAAACTCCTAATTACGGCTTATTAATAGTTAGTAAGGTAGTTGTTAAGTTTAAGTATTGGGTTGTATAAGGGATGTAGAATATGGTCATGCAGAATAAACCATTAATATGTGCTTTTTAAGTACTAATAAACAGCCAATATCCTAGTAATATGCATGCTAATAAGCAACTAGTTAATAGTGCGAACTGGACCCTAAACTAAAGTGTTACCAAACTAAAAATTCTGAATATACATCACAATATTTCAATATTCCAGACCAGTATTAGAGATAAAAACAAGTTTTCTCCTACTCTCTTCCAGACTCACCTCTCTGACATGCCCGTCTTGGCACTACCCGTTCTCATCAGTGCCGGGTGAACATCCTCACGGTGATGCCCGCTGCCTACAGACATGTCAATGGACTCGCTGCTGGTGTGCATGCTGCTCACAGAGGGGTACCCGAGAGCCGAAGAGCTGCTGATGGTGGTTCCCCAGGTCCCTGTGCCCGTGGAGTACACCGAGCCAGGGCTCGAAGCTTGTTCGCTGCCCCCTACGCTGGCGCCGCGACCCCCGTACAGGGGACTGCTGCTGCCACTACCTGGCACAGTGGAGGGGGAGTCCAAGGGCCCGCCGGAGGACTGGGTGTGCCCAAGGGTAGCGTGGGGGTTGGAGATGACCACCGAGTTTTTCATGCTCTCTGCAGTGGTGACTGGGGCTTGCTTGGCAGCCTTACCTCCAAAAAGTCTGAGAGAAACAGAGAATTTATTAAAAATCCAATTATATTAATAAAGTACCTTTTTTAGACAAAAAATATGAATGGTGTTGTGTATTAGAGTCTATAATTTTCTGGTCTCTATATGGCTTGTTCTTTCCTTCACAGTAAATCTGTGGGATTTTCTCCCGTATTTATCATCCATAAAAATAAATAAAAAATCTGTCCAAAACACAAACATGCAGGAGTTAAACACTTAAGTATGAGCAATGTACAAGTATACTAAATATGATTGATACTTGCAAAGCCATACTTCTCTTTATTTCCAACCTTTAATGTTCACTATGTCCCTTTCAACCCATGAAGCTGAAGAGAAAAAAGCATGTTTCTATCCTTAAAAATTGTGGGAAAAGATTAAAATAATCAATAAACGTGAGCCCCCCCCCGAACAGTCGTGATCTATGACTGTCATAAAGCAGGTTAAGAAAACAGCTTCAGAAAGACACTAACTATGGAACTGGAGGAGGTTACAAAAACTCATTCCTTCTTTCACATGTTTGGCAATGTAAGTGTGGCCTGAGAAGATGAATAGAGCCATTAATTGAGGAAGCGTCAATGAAAACTCCGATTTATAAGGGTGAAATTCTGTGTGGTATGTTGAACCGCCCTGTTTGTACCTTCGCAATGTAGGGGATGAGACCTCACTGTACTTGTTCCCCTGCCTCGCTGTCTGTGGAATAGTCGCAGCCCCTCCTCCCGAAACAATCGGACTGGGTCTCAGGTTGTCCATCTCTGAAGTCACGCCCTTCTCTTTGTCCGTCTGATTGGCTTGGATTGTGTGCCCGTTGGTTTTAGGAGCAGAATCTCTCTGCTTATTGGCTGTGATGGTAGTAAGGACGGGCGTTCGGGAACTCAGGCTCGACTCGATGCTGCTTGTGGACGATCGGTTCCCGTTGCGGGCCGCGGCTCCGGAGCGGGACGGTCGAGGTAGACTACGGTACTGCAGCGTTGAACGAGCACTGGGGGACAGGTATCCGTCCTCCTGAGGGGGTAATAAACCATCCACAGCCCCTTTTAAAGACCCTCTCCCACCAACCAGAAGTGCGGAGGATTTGGGAATCTTGCCCAGGGTGGCGGAGCCGCTGGTTATGGTGGCGCCGCTCGCTGTGACCAGTGTGATGCTGGAGGTGGTCACCACAGTGTGGACGCCGTTGGGCTTCTTGAAACCGAATGTGCTTGTGGGGACTCGACCTGCTGGGGTTTTCTTGGCTTCGTCTCCGCTGCTTCGACCGGCGTCTGAAGAAGAATGCTGGACGATGTTGGAAGAGGGAGACATACGGCCTTTTTCTGAGACCTTAGCGTCATCTGTTTTACCTATTGGAGAAAAGAACGCTACAGCTGGAAGAGTTGATAATGCACACGACTTGCAGATAATGTCAACACTGTGTGTGGGATTTCACTGTGTGTTAAATTAAACTAGAGCTGCATGATTTGGGGGGGAAATCAAATTGCGATTTAAAAATCCTGGGGGAAAAAAGAGATCTAGGTTTGCTGTGCTTATTTGTAGAGCTGCACAATTTTGACAATTTTTTTTATTATATATCAATATGACTATTTAATAATAATAATAATAATTATTATTATTATAATTATTATTATTTTATATTATTGTTATTATTATTATTGCTAAATAAAAATATTAAACAAAATAAATATCACGATTGTAATATTTAACTCCAAATTAAAAAATATAAATTATTTAAGAAAAAAAATAAGAATAATTTTATTTTACAGTATAACTGATAAAAAAAAGAAGAAAAAAAAAAAAGAAGAAGATCCAGGTTTGCTGTGCTTGTGTTTAGGGCTGCAAAATCTGGCCATTTTTTATTATATATAAAATAATAATAATTATTATTTTCTATTATTATTAAACAAATATAAAATATTGGTATGTAATATTTCACTGTAAAAAAAAATAAAACAGTATTTAAGAAAAACATTTTACAGTACAACTGTAATATAATAATAATTACACTTCTTTCTTCATTTTCAAAAGTTAAACTCTCATGCTTTTATTTTGGCGGAAAACCACTACTCATTTGTTGTCAACAGTCAACAGATTTATAAAATCTTCTCATTTCAAGTTTGGTGCATGCTGCATTCCCAAATGCATGTTACAAGCAATTCAAACTCAAAAGCATATGAATGGATGGACTTCGTGTGGAGAATTTGGATCACTGAAAATTCTGGATCATGTGCTGCAGACATAAAAAAAACACAGCGCCGCAATTCACTCTGAAACATGTAACTTAAGTGTACTTTTATTTCAATTAATCGTGAAGCGGCAAATGAAACCTTTCTGAATTCCACGCTTAAAAACCCCATCACTGACCAGTTACAGCTGAAATGTTTTTAGAACGCTCTAGGAAACACAACACCTACCTGTCCCTTGTGTCTTAATCGCGCCGGTTCCCGTTGTTCCGGTTGAACTTTTGGTCCGGGGTACGGTCACGCCCACCTGTGCACTCATGCCCCTCCTCCAAGAGCCGGTCTGAGAGATGGGTGCAGTTTTCCGTCCAGAGCTGCTCTTATCGGACTCCTCCGACACATCCGAAGGGTTCCTCCGCCACTTCAGACCTCCATCCATTTTGATGCCACAATCCAAACCCCCATCCGACTTCTTGACCTCATCACTGGACCAAGCAGTGTTGCGTTCGCCTGTTGAATGCTTCTCTGTGTCTGTCTGAGGATATGGAAAACAATACCCAATTCAAATCAACATTATAAATACATCAATATTAGAAAGTACTCACATATTATATGGTAATTAGACTCCAAATTTCAGAATTGAGTTATCAGTTATCAATATATTTCCTTATGATTACCTGTATAATTTTACATCAAAATGTATTACAATGTCAATAAAACAACAAATGCATCACAACTTCCAGTAGATTTGGTGGTTTTAGAGTTTGCAGGTTTTCATTCCACACGCACTTACCAAACTTAGCATTTCAATATAATGAGAAATTATAGTCCTGAAGTCAAACTTGTTTGCTCTTAACCGCTTATTTGTTCCACTGTTTTATTGCAAAGAGGCATGTCAATTGCTTTGGCTTAAATATTGACACAACTCCACCTATTTAGCACTTTATGAGGGTCTTAAGCAGGGGAATGTGAGAGTTGGGTTCAAGTAAACAGAAAAAGAAGGGGGTTTTACCGGAAGATAGAAAGGGGGTGGACAGACAGAGCACAGGAGAACAACCTCTTTGTGTTTAAGATGTAGTTGGATCACAAATAAATGCTATATTAAGAAATAAAAATGGCTGAAAACTAATAATAAAAAAACACACATTGTTTTTGCAGTCCAGTTACACTACAGTTCAAAAGTTTAGGGTTGGTAAGATACTATAATGTTTTTGAACATGAAGTCTCTTATGCTCACCAAGGCTTCCTTTATTTGGTCAAAAATACAGTAAAAAGTAATACTATGAAATACTACTGCAATTTTGTAAAGATGTTTGATGTTTCAAGTTTCAAAAGGGACTGCGAGTTTATGCTTTTGACATCAATGGCTGCATCTCTAACAAAGCCAGAAGATTTTCTATACACTACATTTCTGTACGATTTTTATAGAGTTGAGCTGAGTAATTAACTAAAAGATGGCAGTCTGGTGCTTATAAGATCTAAAACTTTCAGGTTTTACACAAAGGCGCATACACAGATATGTAATGTTAATATTCATAAATAAATGCGTACTGTAATATACGTGTGCGTAAATGTGCGCGGGTCATACCTGTCCATTCAGGGCCTTACGGGACGCGGCGGGGGTGTTGGCATAAGAGCTTATGGAGGAGCTGGTGTTGATGTCATCAGTATCAATAGCATCACTGATCCCACTGCTGACTGAACTGCTGTCATCCCAACTGAAAGACAGAGAGAGAGAGAAAAAAAAGAGGTTTAGACATTATATGAGCCTTTGTTTCCATATGAATGTTATGGATTGATGAAGTTCTGTTCATCAGCAGAAACATTATATAGAAACACATCTTTGGACTGGGAAAAAAAACAGCATTAGTGGTGATTTTTGAACCACATCAGAGCTATAAAGCCCACACTATATGATGGGCTTTTAATACTGCACATGACTGTACATTTTTGGATCTGATGAGGGTCACAGTGGCTAACCAGAGTAACTGATCGCTGTGTTTAACAGCATCCCTCGCTCTCGGGTGGCCACCATCATTCAGACCGTACTATGACAACAAAAGAAAACACAAACAAACACACACTAGCTCAATATCTCTCCATCCATCCATCCATCCATCATGAGAGTGCAACAACGTACTTCCTTTTGTTATCCTTTTCTCGTTTTTTTGCTGCATAGATGCATGTTGACACCTCAGCATCAAAGTTTAGTATAAATGCTTTTATAATGTAAACTTTCTCTCTAGTCTCAAAAGTCTTAAAAAGCAGCGCTGATGTCTCCAAAGATCCCATATAGACTGGCTTTGACTGAAAGAAATCCCTTAAACCAAAATCTGCCTTGAGTAAGTCTTAACAGATGCCCGCACAACCTCCTATAAACCCTAAAGAGCTCGTTTCAGAAGATCAAACTACAAATCTACAACTCCTTTTGCTCTACAAAAAGGTTTTGCAAATAAGCTGTTGAAAAACACACTGTTTTTCCTGAAATCTCACACATAATACACACATAACACACTCTACCTGACTCGATGTCCGTGACTGCCGGTAGCCGGGGAGGGAATAAGGAGATTGATTTCAGGGAAAAGATGCCTCATGATATTAAATGTTCAAAAAGCAAACTAATAAAAAAAGTTCCTTCTTGCTGTATTTATTCCTCGCTCCTTTCTTAACTTGCACGACAATCCATGTATTCCCTGAAACCTCTGCCTCCTGTCACTCTCTCTCTCTCTCGGTCTGTTTCTCTCTGGTAATCTGATCCTTGAGAGGGACGTTTTAACCCTGCAGACCGCTGGATTCGCAATGGATCGGGAACCCAGAGAAACGCTCACTCACATTCACACACTTCGACACACAGACAAACAGAGCGTGAGAAGGACAAAGAGACAGTGATAATGGAGGCCAAAAAGACACATTTACCGCACACATTTACACAAACACACACTCTTCCTCGCTTTCACACACACATGCACATGCAGGAACCACCCTACTGGGTCTAGGATGCTAATTAGAGATCAGCGTTTTGAGTGAGCTTGAATGAGGGCTTCTCTCTGGCTCACTACCCTGCCATTACTGTGTCCAGCAAGCACACAGGCTAACCAGCAGACCTGCGTTAAACAGCACCTCCACTAAAACCTGCAGGGTGACGTCACTTACTTCAGCACGCACACACACACACACACACACACACAAATCTTGATGGTTATCAAAGAAACTGTATAATTGAGAATCACAACAGCCATCATTCACACACTGTACCTTCCACGCATTGAGAGTATTTAGCTAAATTATTGTGTTATGCTTTCAGCTACCAATATGAGTTGGTAGCCATATGTTTTACCATATTTAAATAAATTCTAAAGAAATCTACAGATTTTCCCATAAAAATAAAAATAAATAAAAAATAGAAAATACAAATTCTGCATGTTCTATCTGGGTCTAGTCAAGTTACCCAAAATGCCCTTTGCAGTTTTTAGAACAAGTGTTTTCAAAAATTAGATAGATAGATAGATTTATTTTAATGAAAGCAGGTTCACACTGAGCACATGTGACAGACGTGACAGAGTCTGGAGACGCCATGGACAACGTTCTGCTGCCTGCTTTCATCTGTGAAGAGCACAGGGCGCCAGTGGCGAATTTGCCAATCTTGGTGTTCTCTGGCAAATGCCAAACGTCCTGCACGGTGTTGGGCTGTAAGCACAACCCCCACCTGTGGACGTCAGGCCCTCATACCACCCTCATGGAGTCTGTTTCTGACCGTTTGAGCAGACACATGCACATTTGTGGCCTACTGGAGGTCATTTTGCAGGGCTCTGGCAGTGTTCCTCCTGCTCCTCCTTGCACAAAGGCGGAGGTAACAGTCCTGCTGCTGGATTGTTGCCCTCCTATGGCCTCCTCCACGTCTCCTGATGTACTGGCCTGTCTCCTGGTAGCGCCTCCATGCTCTGGACACTATCCTGACAGACACAGCAAACCTTCTTGCCACAGCTCGCATTGATGTGCCATCCTGGATGAGCTGCACTACCTGAGCCACTTGTGTGGGTTGTAGACTCCGTCTCATGCTACCACTAGAGTGAAAGCACCGCCAGCATTCAAAAGTGACCAAAACATCAGCCAGAAAGCACAGGAACTGAGAAGTGGTCTGTGGTCACCACCTGCAGAACCACTGCTTTATTGGGGGTGTCTTGCTAATTGCCTATAATTTCCACCGGTCGTCTATTCCATTCGCACAACAGCATGTGAAATTGATTGTCAATCAGTGTTGCTTCCTAAGTGGACAGTTTAATTTCACAGAAGTGTGATTGACTTGGAGTTACATTGTGTTGTTTAAGTGTTCCCTTAATTTTTTTGAGCAGTATATATATATATATATATATATATATATATATATATATTCTGTGCTTGTGGAGCAAAATCTCTACTAAAATATACATTATACATTAAGATACTGATTATACGGCTTTTAACCACTTCTCAAAACCCCCCTCACACAATCTGGTATCAATGCAATAAACCTTAGTGCAGGGAAGGAGGGAGTCGGGGTTAAACCAGGCGAGTGTGTGTGTGTGTGTGGGGTGGAGTAGGTTAACTGGCAGGCTTTTAAGAAGATCGTTACGTCCCATACAGTTTGGGGCATTCCAGACCTTTCCATGCTCAGCTCTGCGGTAGGAGAATGACAAAGCTCTCTCTGACCACAAAACGATGAGAGGTCAAAGAGGCTTTTTATTCTTTCGTCTGTGGTTATCGTTTTTCCCCCTTTTTACATGCACTATTTCACCAATTTGTTTCATAAATAAAGGTCTCTTTTACCATCAGACATTGATTTAGAGTTGGTCCAATTCATTCGAACAAATCCGTTTTAATTAAACGGTTCATTTGAACTTATTCGCTGATTCGTTTAAATATTCACTTCAAAATGTTTCCAGAAATGTAACGCCTGCTTTGTTGAAGTTCAACAAATATTTGATATGTTTTGAGGCGTTCCACATGACTTGTGAATTAGCAATCCATATGAGAGAGCCATGTGAGGAACAGACTGGAATTTAAGTCCTTATTTGTTGAAAAATCTTCCCTCTCAAAAGTCATTCATGTTCTCCTACATGCAAAAATGGCACCTCTAGACATGTTGTGCCAGGTTCGTTCATGTTTGTAATCAGATTTCTTTTTCAAGTAACTAGTAAAGTAACGCATTACTTTTAAAATTATCACGAAATATCTGCTTTACTTTTTCAAATAAGTAACGCAATTTACTTTGTTTTCTCATTTATTGACACCTCTCCTGCCCCCATGTTGAGGAAAGTGCAGAGGCGATGTGTTCGCTGTGTTAACATTGATGTTGTAGTTGTAGACTAAATGTGAGCAGGCATTTACCCATCTCATTTGCACAAAAAACTGATTTAGTATTCCTCAAAATGAATAAAAACAGTGAATATGAAAACTCAGAATACTACGCAAACCTGCAATATTTGAATGTTAAATAACACAAATATACTTTATGTACTTAATCTCAATTTATTAACCAATGCCTTTGCTGCTGACTTTCGATTATCTAATTCAAACATATAAGCAGAAAATAGGAATTCTTCTGCAATCCAGCAGGTCAGCAGAGCTGAAGTGTTTGAGCTGCGCCCTCTACTGTACAGGTGAGAATTCACATTTCCTTCACTCAAGGCTTATTCATTTCTCTTTTGGTGAAAAACAAACAAGCAAGCCCAGCCCTGGGGCCTCATTTATAAACGTTGCGTACGCACAAAAGAAGGCGTACGCCGCTCTCTACGCAATAATAGGTATTTATGAAAAGCAAACTTGACGGGAAAATGTGCGGTCCTTCACGCAAACTCTGACCCTGGCGTACGCACAAAAACGGGTGAAATGAGAAATGGCGACACCGTCGGCAGATGGAAGAAGCACGTGAAAGTGTGTGAAACTGTGTAAAAGAAATGGCAATACTGCCTCTCATAAATAACATGAAGACTTCACAAAGCAAGTCTTACAATTAACAGCCTACACGAACACCCGTTTGATCGATCTGCAGTGTAAAACAAACAAAATCAAACGAAGATTACACCAGAAATGCAAATTAACACATATTTACAAAAAGAAAAGTTCTGCAATAATATTGGCATGTTATGCAATTCATCCTCATAACACATCTGTAGCTTGTCAGATGCAATCAAATGGATGGTAATAAAATGCCATGATGCCATCACAATGCGTAATGACGCACAATGGCTGATCTTGCGCTTCACGCTTTCGCGTGAGTGAAGTTACGTTTCTTGGTTTTCCTCTCTGTGTTTGCCATGATTTCGCAATCGATGAATATTAACTTGTGGGAGTTTGACGAACTATTTATGGGCAACTATGGGCGTGACATGAAGCCGCAAAAGCTGCGCTACATTTAGAATTGATTGTGATTTATTAAGGGAAAACTGCGTAGGATGTGCATGCGCACGGTTTTATAAATCCGAATATTTTTGTGCTTACGCACGTCCTATGTTTCATCCGTACGCCACTTCTGACGCAAATCCTACGCAAAGTTTTATAAATGAGGCCCCAGGTGAGGAAAAAGTAACGCAAAAGTAATGTAAAATTACTTTCGACAAAAAGTAACTAAGTAACGCAATTACTTTTTTAGGGAGTAACACAATATTGTAACGCATGGCTTTTAAAAATAAATTTCCCCAACACTGAATGGCATTGACCATAATTGGTTTTCATGTCTCATCGTTGACATTACATATGGTATGACATGTCAAAGCTATAGAAAACTTGAAATATAGCCTGTGGAATTTGTTTTTGGTGCTTTTCCATTGAATTGCACTGCATGGAAAAGAGCAACAAGGACACAGACCACAGAAGAAAAAAGATGAATGCGAGTCCATTCAAGTAATGTACTTAAATGTAAAATATTTTAATGTAATGACAGAACTATTACTTACACATAGATATATAAACTCCCAAAAAAGTTACAGTTAAGAGTGTCAATTTTGATCAAGAAATTAATAAGAGCCAGTTAAAAAAAAAAAGTCTCAGTTTTGAATGATTCGATGATTCTCTTTCTCTAGCAAAAACCACTTCAAGTCCAGCACCTACACACAAACACATATGTATTGAATTTAGCACTCACATCCCCCCATCTCTCTCTCTCTCACACACACACACACACACACACACAGAGAGAGACTCTCATCTGCCCGACTCTCCTTAGCAACAGAGCTTCCCTCATGGCCTGAAGGAATCATGTGTATTTCTGTATGTGAGATGCTTAGCGTTTCTCTGTATCTGGTCATGAGGTCTGCCTGCTTTGAATGCTTAAGCGTGATCATCATGTTGATCCAGTTACCTGTGGTGTGTGTGTGTAATCACACTTAAAATGTGCAGACTAATGCATATAAACAGCGACACACACACATGAAATACTACTGCGACGAAGATCCCCATAAGTGGAGTTTATGTTCCACCATATCAATTTACCCTGAGAAGAACAGATCCATCTGTTAAATGTATCTCATACAATCTCTCTATCAGCATATGCTTAGAAGGAATGATGACGTGTTCTCTGTACATTACTACCAGCTCTATTTCTTTTAACTATTTCTAAAAACAACTGATAACATGCAAATAAACCTTGATATATCTAGTTTGAGTATTACATAAAAGTCCTTCATCACTGTCACTTCGCTGCTCTTCTTTCTAAACGCTGCAAATCCTAAAATTAAAGCTCCAGATTCCTTGTTTCCCAGGGCATTGTGTTCATTCTGAACACCAACGTTTTTCTCAGGCACTAGGAATCTTGACAGATGCGGGCAAGGAGGACATTTGGGTAAGGAAGAATTTCTCTTTTTCAGGGCCAGATCAGAAAAGGTTTCTTGCAAGTAAAAGCTTATCATTAAAATGTCTCCGTTCAAAAGTTTGGAGTCAATAGGATTTTTCACTAAGGCCTTGTGTCCACCAAGGCGTTTTTAGCCACTGTGATTGGACGGCTGGGTAAAAAGTGACAGTGATGAGCACTGCGATTTACACAAAGCTGAACATTTTTCAACTCTTGGCATCTGAGAAAAAAAATTAAAAATAATTCAGCTCATCACCATGTGTATATCAGAGGCCCCAGTCAGGACACCCACATCAACACACACATACAGGTGAGAGAGATTGGAGGCCCTAAATACCCAGGTGTCTTCCGGCTGCACAGGTGTGCTGTGGACAGATCAGACTGATGGTTGGAGGGAAGAAGGATCGTACAACATCACACATGTGATCCACTGCACCTGCCCGGGAAAATGTAAGACACCTCTGTCTCTCTCTCTCCTACGCTTCAATCTTCTCACAGTCTGAGAAGTGTTCACTACATTTTGGCTGCTCTCTGTCGTTTGAATGCCTCTCCAGAGGTCAGAACGGGGTCATCTGAAGTGCTCTGACCTTAAAAACCTCTTACACTCAAACATGTGGCAGAGAAGCACGGCTGTGTTATTCCCAGGGCCTCTCTCATGTTATCTCTCTCCCTTTTATCTCCACTCCTGCCAGAAGAAGTGTTATTTAAAACAGGAGACGCCAGGGACTTGTGAAATGTTTCCCCCTCATTAGTGAGCTACAAAATATCGTGATGATTCATAGTTAATTATATGAGCTTTAAATAATATAATCACGTCGTGAGGAGTATCACGTGGTGTGAGTGTCTCCTCCAAGAATACAACAAACAAAAAGAGAGAAATGACTTGTTTGATTAACTGATGGCAATATTTATTATTTCCATATAGGGCCATATATTGCAAAAGGGGAGTACCAATGTACCACTATGCTTTAGCTTTTTATATTTTCACGTGGCAGGTGTAGATTTAAAAGCATGCCCATCTTCCGATGAAATTCATTTTCTGATCCTTCTTCGTAACTTTTACGTTAGCTATGTTTCTAACCCATGTTGCAGATAATATAGCCTATACTTTGTCAAAAATGCAGGTTATTTTCACAAAAAATGTTTGGGTTGAGATAAAACATGAAACTCGTAAAACTAATCCATATGAATCCATACGGTTTAGTAAAAAATTTCTGAAAAGACAATCTATATGACAAACAGATTGAATTTAGGCTTTTATTTCAATTCATATAGATTAGTTTTACGATCTCTTTATGAACTTTTTGAAGCATCAAAGTGGTAGTTGTGTAGCTGTCAATGGAGGGACAGAAAGCTCTCAGATTTAGTTAAAAATATCCTCACTTGGGTTTTGAAGAGGTACAAAAGTCCCACGGGTTTGGAATGACATGAGGGTGAGAAAAGGAATTTAAATTTTTGGGTGAACTATCCCTTTAATGGGGTTTTACAAGAAGCATGTATTAACAGAGAAGAATGGGGATACATATGCATTGTGAAGCTGTACATAGTACAGTCATATAATATAATTATTTAATATGCATTTGTTTTAAATACTAAAATATTGTTAAGCAATAATCAAGAAAAACTAAATTACGATGTCTTGATAAACAAGTGACAAAAAAACAGAACAATAAAATGCTACAAAAATGTAATACATGTCCAATTTAAATACACTGAATCAAGTCATCAACATAAAATCCTGTGCATCTCTCTAATGCAAACAGTAATTTCATGCAAGAAATGCCATATGACCTGCTTGCTTTAACATCTAACTATATTGTCTCATTTACTTCCCCATATCATAAATTGGGAAAAAACAACAACTTCTGATACTGAATTCACAGAGAAGCTTTCATGATCTAATGTGCACTGAGGGAAAAGACTAAACGGACTAATGTGGTGTGTGGTAAAAGGGTGGTGGAAATAAGGAAGGATGATTGGGTTGGAGAACAAAAAGGAAGAAGATAACAAATAGATCTGGCTGAAAGAAAGAAACAAAGAGAGAGAGGGAGAGATGGATGAGTTTCAGGGCAGCAGAGACAGTGGTAGATGTTTAGAGCCTGGAGGTTAACCACAACATCCTCAGCGCAGTGGAGGGGACTTGTTCTCAGAAAAGAGGGAGGGGAAGCGTCCAAAATAGAGGGAGGCTATTTATGGTGCAAGAAACACGCATATTATATCATTTCATCATCGTGCTGTACATTTCCTCTTATGTGTGGAGTCTGAGGGGGACAGAGAGAAAATGAGGGGACGGGACTATAAAGAGACGGGAAAGATAGAGAGGAATTCCCCCATGTGCTCGTCCTGTGGTCAAGTCCTAACAAGACACACTGTAGTGTGGGTCAAGGGTGCCTATATTAATCTGTATATGGGGTAACCCTAAAGGTAAACGCTGCCCAGTATCCTCCCAGATATTGAATAATAAACACAATAATGTGGTGTGAAATGGTGAAATGCAATTACATGTAAAACAATAGGTTGATTTCTCTGAACAGTCTTGATCGTATTCAAAAGCAGCATGAGTCAGCAACAGATCCATGCAAATGGTCCTACACAGAAACAAGATCTTTTGTTCTGGTGCGGAGAAGGGAATTCAAATCAATTCAGACATTTACATTACTAAATTATGCCATGATGTATACTGTATATATATTAAAACAAGTACTACAAAAAAGTATTGCAAACAACAGAAAAAAAGAAAAAAAAATATATATATACACACACACATATACATATATACACACACACACACATACATATACATATATATATATATATATATATATATATATATATATATATATATATATATATATTAATAGTTAGGGGTGTAAGAAAAAATCGATACACATGAGTATCGCGATATATTATTTTGCAATACTGTATCGATTTTCAAAAACGCAATATCGATTTTTTTTTTTTTTTACGTCCAAAAATATTCATGGTAAGACGGTGGTTCACGTTTATGTTGTTTAAAAGGCTCGCCGAACGGTGCGTGTCCACTGGCACGGAGCGAGCGGAGCAAGCGTTTTCAATTCATTCAATGGAAGTCGAGCTTCACGCTCAGCAGTGCATTTTGGGATTGACAGCAGACCGGAGAAAGCGTTGAGAGCGACTGAGAGCGTCAAAAGGTTGGGCAGTTCTCGACTTTATGCAAATATCAAGCGAAAAACGCGGTCGGCAGTTTATGATGGATTTAGTGCGTAAATCATTTTGTTTACAAATTAGACGCTTTGCAGTTGTTTATATATGTTAAAGATTTTATTTTGGATGTGTTTATTGTTATTATATTGGCTGGGTTTATAAAATTGAAAGGATCTTTGCTTGGTGCATTTGGAAACAAAGCTTGACTATTTCTAAATGTAATCGCGTGCATGATGATTATACTGTCCGTGTGTTGAAAAAAACAAACACACTCGTAACAGACACACCCCAAAGCGGAGACGTTACAGCGTTGCCAGCGGCACCGAGCGTAGTTTTGCCGCTGTAGTGGACGCGCACCGTGAAGCTGCGTTCACACCAAACGCGAATAGAGTGTCTGGCGCGAGTGATTTCAATGTTAAGGTAATGCAAAGACGCGTTTACGCGCGTCTGGAGGTCCTGTGGCGCGAATGAGGCGTTTAGCGCGGCAGACGTTAATTTGCCTCATTCGCGCGTCCGGTTCTTTTAAAATCTTTTATCACATAAAACCTTGATTTCAATAGGCCTATATGACACATTCATTTTGTTCACTTTCATTCGTTTTCGTCCAGTTCACGTTGTTGTTTTGTATTGTGACAGGGGACATGTATTTTCTTTTATTATGGCCTACTTGAGAAATATAAAAATTTGCTCACTAAGAACCTGTGAACCACAATACCAAACTGGCAGTCTGATTTTCTGTGAACTGAATTGTTAACCTAAAGTAAACTTCTTTGACTTTTATGCACATCATGTCTTTTTTTAAATATTATTTTTTCTAAAATTATAGTCCTACTTTAAAAAAAAATCCCAATATATCGCCTTATGCACAGTATCGAAATATATTGCAATATATTGAATCGTGACCCATGTATCGTGATACGTATCGTATCGCCAGATTCTTGCCAGTACACAGCCCTATTAATAGTATAGGAGCCTGACTTTAATAGGAACTATATTTTTCTTAATTTTTTTAATTTTCATTAATTTTCAGACAAAAAAATGATATGTTATGTGTGGTTGCCAGGGTATGTAGTTGTTAAGGTATTTTGAAAAACTCAACATGTGAACAATACTCATTTTAATTTACTCATTGCAGCAATGATATTGATTTGCTAATGTGCATTCAACAAAATTCTGTGCATGGTATAACAGCCGCATCTAAATGAGCATGTAATTTGGGAAGCAGCTAAATGCTGGTTTGGCTCTGGATGTGTAATATATTCAACAGTAGAATGAAAAGACTTATCCAACAAAACACACACAGGAAGAGTTTTAGGAAGTGCACATGATATGATTTTAAAAAGGAAAGCAATAAAAAAAGCACAATCTTCCAATTTTTTCAACAATCTAAAACTTACTTTCCCATCTAGCTGAAGAACTAAATGTGGTGACGTAATACCAGAATGGATGGCATCTCATCTGGTTCACGCACCCATCTGTCTTTCTGCCAGCTAATGACTCAAATACATATAAATACACATGCTAATTAAATATCATCGTTTAAAAGGGGGCAGTTGCACCCACTCTGCAGGGTTACACCCACAGACTACAACATAGATCTGCAGCAGAGAGGGTTGTGGTGACCAGCAATCATTTCAGTTGTTTTCTTTCTTTTGAAAGCTAGTGGTGTGTGCAAGCTCAACTCAAATGAAGACCTATTTTCTTTTCTTTTCTGTAACGGAGCGTGCCATCAGCCATCAACAACCAGAGCCACCTCCAGTGCAGGATTTACCCCAGTGAACTTAATATAGACCTCGAGCAGCCTATAAAACCAATGCAGCTGTGATAGGACTGGATTCAGACAAAGCAGTTAAACATGATTTGCTACAGAAGCTGATATTATGATTATGCATTTTTAAAATAATCTTCTCTGATGATGTTTACTGGTGCGAGGGCAGGGCAACCTGTTACTCATGACATCACAACAATAGCAAACCACAACCATCCAATCAATTCCCCATAGACAAAATCAAGAGCCGCCTTACAGTCTCTCTTATTCGAGAAGCCGTTTCACTCAGATATATGTCACAACAGTAGGGAAAACAGGGTTTTTCCTACATTGAAAATTTTTTGGCGGCCGCCAAAACGATTTTTTGTCCCGCCAAAGCCTTATTTGATCAGTAATTGGGTTTTGCGAGTGAAGCAGGCTACTGACGGAGTGACGGAGAGAACGATCACAGCGCCCCACCCCCGCGCGGGCACTCTCCGTCTTCAGTTCTGTCTTTGCTCTCTCCCTCGCATCAAAATCAACTGATCATAAAGGTCGGAAGACCGAATCCATGTTTCACGTGGTGCATTCGGAGAATATTTTTGCTGAATTAGCGTTGGGTGTGAATTGCAGTAAAAAAAAGTTGCCTTATCTTCTCTTACAGCTTGTGACAAGCATTCCGCACATGCAGCTGACATAACTTTAAATAAACGCAAAAAAAAAAAAAAATCCAGTTTGAAGTGGTTTTTAGGGGTGTGCCGTGCGATATGACGATTTTTGATCGTGGACGATTAAAATGTCTCCACGATCTGCTTTCGAAGAAATATCGTAGAATCGTGCATTATATCTGTTCTGGCGCCTCCCAACATACTAAACAACGCGACGTATGCTCACATGTTAACGCAGCGGAACGGGACACTGCAGTTCATAATTTGCATGTGCTTTAATGCCTTGTCGGTTAAACATTTAATTCGCGTGCTGATGCGCTGTTCTGACGTGTGCTGTGAAGCTCACATGCACTAAAAGCCTGTCTACCAGCGACTGGTACTAAGTTATCTTTCGAGTCTTATTGTGCTTATACTGTTAAATACACACAAGGTTTATATAAACAAAGTCGGTTATGTCTAAAGTGAAAGCAAACTTGAGAAAATTGAGAGAAAATCTGCTTGTCAAATGCGTGTATATTAGACGCGTCGCGCGCAACTCTTAAAGAGACAGTAGTTATAGTAAACACGCTGCCGCTTGTCCTTAAAGGGATAGTTCACCCAAAAATAAAAATTATCTCATCATTAATGCACTCTAATGTTGTTCCAATCCTCTATTAATTTCCTTCTAATATTTTCTAATATTAATATTTTGAAGAATGTGGCTATCCAAACAGTAGCTGATCCCCATTGACTTTCATAGGAGAATATACTATGGAAGTCACTGGGGTACATCAACTGTTTGGTTACCCACAGTCTTCCAAATAACTTTTATTTTCAACAGAAGAAAGAAACTTATTCGAGTTTAAAACAACTTGAGAGAGTAAATTATGATAATTTGAATTTTTAGGAGAACTATCCCTAATAAGACAACAAAATGCAAAGAGAAAATCACTCACTGCTCTTCACTGATAACTTTAATAAGTATCAATGTATAATTTATACAGTGAAGTCTATGTTTTGTTTTATTTTCATATTTGTTCATTTAATTACTTTCTTTTCTTTAAGGAAAAAATCACAAACTGTTTCTTTGTATTTATTTTAAATGTAACATTTATTGTCGATATTGGGCTTGCGGATCATGTGGGTACTAGAGTACTCTTTGCTGTGTGTGGATGACTATGTCGGTCAGCCACCACCGAAGACCAATTTTGACCCAGGAAAAACCCTGGAAAAGACTCTCAACTTCCATTTCAAGCAGACTTTAAAGGTTCTCTATGCAACTTTTGGCCCTCTGGCGGTAAAAAAAGAAAAGAAAAACTGCATGCATTTTCCGGAAGAACATCGTTTTGGTTGTGCTTCGGCTCTGTGTGACTATGTGGATGAATATGTTTATCCACTGCTCATAAAACATTCACTACTAGGCTTAAGAGATATAACCAGTTTAGATGGAAAGGATCTCAAGCTGACTAGCTGAAGACAATACTGTAGCTTTACCCATTAATAGACACGGTACTTCTATGAAAATCAATTCCAGCACAGCGCTACAACCACCAAAATGACCCTTCACAACAGATAATGCTTTACAATGAACTCTGTTAGAGAGCAACATATGGAAATGTATCAGTTCAATAAGATACCTTACTTGCTGAGTAATAAAAACCTACATTTTCAAAAATATTTCAAGTCCCTCAGTTTCTTTGCATCTCTGAAAAGCCAAGCCAATGCTGATTCTTGTTTTATTACGAGCTCTGTTGTTCTCTTTTTGCCAGGAGACTCTCCTCTGATCTGCGTGTTTTTTTAAAAAGCGGTGACTCCCCGGAGGTTGGAGATTTAGCGGCTCCATTTCTCGCTCGTTGTGCCACTCCTACACCAGACACGCATCAAAGCAGCCAAAGCAACTATTCTCTATTTACGGAGATGACGAGTCACGCACGGGCGAGTGATGTATGTACGCAATTTCCTGTGGAAACCATCCCGCTAGATCTAAAATATACTTAAAATATAACACTTATAATAAGCTTATCATAGTGAATCAATCAGTGCAAGACAAAAGGAAGTGGAAGAAGGATTGATGATGTATTGACAAAGTTACATAGTGTACCTTCAGGGAAAGACAAGGACATTTAAAGGCACACTATGCAGTTTCCGTTTTTCTCAAACAGCGACCCCTAGAGTCGCTGTGGAGTAAATACCACTCACGCAGAGCCGTCTCTGCACTCTTCCGACTGTGCTTTCTTCGTTTTCTTCGTCGACTCTGCCATGATTCACGTCTGAAGTGCGTGCTAGTGTCTTTCATAGAGGCTGCTTCATATGTTGTTGATGTATGTGACGTCGTGCCGTAAAGCGAGTCATGATTCTCGCGAGATTTGTCGGGGTGCCACCTCTCAAACCTGCATAGCTGGTTTTGCCAGCGACATCCCCCCCTTGCTATCGGGATGATTCGCCCTACTACGAGTTCGTTTACCATCGAAATCATTTTGTAGCTGTTATATTAAGGTACAAATTTTGCATAGTGTGCCTTTAAATGTAGAAGTGAATCCACATTTTGTGTATGTAAAGAATACAAGAGAAAGAAGGATAAGGCACCTGTCGGCGTCTCCCTGGCCGGTGGAGGCATTACGCTGCAGACTTTCCCGTACCATTGCCATTCCATCCGGCATCCGGTTCAATCGCCGTGTATACAGACTCAATCCCCCATCCGTCATGTACCTGAGAATACACAGAGACAGATATTACATTAAGTAATTAAAAGATTAGGAAATAAAGAACATTCAAATGCAATGAAACTGCTCACTGACACGCGTCACAGGTTTGGAGGTCACACATCTTGAAATAAATTAACCACTAAATATATAATAGATAGAGATAACAATCGATAATGATGATTTAGATAATGCAGAGATCCACTCTGACATATTAACTGCTTTTTTAATTAGTTCCAGATAATAGAGTGGAGGGGAAAAGTGCAAAGAGTTCCTGTAGGCTGCAATGAAGTCAATTTGAAATACAAATGGTGACCACACATAATCACTGCAGTATTTTGGGCCCCTATATATTTGCTAATAATGCTGGTCATCAGACTTTACAGATAAATAAACATATCAATACAGAGAATGATACTCTATATAATCAGTCTAAGTAAAACGCATCTTAGTTTTCAGACAGTCTAGCTTTTTATGGCAAATAGGATGTTTGACTACTTTCGGTAGAACTAGACTAGAACTAGAACCTTAATCAACTAAACTAAACAGTGTTTCATTTAATACAGCCCTCATGATTAATGACATCCAACCCTCAACTGGTTTAAATCAGGCAACAGGAAGTGCGTGTGTGTGTGTGTGTGAGAGAGAGAGAGAGAGAGAGAGAGAGAGAGAGAGATGAGGTTATTAGGGCCAATGATTCACAATCACTCCGTAAAAAGGCAAGAAAATCCTACCTTCATCAACTTGAACTAACTGTTACCATCTAATAATACCAGATGTGTGCATGTAAAACTCAACAGTTTCACTCAAGCAACATCACTCATTTCTTTATCCATTCATTCACATACGCCTATGAGGTTTAGGTGGGAGAAAGCACCACTTGGTGAAAAACAAACCCTCACATAACTAAAACACAATCGGAAACTCTTCCAAATATTTGCCCTGCCAATTGATTCCTGGCTGCTCGCCGTCACTCACTCTCCTATAGTTCCCACCGGACACTGGAATAAAACACCTTCTTCATGCTCAAGCAGACTGACTCAAGGTAAGACAGTTGTGGGTCTGTTAGTGTGTGGTTGTGTGTCGGTACAGTGGCTCTTTGTGTAAAATACTGTTACATCATATTGAGAATATGCTGCTGAAATAGATGGAGCTGTTGGGTTTATACGGCCAACAGTTCATCAACATCTCTAATCAAATCACCTCCTCATACCTCCGATTCTCAATTTCCCTCTACATTTCTGAGCGCATGGGTGAATTTCACAAAAAAATATCAAGAAATATAGGTTATATTTCACCATAAAATCTTAATTCTCACGAAAACAGTGTTTAACATACATATGTATATACTTTTTTCAAGACTTTTTTCAACCAACTTCAAGCATCAATAGAAAACAGCATCATACTTTTCTGTACTTATTTGTAAGAAAAAATCCATTTTGATGCTGCAAGTAAAATCTAGATTACACTAAACAGAAACAGTCTAAAAACAATCAATAAATGTTAATAAAATGTCTTTAATTTTTACAGTCTCTAAAAGCATTAACGGTCACATTACGCATACAGATTGACAACAATGACTGACATACCTTTCAGTCTTAAACATCCATCAGATGAGATGAGATCTCCTCTCAATACACGCTTTCTGGACTCTCTGATGAATTTGTTTGCAATAGTGTGTGAGGTTATGAATAGGTTTTGCATGCGTATTCTCTAGTGCTGGACTATATTCTATGTCTCTACTCTTGTGTGTATGTGTGTGTGAATGGCTGAAATTTGTGCCGGTGTGCTGGACTGTTTGGTGAAGAGGGAGGAGGCTAAACCAACCACCCCCTTCCCCAAAACACACACACACACACACACACACACACACACACACACACGCCCTCACATAAACACAACCCCCACCCCATGAGCAGACCGGGCCAAGACAGCCTGAAGGGGTTTTTGGAGAGGGGCAACGCATGAGGAGAAAGAGAGGGAAGAGAAAGAGAGTGAAAAGGAAAGAGAGTTCAGAGAGGAAAAGTAAGACTAAATTGGTGTCATAGATTAATGTTTGAGTCTGACATTTGAGCAAAATGGATATTTCAAGGAGGAATTGCTATTTATTTTTGAGGAGATAAATGAAAAGTAAAGACACACACACACATATATATATAAACACTTGCAAAGTTTGCTTAATAGTCATGAAATCAATATATAAAAATCAATTCATTATTTTAAATTATTTTAATGACAATTAGGCACACTTTTCAAATTCTCATTACTGTCAGAATGCAATATATCTTTAATGATCAGGCTTCATTGCCTTTATGCTAAATTTAATTAAAAAAAAAATGTATTGTGAAATTTGGCTAATATTCTTCCTAGACATGTTCTTTGGGAGGTTTTGAAGGAATACAAAAATACTAATATATATATATATATATATATATTTTTTTTTTTTGAAATCCCAAAAGCCTGAACAAAAGACAATCAAACATGAGACAATCTTCTAATTGTCTCAAGATTGTATATGCATACACACACACACACACACACACACACACACACACACACACACACACACACACACACACACACAATCAATCAATCCTGGAACATTGAGATAATTGATATTGCTCATATATATAAAAAAGAGATATATTCAGAAAATACAAATGCAAAAACACCAGCATATATTAAATATCCTACAATAATATACTTTTTTTTACTAAAGAAACCCGAACATTAGACAATCAATCTCGCGACAATCTTCAAAATGGTTTCCACGTAATTTGAGTTCATGCATTTACACTAATATAAACCAATTTATGTGTGAAACACAGCCTAAACAAACTAAAGCTCTAAATCCCATGCAAGACTATCCTATATGGTCAAACTTTAACCAGTGTTCACCTCCACAGATGGCACAATTCCCAGCATTTCCATCTCATTCCAGATGATTATCTGTTTTGTGGAAAGTCAATAGCCTCAGAGACAACGTAACCACAATGTCAGTAATAAAAGCCTCTTTTAAGTAAAGAACATTTTAATTTCAGCACGATACACATGATGTAATGTGACAAACCTTTCGCTCCATTATCAAAGTGCTGCCATCATGAATAGAGGAAGGAGATCATATTAGCTCAACCTATATGTGTTCATACATCCAGCAGCCTGGGGTGCATTTCTACAGTAAAGCTTTTAACCCGTCAGCCCAGATTGGACTGTGAAAACAACCACTTTGAGACTTGGGAAATCAGATCCAACACGGGTATTATAGAGCCTCCTTTCCGTGAGGGATCTGGTTCAAACATGTTAGTGAACTTTGAGATCTATAAAGCCTCCCGATACCGATTTCACTTGCCTCAATGCTCATGACATCATCTATTGTGCAGGGTATCCTCAAGTTTAAGAGACATTTACTAAAGCACATAAGAGACTCCTTTGGGTCTGTATTGGCCTTTCAGTTAAGTGTCAGTGTTAAGGGCTTCACGTTAAAAATGTCAAAATTACAATAGCACCCCTATGACGTGCAGTAAAAGTGAGCAAAATGTGACAGGATTTTGTCAGATGTTTAAATTTTATATTAATTAACATCTTCGTGATATATTGCACCCAGAAGTCAGGCTTACGGCCAGGTGTAATTGCAGCCTGTCTGTCTCCTGGCCCGTTCTCTATAATCTGGTTATGTTACAGGCACTAGAACGGTTTGTAGTGCTTAAACCTCACAGGAAGACCGTGGTGTGAGGAAATAATAACACAAGAGGTTTAAATTGCACATTATCACAGTCAAGGTATGCAGACAGCTTGTTTCAGCATGAAGTGGGAGTTAAATCCCAGTCTGTACACTCAGTACAGGGGATGCAAGTGCACCAAAGACGCTTTTATTCCTGCCCAAAGGGCCAGTGCAAGGTGACAGTATTGCATTTAATGTGCTCACCTGCGTCATTAGATGTCATAAGTGTTTTTTTTAACAAACACCTGAATTAAAACCTACCTGTGAGAATTGAACCAGTGAATCAGGGCAACACTGATATAAATCAAAAACACACACAATCCCAAACCCTTCACTAGCGTCTCTCCTGAGCTCTGATGCAAAGGCAGTAGAGAGGGAAAAATAAATCCATCTCAGCTTTTAAGAGCGTCCCCCAAAAAATGTCAAAACACGTCTACTATTATATAATGCAATATTAGCAAAAAACACTAGTTTGGGGTCTGTAAGTTGTTGTTTTTTATTTAAAGAAATTAGTCATTTTACTCAGGAAGGATGCATTAAATTGATCAATGTTAAAGACATGTATAAAGTTACAAATGTTCTTTTGAATCCTGAAAAAAAGTGTATCACAGTTTCCACAAAAATATTAAGCTGCACAACTGTTTTCAACACTGATAGTAATAAGAAATCAGCATATTAGAATGATTTCTGAACGATCATGTGAAAATTATGACAGGAGTAATGACTGCAGTTATTTTAAATTGTAATAATATTTCACAACATTGTTTACTGTATTTATGATCAAATCTTACAGACCCCAAACTTTTAAACTGTAAATCTTTTACTGATTTAGCACATATCCTAAACCAATGCCCAAATGTAAAATTTGGCTCTTAGTTAACACTATCCATTAGATTTAATAAGGTAATCATAAAACTTGCCCTTACAAAGGTAAAAAAAAAATGCCCCTGGAAATTAATTCCAGGAGGTGAATATTGCCCTTTAATGGAAAAGTTCATTTCTGACTGTGATAGTCACACACGGACTTACGATCTCAATAAGAAAATGCATTAGCCTTGAGAAAAAAAACATATAAATTCATATTTAGAGAGCTATCTCACCCTCTAGTGGCTACACTGCAATAAAACAACACTAAAATGCCCACATGGATAAGTTCACAGGTCTTCACAGAAAGCATGATTCATTTGATTATCTTTATGCCACATGGTAATGTGCAAATATATGAACTGTAATGAAAATCTCATTACAGTAAATAGAAACGAGATATATTTACGTCAACCCACTCCCTTAAGCGAAGGCACTTAACAGAATCATTTCTCAGCAAGGGTTAGGAATATAACTGGCTGGATATCTTCTAGGACCAACAAAGAATTATCACTTGTGTAAATGTAGTTGTGCACCCTTTAAACTGCCTTTTAATTTTCCTTTTATCTTCACTAAACTACATGAAGACAACACCTTTACTTATATCAGCCACTGAAAAACCACACTAACCAATGACGACCAGGTTTCACACTCACCCGCTGGTCAGCTCATCAGTGCGGGCGTTCTTAGCCAGCACGTCTCCATCACTCATATATCCACTCATTTCCAGCCCCACTCCCGCCAGCTCCAGATCCTCCACCCTGTCCCCCAGCTCCAGACCACAGAGGGCACTGCCACGCGCTGCCAGCTGCTTCCGGAGAGGACCCGGGTACAGATACCGGCCTTGGCCGGACGCCACCCCTCCGCTCCGGGACTGGTACCCGTTACCGACCG
Source organism: Rutilus rutilus (assembly GCF_951802725.1). NCBI lineage: Eukaryota > Metazoa > Chordata > Actinopteri > Cypriniformes > Leuciscidae > Rutilus > Rutilus rutilus. The sequence continues at coordinate 12,622,372 of NC_140211.1, forward strand.
AGGGAGCATCTCCTGCTTGTAGACGGGGACTGGACGGGCCCATGCGACTGGCCCAGGACATCGGCGCAGGTCGTGATGCCATGCTGAGGATGCTGCGACCGCTCATTTCAGTGGTCACGCTACCATCAAAAGTGGTTTCCAGTGTACTGAGAGAAAGAGAGAGAGAGAAAAAAACATTTTCAGTCAATATGAAATCAAACTTAACTTGCTCCTTGTTTTAACAACTTCCCTTTTCATTTTAGTATCTGTGTCCTTAAAGGTAACACTTTAGTTTAGGGTCCAATTCTCACTATTATTGCTTATTAGCATGCATATTACTTGGCTGTTTATTAATTCTGCATGACCATATTCTACATCCCTTATACAACCCAATACTTAAACTCAACTACCTTACAAACTCTTAATAAGCAGTAATTAGGAGTTTACTGAGGCAAAAGTCGTAGTTAATAATTAGTTAATAGTGAGAATTGGACCCTAATCTAAAGTGTGTGTGTATACACTCACACACATATCATATTAATACGTAAATGGAAACACATGGTTCATATGAACTTCTAAAATAAAATGTACCATGATTATTATTATTATTACATTGGTAGCTCATACCAAGTTTTACCAACAGCTGTATGCTGTTGTAGTATAGTTTAGTCCTCAAAACTACAGTTGCTATGGTAATTTCACCAAACAGAATTCAATTACAACATTTCCTTTTATTTGAGAATCTTTTTTATAAATAGTACTGAGGAATTGTAAAACCTCAGGAAACAAAAATGCCTTGCTGCTCTCATTTTGCCCTAAAATGGACTTTTTCAGCAGTTCACAATTACTGCATTATGCCATCATAGCAATGCAGTCTAGGTCAATTAGATGAATAATCAAAAAGAGGAACAAAAACGGTTTTAAGAATAGACCGAGATGGAAAAAAACCACCAAGGAGCCAGTGGACACGTCAAGCTGAGGAAGGAATAGTTACGTGCTACTGTTTTAAAGGAACACGCCGACTTTTTTGGACTTCAGCTTATTCACCATACCCCCAGAGTTAGATAAGTCCATACATACCCTTCATCTCTGTGAGTGCTGTAACTCTGTCTGACGCACCCACCGCTAGCCTAGCTTAGCACAAAGACTGGAGGTAAATGGCTCCAGCTAGCATACTGCTCCCAATAAGTGACAAAATAACGCCAACATTTTCCTATTTACGTGTTGTGATTAAGATACGGTGAATAAGCTAAAGTCCCCAAAAGTCCTTTAAAAGAGAAAATAGTGAAAAAAAAAGAAAAGTGTCCTTTTATGGCAGCCTGTGTTTTTGCCAGTTTGAGTGGGATGGAGGATAGAAGAATAATGTGCTTTCCTTCATGGTTCACCAAATAACCGTCTTCTTCTCCATCTTAGCCACTGGATGTGGTTCTTGAGATGGATATATGGTTCTTCGGAGACTGAAAAGATTCTGGATATTTCACTGTAGGTTCTTCATGTAGGAAGGATTCTGGGTTCTTTAACACCAGATTATAGGTGCATTCTTTGTGAAAGTTCTCCAGGCTGTGATAAGAAATAAATACTGTAGATGCGTCTACCTGTGTGTGATTTGCGTCCCCCGCAAACTTGACATGGTCTCTTCTAAATTTTGTCTCAGGTCAGCAATGTTTTTGACTGTCCTCAGGCGTCTGGACTCTGGATCTTCACCTGAAAATAGGACATTCATTTTTACACTTTATATCATATATCAGTATTTAAATACTACTGTTTAAAATGTTGGGGTCAGTAAGATTTTGTCTTTAAAGAAATTATTACTTTTATTCTGCAAGGACACATTGAATTGAATAAATGTTACAGTAAAGAAATGTATAAATGTTATACACCTTTTCTTTTTTAAATAAATGCTGTTCACCTTTCTATTCATCAAGAATCCTGAAAAAATCTATCAGTTTCCACAAAAAAATATTAAGCAGCACAACTGTTTTCAACACTTACATTAATAAGAAATGTTTCTTGAGCAGCAAATCAGCATATTAGAAAATTCAGCTTTGATCACAGAATAAATTACATTTTAAAATATATTAAAAAGAAAACACATTTAAATTGTAATAATATTTCACAATATTACTGTTTTTTCTGTATTTTTCATTAAATAAATGCAGGCATGGTGAGCAGAAGAGACTTATATATATATATATATATATATATATATATATATATATATATATATATATATATATATATATATGATATGTAGATTTATATTATTACCAACAGAAAATGGTCTTCTGATGTAAATTGAACAGGTTACCTGACAGGTCCTCAGTTGAAGACTGGCTGATCTTACTGAAGCTACAGGAGTCACTACTGAGGCATCCAGAGCTTGGGTTTGAGCCAATGTTTCCATCTATCTCATTCTGAGATCTAAAAACACAGGGGTTAAAAATAAAAATGTGATCATTCATGTAGATAAGCATGCACACATTTTCTATGACATCGTTGTCAGCAGAAGTCATGGGCTGACTAATGGAATCCTTTATGGAAAACAAACACAGGGCAAAGAGTCTGTTTCAGAGGAAATACCAGTCAAACGCTTCACAGCTGAGCCTGACGGGGAGTCATACGCATGTGAACATGCATGCACACTTACTAGAGCCATATGCAATGAGGTCTCATAAACTATATACAAATGAGCAATGCTGTTTTGGAATTAATCAATTTTATTTATCAGTCCATCTAATATGTATTACATTCATAACAGTACATTCTGCACTAGATGTATAAAAAAAAAAAAAAAAAAAAAAAAATTCACACTCGTCAATTTTAAGCTTATTTTATTTCAATTAGTTTCTAAGGTAACACTTCTAATTTTCTTTCTGTCTTTCTTTCTTTCTATCTTTCTTTTTATAAGTTGGACTGCAGGAAATGGAAAATATGCTTTTTTGGAGTTTACATTTTAGTTCACAGCAAAATACAAATCAAATCTGATTCATTAGTTCCACATTTTAACATGGTCTGAAATCCGAATTTGAACTAAAATCAGATTTTTTATTTCTGATTAATATCATAAATGTGTCTCATAGTAGCATAATTCATGTACAAGTATTTTCTTTATTAAAGTTTAAGTTTTAATAATTGTGCTTTTGTCATTTTTATAAAAAAATTAAATACTAATGTTTAGATTTAATCTATTTCTATTCCAGTTGTAATAATTTTAGTGCTTTGACTATACTTTAAAATAAAGTTAAAAAAAGATTGTTTATCAGTATTTATATTTTATTTGAGCTATATTTCAATTAACAAAAACATTTTTAACATGGATGCGTGAAAACAACTATAAACGCTGTATTATTCAAGCCAGGCCAGTAGTTGGCGATGTCACTTTATAAAGAAACAATAAGCGCCTATTGACTGAACACGTGATGCGCATGAACATGACGTCGCTGTTTTCACAAATTTGCTTTGTGTAGTTTATATGGAGATGATAACAGTATCGTTTTTTTTAAACTTGCACTTTGAAAATCGTTTTCAAAAGTTTGTGTTTTCAGGCCCCCAAAGCACCATTGTCGTATAAATGAACGTCCAAAATGCATAAAAAGTAAACGGCCCCTTAGTTTCAGTTAACAACACTGGCTGCTAGATGGTTGCATACTTGCCCAAGTTAAAAGACCCCCTATGATCTCTGGATATGGCTCAAGTCCGTCCTTCAATCTAATTCTACGGTATTTTTAGACCTGTTTTCAGCTGAAAATCTCAACAACAGTCTCACCTGTACATGAAGGGTGCTACGGTGGCTGTGTTGGGGTGGTTGTACTGCTGCTGGGGTTGAGGCAGCTGCACACTGACCGTGTTGCAGGCCGTGGATTGTGTTCCGTTGGCCACTGGGGCACCACTGTGCGTTTGGTGTCCTTTGCCCTCGGTGGAAGCCAGGCTGGAAGAAGACGAGGAATGCCGACTGTCCCTATGAAGTCCCAGACCCCCTCCCAGACGCATACTGCGTGGCCTCTCATTATCTTTACCACCGAGAGGCAGCGCTGAGCTTTTTACCGCTCCATTTCCTGTGCTTTTACTTCCTGGTTTTGGAATTCCGCTATGTGCAGGGGCGGAGCTATCTTTCTTGGTAACGCCCACCTTGCCACCTTTGGGTATAAAGATGCCGATCTTGGAGGCTTTCCTGGGCTCTGCCTCTGAGAGGGCAACTCCGCTTGAGGGAACAACTTCCTCCTTAACCTCTTCTTTGGTCTCTACCTTTTCCAAGGCAGGGACACGCTTGGACTCCTTCCCGTTTTTTTCCTTGTCCTTAGCTTTTTCCTTCTCTTTCTCTGCAGCTTTAGTTGAGGCTTTTTTTGCCGTGAGCGCCCGGCTAAATGTCCGCTGCGCAATGCCCTTCAGTGCAATCTTTGGGCTGCTGGTCGTCATGTTAAAAGAACTTGATCCGTTCGTGGGTCTGACATTACCATCCGTTTCCTCAAAGGGATCTGTATTGGAACCAGCCTCGACTCTTTCCGAACCCAAGCCGGCATCTTTTCCTCCTGTCGGCGTAACAGCGCCCTCTGTTTGCGCGGATGATTTGGAACCTCCTTTGCTATTGAAAAGTTTGAGTTTCTCCAGCATGGACTTCTGAGGCACAGCTTTCGGTGTCGGATCTGCAGGCACGGGCTGCTTGGCTTGGAGATCTGGCTTGATGGAAAGCACCGTTGAGGAAGCGGAGGAGGTAGCAGTGTGCTTGGTGCTCTGAGATTTGATTCTCCAGGGTTTGCTACTCGAGTTGGGATGGGGGATGGCTGATGACGAAGATGAAGATGAAGATGAAGATGCCACAGTGCTGGTGCTGACAGAGGTGCAGGCGGACACCAGGGATGACAGAGCGTGCTCAGTCACGCCTTGTGAGGTGATACTCTCTGATGATTCTGGAGAGGAAACCACATGAGAGGTGAGGGTGAAACACACAAAAACAGTCAATAATGGACATTGAGACAGTTGGACTGCATATGTTGGAGAAGGAGTTCAATTCAAAACACATTCATATGTGTGCCACATTTGGACGAAATTTAAATTCAAATTCAAATCTGCTTTAGAATCCACTTAAAATCGAACAGAACCGTTTCAGTTTGAATAGTCCAGTGTTATTTAAAGTCTCCCTGTAGTCAATAATTGTATCCCTTAAAACTCATCTTTGATCACCCAAATGTCATATTTAAAAGTTTTTTTTCTTGAAAAAAAATTCTTCATGCCTTAAAATAGCTTGAATGTAACTCTACACACTTGCTCATTTAGTGTACGCGGTTCTATGAATATGCAAAATTAGCCCCGCCTCCACTCACTCACACCAGCTCAGAGATCCACTCGTTGACGTGATTGGTTACAAGGTAGTTTGTGACGTCAGAAACACCAGCGATTTCAAACTGCGTTTTTGAGACTGTCTTTGGTTCACTGCAGTTTTAAGGAGAAAATACTCAGCAATGGTGTTGACTTATGAATTTGAACATGGTTTGTCTTAAAGTATATTTCAAACATCACATAGACATATAAACAACATTAAAAACTGGATTTTCACCACAGGGAGACTTTAAGATTATTTATGTACTACTATAGCATTTATTAATATTTTGAATTGACTTTTATTTGTATACATTCAGTTTTCATTTTAGTTTATGTTTTAGAAATTCTGTTATGAGCTTTTTTCATTTTTAGTTTTTGCCTTAATATTTTTACGTAGCTTTAATTCGTTTTATTTCAGTCATCTGTTTTAGTCATCTTAGTTCATCAACTTCTTCAGTGAAAAGTTTTTAAAGTTGAACTATCTCATTTAATATTTCAGCTTCTTTCAATTACCCCCATTTTTTGTTATAGTTAACAATAACAACACTGGAACGGTCAGATCAGATTTCACATCTTTTTCCTCCATCTAGGAACAGCAATCTGATGGATACAAACCCGATCCAATTTGTGCTTTGAAATCCAATTAAAATCTCATTTTTGCAAACGAGTCAAACAGAATGATCAGATTTCAAGTGATTTTTCATCAAAGGAAACATAACATCAAATAATGTATGAGAAAGTCTCTTGGAACTGCACTGACATCATTACTATAGAAACAGATACAACAATAACAATCAGTGATACTAAAGATCAGATCTGAAAACCAAATTGGACTTTAGTCCAGTGCAGTGTTGTGGAAGAAGAACCTATAAGGGAAATAAAGCGATAATTAAAGTAGATTGAATCAAATGCTAAGAAAAACAGAAGAAAAAGCTTGAAAGTTGAACCAGAGATGCATATTGAAACCGGTCTCCCTGGCCATAAAAGGTTAGTAACTCTTGAGCTAATGTTATTCTAGTAGTGAGCAGCAGACAGCCAACTGAGATCCACTCTAAACAGTTTACACTAAAACAGCGAGTAAGACTTCAATGCCCATTCAAACGCTAGAGGCCAAATTTAGCTATTGTGTTCTGTGTGACATACAGTACACAATCAAAACTGTTTGCAAAAAGAAAAACATTAAATTTAAATCAGCAAGTTATCGGTCTCCCATTCACCTGAGAAGTCCATTTGTTAAAGTGTGCTGGTTTCACAGTCAGTCCAGCCTGTAGAGTCTCAGTAGTGGAGTTCACTCGCAGGAGTTACACTGCAAATAAAACGCTAACCGCAAGCACCCCGCTGTCCCTCTCTCCACCCCCCTCCCTCCGAGCCTGTAGATCACGCTGAACACACTCGCTCGGTCAGGCGGCTGGTGGTCCAAAAGACCTCAAGTGCCCAAAAACTCGAAAAACAGTATACTAATGCTGCAGATCTAGCAGAAGAGATATATAAAACTATAGATTCCCACTATAGATATAGTGTTGTTTATTCAGATATATATCACACTGAAATGTTATGCACTTAAGTTAAGACTGACTGCACTGCTAAAGAAAAAGCTCAAATGTTTCTTTATTTTTCAGGTTCAGCATTTGTTGTTTATTTTATTTGCATATTTTATTCAGTGATCTGACATGGGGAGAAACACTGTTCCCATCTCATTCAGTTTAGCATTTAATGAGCGGCAAAGAAACAAAGCGGCAATTAGGAAGTGATTAAGGTCCAATTAGCCATGCAAGCCAGAGAGAAGTGGGTCAGACCACTAATGACTTCCAATAGGTAGAGAGAGGAAAGAGAGGGGCCGAGAGGGGGATAGGTCAAAAAAAAAAAACCCTGGCTTAGTTATAGAGATTAAAGTTGAGAGAGAGAAAAAGATCTTGTACCACAAAACAAATTCTACAACAATGAACAGCAAAACTAACTATGCACAACGAAAAGGCAGAAATAATCTAGCTGTCACCTCCATATCTTCAGGAATCTCTACAGCAACTTTGTGCCCTCAGGGTTTGTGGCCTCTCTCAGTTCCTCTTAAAGTCCATATTTAAGTGATTATTTCTCCACGGCAGAATAACAGCTATCATTAGACTCAGATGACCACCCCATGAGGGCTGACCAACCCTCTCAGGAAAAAAGGGGACCCTTTTAAAAGATGCTAATATGGACCATTTAGGCACTAATATGTACACTTTAGGTACTAATGTTTAAGGTACTGCACTCTTTAAAATAGTACTTTTATGAAAGGATACTGCCAGTGACAGCTTTTGTACCTTTTTTCTGAAAGTGAATTACCAGTTCATGTCTGTTTCATATTGCAGCTTGTCAGTGTTATTTTTCCTCTGTTGAATACAGTCATCATGTTTACATGTACAAGAAATTTTCAATTCACCCTCTGGGGTCTGAGGTGTTTTCTGGGTCCTGGAGGTGTTTTGACATGCGCTGACATTTGTGTTCATTTCTGTTACTTTTAAGTCGGATTACACTGTATTCAGCACAAACTCTGCTACAATAATATGTAAAAGTTTGTCGTTTTGAGAACATTATGTTTATACGTGGTTAGTGAAAACATTTTTTTTTAAGTCACTGAAATAAAACCCATACTGAATATTTGTTCACTAGACTTTTGAGACCTGGATCTTGTAGCCTAGATTTGATTCTTCAAACCTGTGAAATCATCCTGCTCACTCATTATTGGTGTTTAATATATTACATCATATTTTGATGATTTATGTAAACATGTTAAGGCAACTGCCATAATCTGATTAAGCCAATAGTATACATGAATACTGCAATTGCTGTAAATAAAAACTCAACCAGAATATGGACATTAATGGGAAAATTAGCCATTTAAACACTTGCAAACACTGGATAATAAATAATAACCAAAAAAAAAGTAAATTTAAAGTGGATTACAAATTACAACTCTACAAATACAACTGTTTTTTTTGTTTGTTTTGTTTTTACAAAATACAGTTTGTGTGACAACTTTGAATTTGCTTAAAGGGATAGATGTTTAGTTGACAAAATTCTGTCATCATTTACTCATTCTCAAGTTGTTCCAAACCTGTGTGAGTTTCTTTCTTCTGCTGAACACAAAAGAAGATATTTTGAGAGAGAGAGAGAGAGAGAGAGAGAGAGAGAGAAAGAAGAGGAGGAGAACTCCTTTGCTCTGTAATTCACATTCTCACAGTCAGAATAACAGAGCTAAATGTAATATGGGAGAATCAGTCGGCTGACACCATTTACTAACTTTCACTATCACAAGACCAACACATCTGAACTCTTCAACTGCACACAAGCTATTGCATTCAGGAGATTCACCAAAATACTGTTAAAAAGAGAGTCCTTGTAAACATGGGCATAGAATACTTTAAGCAAACTGTCAAAGTCTGCCATTAGAAGAATCTGCTTTGAAAAATACCTAGGAATTTCAATACCTAGCAATATGTAAACAAACATACAGTAGAAAAACAGGATAGTGCCTAAAACAAGACACTGTGGAAACCTCCTCCTCTCTCTGTCTCTCTTTCACTGTCACCACATTCTCATGCCCCCAAAAAACACTAATTGGAGCTCAATTAATGCAGAAACACTCCATTCACTCAGCTTTCAAAGCCGGTGCCACACACACACACACACACATCTTTCAAACATCTCAGCTAGGGTTTGTGTGACTAGCTTCACTCAAGGTCATTATAAGCAGTTATTTCCAGCACTGACTGCTACATTAACTGCTGCGAACACAGAGATGTGGTCGGCCCATTTTAACACAGTGACCGCTTAAAGTCAACATGAACTCTAAATTGACCCGCTTTATATTATTGTGCATAAATCATCAGCGCACCTTATTCCAGAAAATGCTTATAAAGTTTTCTGCTGACTTTACGAGGCCACGTAGGCTACCGGATAATGTTAACCAAGATGAAAGTTTTACATTTAGATATTGTTTTAGTGAATACACAAATTCAGAATACAATTTAATGTCACATGATCCTACAGAAATCATTCTAATATGCTGATTTAGTGCTCAAGACACATTTCTTATTACTATCAAAAAACTTTTTTATGGAAATCATGATCCTTTTTTTTTCATGATTCCTTGATGAATAAATGAATTGTTGTTTTTTTAAAGAAAAAAGTCTACAATTAAAATATGCTGTGACAATGTAAAAAATACAATACTTGCTGGATACAAAAAAAATAATTTATATTAAAAATAAATCCTATAAATTGCATGTACACTGCACACAACCTACAGGGTAAATATAGATTAGCCCCATAACTTTGAATACTTAATTAGTCTTTAAAATACAAATAACAGAAGATATTTAATTTTTTACTTTTTAATTAATAAACAAACCTCATGCGTGTCACGAATTTTGCCCTACATAGTTAAAGCATGAGAATCTTTCTTTATTCAATTTGTGAAAAAACACGTTGCCAGGGGGTGTAGCTAGTCAGCATTATTTAAATAAATAAATAAATGAAATACAGACAATTGACTCATTTTTCCAAGGCATGATCAAATCACATATCAAATAACCTGGAAGGACCCTGTAGAGGTAAATGTGCTTAAAGCTGCCACAAAAAAAGCCTTTTTAATGAAATACGGCCCCGCTTTTATCTGCTATGATGTAATGTTCGGGTTCAGAAGTCAGTGAAGTTGTGTTACCTTTGGCCTGAGCTGCTGCAGGTTTGGCTTTATCGCTGAACACCTGACTGCGGCGATTCCCTGCTGAACTGATGGACCCTCGAGGAGAACTCTCACTGCCCGCAGTGGACATCCTCGAGGTGGGCCCAGGTAATCTGTGATGGCAAGAGAACCAGGACATTCACAACAAGATTTGTACAATTTATGAAGAAAATGGACATACGTCTTGCCAGCGCAGAACTCACTGTCACAATACTCAGGTGTTGTTGGAGTGTTTTTTTTTTTTTTAAACAGTCTTCTGAATATTTGTGCTTTTCTTGCCCCAGTCTTATTCAATTCATTACCAGTTAATGACAGTGGTGTAGTCTAGTTTTTTGTAGTGAGTATACTCTAATATAACACCCCCAGCTCCCCCCCGCCGCCGCATACTCACCCAGCCCAGGGCGTCACCCCATAAGCACCACCACACTCACTAATGCATACGGTATGCATCGACATGTAATTGAGAGCATTATGAAATACTAAGTGTTATCAACTTATTTATTTGTTATATGAATATGGTCCCTGAAGCACAGGTTTTATCAGTTGACAATTATCAACAATTTAAAAAAAAAAAAACATTATAGGCACAAATACAAATTTACTTTTAGAAATGGTGTTTTTGAAAAAAATGTTATTTTAAAATACATTTTACTGTGCAATTCCTTTCTAATTAATTTGAGTTAGACCGAACTTTTATTTTGGTGGGTTGTAGACATTTGAGTTTCTGTGTGTTTTAATAAACTATTATTATTATTATTATTATTATTAGGCCTGAAGTATACTCTGTGCAATAGTAATATATTTCTGTTATAATTTCTTCAAGTTATACAGAACTTTTATTTTGACAGGTTGTCGTAAAGACATAACAGTTTCTGTGTGTATATGAAACGAATGAATGACGATAGTTTTATCAAATGAAATGGTGAAATTCTCATCAAGTGACTCTCATAGCAGCTCTGCGATGAAATGCACATGTGTAGCTTACATCATGTCTCAATACAGTGAAACGCTGAAAACACCACGAGCGTGAGTCACGCGTGCTTCTGTGTGTGTGTGTGTGTGTGTGTGTGTAGGTTAGTGGAGCATAGGCTACACTGAGCGCTCATTCCCAGAGACGCGTAGAACAATTGCAGTCTCTTTTAGCTTTAATATTCATAGACACTAGTCCATATCGAGATTTGATTCATTGTACAGCAGCTACTTTTGATTTATTCATTCAAAAATAGCCTAATTCCGTGACGGTCTGCTTTATATATCAAGTTCCATTTGTGACTGGATTCCGCGATTCGATCCGTCGCTTCGCAAACACAGACGGGGTGAATTTATGAATGAAAGTGTGAAAGTTCTGACACAAAACGAAGTTGATACGTATCCTCACGCTTTTTTTAAGTGGGTATACGCAAATCCTTGGCCTTTTCTAGTGGGTATACGGCGTATACCTGCGTATCACGTAGACTACACCACTGGTTAATGATGATATGAAAATAAAAACTACTCTCTCCAACTGTAAAAACTACGGAAGCTTGTTTCCGACACGTAACAAAGAAAAGTTAATTGCGACATTTTATCTCACAATTCTGCCTTTTTTTTTCTCCGAAATGAGAGATATAAACTCGCAATTGTGAGTTATAAAGTCAGAATTGTGATGTAAATGCAATTCTGAGAAAAAAAGTTTTCTCGCAATTCTGGTATTATAACTTAGCCTGACTACGTCAGACTTCTTACTTCCGCTCAATTTCATTTCGCTTCTGTACTCAGTCTGAGACAGCGTAATAGCTTTCCGTTTTCCTCCGGCCTGAAAACAGCCGGCCAATCAACGAACAGAGGGCGGGCTGAGAGCCGTGACGTAGACGCTGATTGTACCGTGGATGCGTAGATTTACTTCACATAATCTGCAAAAGTCGTTCACAGCCATGTTCACTCCGGTATTTCGCTCGATAGTTTTGTTTTCGCATCATACTACATGTGTTTACAGTGGAAGTTAGATGCGGCTGAGCATGCGCATAACACACGCCATAACCAAACGTTATGTGATTGGCTTACGGGAACCAATGATTTTAAACTTCAGACAAGCGCCTCCCCGCGAGAAAGAAAACGCTTTTCAATTATGCCATGCCAGACTCTGTCTACGAAGCAAAGCGAAGTAGCAGAGTTTGGTATTACCAGGCTAATTATAACTCGCAATAAAAAATAAATAAAAAAAAAGTCTGAATTGTGTAAAAGTCACAATTATCTTTTTTTTATTATTTTTTATTCTGTGCCGGAAACAAGCTTCCATTAAAAAAAACACTCTAAATTGCTTTGGTGTGTATTTTTATTTAAAGTGACAGAGGATCTGCCCAATGCTTCAATAGTGAATCCCTCCAGCATAAACGCAAAGTTAGCAAATAGTTTATTGTGCTTCTGAATAATTCAACAATTTACAATTCTTAATCAACAGTGCATTTATTTCCCTAAAATTATGCATATATATAACATATATATGCATAACAATCATATAAGGCAAACAATGCTTGAAAAACACACACACACACACACACATATATATATAAAAATCTTTTTCAACCATCGTTTGCCTGTGGTTAAGGGTTTAGTGAATTAGTTCAACTCCACAGCTTTGTGCTGATGCTGCCCAGGGTAGAATAGAAGCTAAATATTTTGCTTTAACACAAAAAAATATTAAAAAAAACTGAAATGTACAGGGATCTAAACAAATCATAAACTACAGTATATATTCAAAAAAAGATATGCCATATGTCATATACTGACATATAACAAACATAGCAGTAAATACCACCTCTATGAGGGAGATTTGTGATTATAATGTGGCATTTCTCCATCAGTCCTAGCCTTAAAGATGATTGACAGACAAATAGACTAATCTCCCCTAACAATCAAGTCTAGGTAAATGTCATGTCAATGTCATGTAAAATACAGGAACATCTGTAGTGACCTATGCTAATCACATTGCTGTCAATTGTGTGGCCTTGACATTTTCTCATAAGTATGTAAAATAGCAATGCTTTAGGGAGATTGTCCTCTATACTTATTTCCCTGCTCAGCTAAAATACATCTCACATCTGTGGAAGGCTGAACTGCAATTACAACTATCCACCATTAGATGACAACATTGTTCCACATGTTGCCCAAAAATGACTGGTGGCATACTAAAGCCTGGGACCGTATTCAAACTGGGGAGTGTATTTTTCAAATGCATTACACATGTGAGTGAAATGCATTTACATCACTTGGTGACCGAGTGCATGAACACATTCATTCAAAGCAAAATTACAACCTCAACCTTTCTGTCACACACCACAAACCACTATTAATAATTAATCTCATACTCAAGCAGGGCATCACACAGAGAGGTTATTTTAAAGTTATCACGGCTCACGGAGCAGACATTTCCACAGGGACATGTTTTTGGGTAACGTCACCTGACAGAACACATATCCTGCCTGGATGAATTTATTCAAGGAAATCTTCACCAGAATTGGACATTATTTCTTGCGCCATTGCGTTGGCAACGTATCTGTGAAATGAGCTAAAATCGAAAGGGCAATATGACTTTGTGTCCTAATTAAATCACAAAAGACTGTGATTTGATCAAATATGTATATAAGTATATGTGTTTTCACAGTGAATGAATGCAGTGAACTCCATCTCTGCATGTGCTGTGAGTTTAGCATGCGTGGCAGGGACCAGTTATGCATTATTTTCACATTAGCATAATTTCCAGCATTTTTGTGGAAAGATGATAACAGCATTTCACTAGATTTGTAATGAGATGCGTTTGTAAACCGGTAAAAAAAATAAAAAAAATAAATTGCAGTTTACATCAAAATAAAAGAGTTCATCTCTTGAAAGTGAAGAAATTAGGAGAAAAAGTATTGCAATTTCCCTATTGTACCATAAAGTAAAATAATATACTTACGAAATTTCATTTTACAGTGCATTTGTTTTACTATATATGCTATAATAGGAATAATAATATAAAATTATTATTATTAGAATTATATTCTTATTGTTTGGCTTCCTAAAACACCAGTGTGAATGTAATGTAGATTGAGACACTATATCAAAACTAAAATGAAGGTTGAGTCCCCTTTAAATAATTTAGCTTTTCTTGGAGCTTAATTTTGGGATGCCCCCGAACCCCCCTTGAGGATTTGCCTCACAAAATCATGTGAGAAACACTGCAATGTTTGATTTTCTTAAATAACTCTATTCACAGATAAAAACTTTGCTTAATAATACCCATAAAAACTTTACAAAACAAATGACCTGCACATGCTTTAAATAATGTAATTAACTATAACAACGCATGATAAAACACCTGTAATATTGTGTTGGTCATGTGTTTTAATGCAGAATACTCTAGTTATAACGGCGTTTACATTTATGAGAAGATAGCACAATTATAACTGTAAAGTAAGGCATTATTGATGTTAGAATAAACATATTTTATAATGAATTATATACAAGGCAAATAATAAGTACTGGTCAATGCTTGTTGTAATGAATACATTGAGGCCAGTTCTAATATTTGCGTTAGTTTGACAGAACAATCCTGTTCATACATGGGCAGAATTAGTCCACATTATAACATGCAGAGAGTAAGTGAGGAAGAGGAGGGTGATGACAAGCAGGTTGACAGAGGAGGAAAGAGGGAGGATGGGAGTGAGAGCGCTACCTAGAAGACTTTTTCTGACCAATGGAAAACTTGAGTTTAGTCTGAGAGCCATCCCTAGAATGAAAGAAGAAGAGAAACAAGAGAAGAACGAGAGAGAGAGAGAGAGAGAGAGAGAGAGAGAGAGAGAGAGACAGACAGACAGTGATGACTAACAACATCACAAAGCTAAGAGAATGAAAACACATTCAGATAGATTGCCATCAATCCACAAACAATCCATATAACATTTGTACATTAGATAGAACCACAGATAGAATGATAGAACGAGACAGATAGATAGAACGATAGATACTGTAGATAGAATGCTAGACAGACAGACAGACAGAAAGATAGATAAATAGATAGAATGGCAGACATTCAGACAGACAGACAGACAGACAGACAGACAGACACAGTTAGATCGATAGATAGATAGATCGATAGATAGATCGATAGATAGATCGATAGATAGATAGATATTTTACCTGGACTGCATCTCTGCCTGTGTTCTGTGTGTGTGAGAGGTTGAGGTGTGTGTCCCATGCGAGGTGGAGATCAGCTGGGCCGGAGCGCTGCTCTGCTGGCTTAAGGGAGTGTGTGAATGTGTGTGTTGCGTGTGTGTCTGTTTGAACGCCTGCTGCTGCTGCTTGTATCGCGACAGGCTAAAGAAAAGTCCCAAGATGGCTTTCAGATTTCCATTCCGGATCTCTGTGAGGGAGAGACGTTCAACAAGAGATTGCAGTTCAGTTTATCATTCTGCAGACACTTTTCTCTCAAAGTAATTAGAATGTTCGCTAATTGCAAGCACCGTTAAATATGAATGTGCTTTGTATAGTCAAATAAACTGTTATGGCCTTTATTTAGTGCAGCGTCTGAGGGAATAAGGCCCTGTTTACACGTGGTATTACGATGAGTTTTGGTCGATTGGATCACAAGTAGACGAGGGAGACACATTCTGTTTTTGTCCACTTTCAACCACTTCTGTCCTGATTTCTATGAGGGGAGGGTCTATGGGCGGGTAAATGTACAGTATGGGTTTTTTCAGATCTTTCGATCTAATGGAAGAAATAAGCTCACACAATTTACATATGAACACGACTGGAGACAACTGAAAAACATACGAAGAGCAGGAGCTTTTGTTTCCGCTCTGACAGCCGCAAGACCAGCCGAACGCTGTGAGTGTGTGTTAGAAATCAGGAATGGTGAGAGAACATTGAGCTTGGTACATTTTTCATCTTCAAACCAAACTTGGGTCTCCAGTCGACAAAGTATAAATCCAGTCTGGCTAGTGCTCTTCCCATAATGTTTCCACATTAAGTCAGTAGACAGAGAGTAGACGGTCTTTTGTGGGTGTTTGAACACATTCGATCACATGAGCGTTTACACTACGAAATCAATCCGGTCGAATGTGTTTTCGACTATCTCTGGAAGTGGTCAAAAGTGGACAAGCTCAAAACATTTTAGACCGTTTACACCTGTATTAAGCGTCGTCCACTTGAAGAAATCCGAAGACAAACGTGAAGGGAAACACATTAAGTAATAAATTGTGTGCTGTAATTGTAAAATCAATGTTTTCCACCACATAAATATGCAAATAAAAACATTAACCCAGGAAACTACCCAAACTACTAAATGACTAACCCCGGGTGAAGTATGAACAGTGTCAAACTTGTAACAACATAACCCAGTTTAAAATAACCCCAGCATTTACATTGTTAAAAAAGGCCCGTATTTTGTAAAGTAATTGACTTAGCAACTAACTGAGATTAAATTGTTATGAAATTTTACTTCCAATTATACCATATTTCATACTTAGGCTTTTTACCTTCAGCTGATAGTCCCTGTATGTTCACACCTTTGGCTGCTAGGAAGCTCAGACAGGCATCAATGTTCTCAATCTAAAGAGAGACAGAGAGAGAGAAATTAATAGAGAATATTTTGATAAGCACTGTAACGATCATTTAAAAAGATAATGAAAAAACCCACACACACATACAAACACAGACCGGTTAAGTTCAAAACAGATGCTGTGTCCTTGCAGCCTCACATCTGCTCTGTCTGAATACGTGACTGGACGTTCACTCACTCTAGGAGTAGTGTTATCAGAGAGCATAGATTGGCTGCTCAGTCAAAGCAGTATGCAAAGCCTTTGCTCCCAATCGTCGAGGGCATCACATGTGCCCTGTTGCTAGGAGACGCCGTCGAGGCCACGACGCTGACCCAGCCGTATCCTAGTGTCACTCAATTGGCTGAGAGGACAGTGATGTAATAGGCTATACTTAAAGGTCATGTGGTGTCACACTAGGAATATGTTAATGATATTTACCATAGTACTCAAGGGTCGAGGTTATTCATAATTGGTAATCGCAATTTAAGTAACGCAAGTTATGTAATCAGATTACTTTTTCAAGTAACTAGTAAAGTAACACATTACTGTTAAATTTACAACAATGTTACTTTTTCAAATAAGTAATGCAAGTTACTTTGTTTTCTTATTTATTGACTGACAGGTGAGTGTTTTGTTACTGCATAACGAATAACGATTATCTGAATAACGAATCGGTTGAATGAATGACTCCTCCTGGCGGTTTAATTTCATGATTTAAAGTATGATTGCATTTTTTTTCCCAACATTTCTTATTTGTAAAAATGTATTAAAGTCCCCCTGTAGTGAAAATCAAGTTTTTAATGTTGTTTATATGTCTATGTGGTGTTTGTGCAAACCATGTGCAAATTCATAAGTCAACACCATTGCTCAGTATTTTCTTCCTAAAACTGCAGTGAACTAAATATGTGGTTTGAAATCGCTGTTTTTTTCTGACGTCACAAACTACCTTGTAACCAATCACGTCAACGTGTGATCATTAACGAGTGGATCTCTGAGCTGGTGTGAGTGAGTGGAGGCGGGGCTCATTTACATATTCATAGAACCGCGTATACTAAATGAGGCAAGGGTGTAGAGTTACATTCAAGCTATTTTATGGCAAAAAACACTAAAATATGTCATTTTGGTGAGTTATTGCAGTTGTAATTTTACAATGTAAATTGGTAACAGCCCCATAGTGTCTTATCATAATTGAATTTATTGATCAAATGTAAGAATTTGACATGAAAAGTGATGCATACATTTAATACGTAAAAAAAAAAAAAAAAAAAAAAATTATATATATATATTATTTAAAGGCCTTTATAAAGGTAAATAACACCCTGGGGGTAAATATAAAAAATATGCAGTATGTAAAATCTGTAAAAGCAATATTTTTGAGGCCACCACATAATTAAGAGCATCACTTTGATTTAATGCCAATGTTCTGTATTAAAGAACTGGTCATCTGCCATGGGTTAGTCAGCACACGCGTCAGTTATGTCAGCTATAGCAACACATTTCAGCCTCGCTGACTATATCCCAGTTGCTGTCAGCTAACAGTTGCTGGTCTGAAGGGTCAAGGGAGATATAGAAACGTGAGTAAAGAATCTGCTCTAGATTCCACTGAACCTTTGAAGGAACCACATTCCAGACATCCTGGACTAAAAATAACGTTTCTAAATAAAAATACCTCAGAGAGAGGGGTGAAATGGAATCTATAATTTTTAACTCTCTGTGAATTGAATTACAACAAGGCATAATATTATATCAAGTCAATATGAATGCATTAAAAAAATGGGGTGTGGGGCAATTTAGCTCTAATATTACAACATTGTCTTCTGTGATTGTTGGTCTGCAGGTCATGCATGACAGCAACCGCCACTCTGAATGACACTCATAATAGCAGCATTAAAAACTCACTGGGTCAATAGAAATCAGAACCTACTGGAATAAAAGCAAACAACTGATCATAGAGCATAAAAAGCACTTAAACCGAAAGCAAACACACGCTAGTATTTATAAGCCACAGAAATGTTAATGCGTAATGTATGGGAGAATCGACTTCCACGGTTGGTTTCTATAATGTGGATGTTAGAATGTTACTAACCGAATCTTACAATAATCTAATAAGCAAAAAATATTCATAGTATGATGTTGGGAAATGACAAAAGGAAGTCAAACCTCTGTAAAAATAGCCAAGCATTCGATCGATGCTGATAATCTCAAAACGGCCAAATATCATTCAATACATTTCATTCTATAAAAAAAAAAAAAAAACTGTAATAATGCACTTTTGTTAAAGCTTTTTCCAAATACATTTATGGCCTGAAATACTGGCCAAAGATCTTAAAAGTATGTTAAAAACTTTCCGAACATGCCATGTAAGTTCTTTCCATAATACTGAAACAATTAAAACACAAATAAGCTTTGTACTTAGAAATCTATTTGTTTTCCCATTTACAGACTAAACGCAGCTTACATGTCTATATTATGAATAACAATATAAAAGCATTTTGAATTCTATCTTACTCCACGTTTCGTAAGTATCCTATGTCAATAATCAATCCAGGAAGTCCTTAAAGCAATACGCCGCCGTACCTGAAGAAAGAGTGTTTTATTTGCTTCTCAGCTCGCTGCATGTTACCTGTGAGAGACTGTAGGAGTGTATCTGTTCCTCAGCGGCTCTATAGTGTCTAACACAACAGGGCAGAGACGGCCTGCTAAACAAACACCTTCACTCACACACACACACAGAGAGAGAACTATTGTCTGTCTCAAACACATAAACATGCTTAAACGCACACATGTGAACATATACCGGATACATTCCTTCTATATGAGACTCCCTCCACACTAACTCTCTCTTATTATATGTCTCCATCTCTCCCTCTGGTTGTTTTTCCCCCCTCTCTGTCATTATATTTTTCATCACCACTGCTTTTCTAATAAAATCCTCCTTGTGTGTAAGTGTGTTTATGTGTAAGTGAGTTAGAGTTGAGGAGAGAGAGAGAATGTGTGTATTTAAAGGTGATGACTGACAGGGGAACTGGTCATGTTATATAATGGCAGTAAATACTGCATAAATAATACACTTAAATGAATTAGAATAAAATCAATTAAACAAACATATCTGATGCCATCAATATTATGGACCTTTAAAGACCTTTAAATAACCTTTAAAGTTGTCATATCATGCTTTTAAATGTGAAAATTATATTAAAATCATTTTGTTTGATAAACTTTAACCACTCAGATCAAATTTTGTGATCCTTTCCAGTTTTAGAATAAAATCTTCGTTCCCCCTTATTACTTCTTAATATATGTGTTGTTGGTGTGTAAATGTGGTGGTCATGTGCTCAAATGTGCCTGTCTAATGTCAAAAAGATGTGCTATGCATTTTTCAGCTCTGAAAGTTAGTTTATGTTTTCAAACAATGAAGTATTTTATTGCGAAATGTCAAAAAACACACAAAAAAACACAAAAAACCCACATAATTTAGAGTTACTATGACCCAGAAACACAAGTTTTATGCACTGAAGAAAAAAAAAGTCACCCTACATTTAAATGATTATATCTCAGCTTGTAGTAAAAACATAATAATATCATTAAAAAGCTGAAGCCTTTTTTTTTTTATCTCAAAATAGGTAATAAGGTCAAAGCAACTGATGGAGGAGGTACTGTAACATTTGACTGTTTTATGTTAAGACCCTAGTAAAGTATAATAAAGCAAAATTAAAATGTGTCCTGTGCAAAAATACTTTCAGTGTAAAATAATGTTAAAATAATTTAATAATTTGTGATAGCAAAGCCAAATTTTCAGCAGACATTACTCCAGTTTTCAATGTTGCCAGTGAATTTTAAGCATTTTTGCTAAATAAGAATATTGTTTTCTTGATTTCGATTTCTAGAAACTATCGCGTTCTCACGAGAAACTATCGCGAGCTCAAGAGAAACTATCGCGTGCGCACGAGAAACTATCGCGAGCTCACGAGAAACTATCGCGAGCTCACGAGAAACTATCGCGAGCTCACGAGAAACTATCGCGAGCTCACAAGAAACTATCGCGAGCTCAAGAGAAACTATCGCGAGCTCAAGAGAAACTATCGCGTGCGCACGAGAAACTATCGCGAGCTCACGAGAAACTATCGTGTGCTCACGAGAAACTATCGCGAGCTCAAGAGAAACTATCGCGAGCTCAAGAGAAACTATCGCGTGCGCACGAGAAACTATCGCGTGCGCACGAGAAACTATCGCGAGCTCACGAGAAACTATCGCGAGCTCAAGAGAAACTATCGCGTGCGCACGAGAAACTATCGCGTTCTCACGAGAAACTATCGCGTGCTCACGAGAAACGATCGCGTGCGCACGAGAAACTATCGCGTGCTCACGAGAAACTATCGCGAGCTCACGAGAAACGATCGCGTGCGCACGAGAAACTATCGCGTGCTCACGTGAAACGATCGCGTGCGCACGAGAAACTATCGCGTGCTCACGAGAAACTATCGCGTGCTCACGAGAAACTATCGCGTGCTCACGAGAAACTATCGCGTGCTCACGAGAAACGATCGCGTGCTCACGAGAAACGATCGCGTGCGCACGAGAAACTACTGTATCGCGTGCTCACGAGAAACTACTGTATCGCGAGCTCACGAGAAACGATCGCGTGCTCACGAGAAACTATCGCGTGCTCACGAGAAACTATCGCGTGCTCACGAGAAACGATCGCGTGCTCACGAGAAACTACTGTATCGCGTGCTCACGAGAAACTACTGTATCGCGAGCTCACGAGAAACGATCGCGTGCTCACGAGAAACGATCGCGTGCTCACGAGAAACGATCGCGTGCTCACGAGAAACTATCGCGTGCTCACGAGAAACTATTGCGTGCTCACGAGAAACTATCGCGAGCGCACGAGAAACTATCGAAACTATCGCGAGCTCGCGAGAAACTCGCGTTCTCACGAGAAACTATCGCGTGCGCACGAGAAACTATCGCGAGCTCACGAGAAACTATCGCGTGCGCACGAGAAACTATCTCTGGTCTGAGAAACTAACTAAAGTTTGTATATTTTTATTTTTGCAAAGGTCCCTTTAGGGGCTCTGTAATTGTATATATATATATTTATATATAACTTTTTTTTTTTTTTGTAGTTCACACTCACAATTACTCAACACAAACAATGAATTTTGTCCAACTTTTATCACTTATGAAAAGAAAAAGAAGAGGAAAACACAAGCAGTGATGGACGCCTCCTCCAAAGAATGTGGCCTGAGTTTTGATTCCTTCCACATCCTGAGCACAAATCCCACACAAACAACCTCCTGTGATGACTGACAGACAACCAAATTGGATTAGCGTGCCAATCATTCCCCTTATAATTCATTCCCCTTAACTAACAAAACAAAAGACAAGAGAGTTCAGAAAAGTGGTCATGCTATAAAGGCCTATTGTATATTCAACGCTCTCCTCTCCCATCATTTTCTGTCCTTAAAAAGTAATTTCTCCCACTTCAAAGTGCTCTGCTCTGCTTTGCTAACATCCACCTGACATGTGAGCAGAGAATGACTCAGCTGAAGCAACCATCTTTGTGTCAATATGCACCAGCAGTAAAGTTACAACACTGAGATTTCCTGTGTGTTTTAGCAGTCCTGTGTCAACAGCCCTGGACATAAAACGCAGCGTATCTAGCGAGCAGCTTGCTTTGCTTTGTCTGCACTGCTGGGTGGTTTAAAGGGGAGGAGGAGATGGTCTAAAAGGGATCAGACGGAACAAACAGGTGTAAAAACAATCCCAAAGGTGAACGAGAGAATCTGATGACATAGCCCAGACTGATAAAATGGCTATCGAACGAACACCAAATATCCAGGGGTAACAGATATATTGTTTAAATAGAAACCAACACTCCACGTTTATTTAGAAAAGGTTTTAAGCAGTTGATAGTACAGCGATAAGTGCTTTACATAGCTCAAAAACTGCTCACATAAATGGTAGTTTGTAAATACAATGAACTAAGAATGGCTATTTCTTACACACACACACGTTTGTTTCACTACATTACTGAGGACATTGTATAGACTTCCATTGTTTTTATATCTGGTAAATTATATTTTCTATTACCTAACCCCACCCCTACCCCAAAACCTACCCATCAAAAAAACGTGCAAAACACTAGATTAGATTTAAATAAAAACACGCCAAGGTCCAGTAAAATGTCCTCACTAGTCGGTTGTCATAATATTTCACTATACAAGTGAGGCCATTTGGTATAAGCCAAACCTATACACACACACACACACACACACACACACACACACACACACACACTGTTTGAACTTAGAACAATTGTGAATTACTTAATGCAATATCAATTACAGCAGCAAAAAAAAAAAAAAAAAAAAAAAAAAAAAAAATTTTTAGGGTAACAATTTTGTTTTGTTTTTAATAATACTTGTATTCAGCGATGCATTAAACTGATGAAAAGTCAGAGTAAAGACCTTTACAAAAGATATTCAAAAAGATAGCGATTTCAAATGAATACTGATATTTTGAACTTTCTCTTCATCAAAGAATCTTGAAAAAAATTTTTTATCACAGTTTCCACAAAAATATGAAGCAGCACGACTGTTTTTAACGATAATAAATAGGATAGCACCAAATCAGCTTATTAGAATGATTTCTGAAGGATCATGAGACACTGAAGACTGGAGTAATGATGCTGAAAATTCAGCTTTGACATCACAGGAATAAATTACATTTTAAAAAGTATTAATATAGGAAACAGTTATTTCAAATTGTAATAAAATTTCAGAATATTCTAGTTTTTACGGTATCTTGGATCAAATAAATGCAGCCTTGATGAGAATTCTTTCAAAAACATAAAATCATTACCATTCAGTTTGTTTGGTTTGTTTTATTTTACTGGTCTTATTGTGCATGACCCACCAGTAAATGCTTTTTTTTTTTTTTTTTTTTTTTATCTTATCTTATTGCCTCATCTTTCATCAAACTGTAATGAATTGCTCAACCTTAGAAACAACTTTCTTAAACCAAGCCCTCTTAAAGCCCTATAACACCCATTCCTGATGCATTATGGAAGTAAAATGGCTTGCCTGGCACATTTCATGCTAAGCACTCAAAACTGTTCCATAAAAGTTAACATATGCTGAGCTGCATCAAATATTATGGTCCTCGAAAGCAAGTGAGACAAATGCATTTAAATTCCCTAGTTTACAATATGAGCCCAAATACCTCCATTGATTATTTTAATGTGTTTACATATTTACCCATCTGAATGCTGAGGTTAAGTATCATGTCAGCAATTAGCGTTTGCAGAGATATTCCTCAACCGAATGGAGCTTTATGCTAATCAACACAAGTGCTTGTATGTCCAGTGTAAGCTGTTGCCAGAGGCCCATTCACTGAGCGATTGTGCAATTCCCGCTCTTGATAAAAACACACAATGATGATATTTGCATAATGGCTTTGCTTGCACCTGCTTCCAGCAGTGTTTTGCTTCCTAGCTAAAGACACACAAGCACATAAACAAATACACACGCTGGAATTTAAACAGCTTCGGATTGACTCACACACAGGAAAACTGCATTGAGATGCAGAATGCCTGCTGAGACATACAAAAAAAAAGTGCATATACGCACATGCTTATACAGTTACCACCGGCTGAGATATAGAAGACGACCAAATTCAAAAGACCGGAGTATTCACGCAGCTACAGAACGACAGAAAGCTGTGAGCAAAGAAAAGGAAAAGAGAGAGAAAATGGGAACACAAAGGCTGTGTGTGTCTAAAAGTAGTAAATTATGGTGCGATTTGCTGCTAAGGGGACGGAGCTAATTGATGGAGCCAGAGAAAGGGGAAGTCAGTGAGAGAGACGGGTAAAAGAGATCAGACCCCAGCCATTCAAAACTCCTAATCTACTTCAACACATCTGTTTACCAGCAAACGTTCTTTGTAAAGCTGGTCAACCATTAGGGCTGGGAGACGAGTACTAGTACTTAATCTGAACAGTTTTATTTTATTAAAAGAAATAGGGATGCGCGATATATCGGCCACCATATCGGTATCGGCCGATATACGTTCATTTTTAATGTTATCGTTATAGACCCAATAAGAAAAATCAGCCAAAATCAGTGCATCCCTAATAAAAAAAAATCTTGATTTTCAAAATATTAGGTTCCAAAAATGCATTCGTTTTCTAACTATTCGGTCGCATTTACAATAGCTATGTTTCCATCCAAAGTTGCGAATTTAACATATGCGCAAAATTTGAATATCGCATAAAACAGTTGCGAATAAAGCACCATTTCCATCCCATGTGTTCTAGAAAAACAAAATCGTCACTTCCTGGGAAATTGGCGCAAAAGATTTGTAATAAAAATGGAAGTTGCAGCTTTTTTCCTACATCATAAATGACTTTGTTCGGATGCCTGGTGTTTGTGAACGCAGTCACGTGAGTCGCTCCGTGAGGGAATTAAACCAAATCACTCTGAGGACGGACTTTGGGATGCTGTGCAATGAAACTGATCCGCTGGTTAGTCCGGGTATCCAATCAATCACATCCTCTGTTGAGTATTTTGGTGCTCATCGAGGGATTTATTCAGTAAATGTGTTTCCTTCGTAATCTATGTGCATGTCTTATCGGATAAAATAATAATCAGATTCAACCGATTTTTAATGCACGTTTTTTTGAATTTATGCGCATCTTGGCATTTCCATCCAGCGTTTTTATGAGATATCCCAACATTTGCATTAAAATAGGTGGATGGAAACATAGCTATTGGGAAACATACATCGGCCAGTGTGGAGTGACTGCTAAAAGACTGACTCTTAGGAGTCCATCAAAAACGTACAGTGCAACCAGTGAAGCCCAAATTCTTTTTTAGCCATTGACTTCCACAGCATTTCATTTCCTCCTATGGAAGTCAATGGCAACCGTCAACTGTCTGGTTACCAACAATCTTTTAAAATATCTTCTTATGTTCAGCAGAAGAAAGAAACTCATACAGGTTTGGAACAACATGAGGGTGAGTAAACGATCATTCATGGGTGAACTACAGAATCCTTACGTTCTTGGCGATTCCCTTCCTTATCAACTAAAGGAGCATTGTCTTTCTAGTGAAGCTAGTCGGCCAAAGATCGCAGCACACCAGCCTCCAAACCCAACATCCGCCGGTTTCAGCTGGGTCCCATCACTGTCAAAACAAGAGCAATGCCTCAACGGAGGCATTACTATCCAAAACCTCTAGAAATAACAAAACGCACGTATGGATCAATCTGCCATAAAAAAAGCCCTTTGAAAATGATTCCTTGGTTGCGTCCAATCAGGCTTGACAGCTGCCTTTGTAATGGAGACATGTCAAAAGCAACCGCTGCTTCTCTGCTCATGTGTGATACCAGTGATCCTCAGACTTCTACAGTTTGTTTTGCTTAGCTAGGCTTGGCTAAAATAGCTCTTTATGTCTATAATCGGGCTTGTGCTTCCTCCAAACCTATACATTTACTGATGGTTTCGGGAGTTTTTTAAGTTTCTGCCAAACTACCCCCAGATGTTTATAAAGAAAGACCGCAAGAGAAGCAAAAAATAACAGTATTAAAGTGCAAGTCCATACTGTACGCCAAGCATGCTGTGAGAAAGCGATTCTGAACGTCCAATATATTAGTGTTTCCCTGGACAGACATACCACTGCCTTTTAAAGCACATATACACCAATTATCAAAAATTACACCAACCAGAAGACAATAAAACAAGTCCTTACCATCTGAGAACGACTCTTAGGGCATCCATTAATATCCTCAATCTTCTCGTTTGCTGCAGTATCCGGGGAAAAAAAGAAGAGAGAAATACGGACAAATTAATTTACCAAAGAACACAAGTTGGCAGGTTTCCTTAATTGTAAGCCTGAAGTGCAGTATGTCCTTTCTGAGTTTTGACCCCTAGTGTGGAAACTAGATCCAGCTTGAGCAACTGTGTGGCAGGGCCTGCTGGGATGCGACTGATTTGGGGTTTTCCTGAGGGTGACTGACTGCATCCCGACGGGCCCAGCCCAAACCCCCCCAACCTCACCCCACGGCAGCTGAAACTGGGCCGTTCGCTCACAGATGACAACTGCACACACGCCTACAATGACAGCTACATGCCTGCCGGAATCCCTTTACCTCCTGCGCTGTGGGAAAATGTGTTGGGAATGTGTAAGATGTCAGGTGAGTAAGCATGGAAGACAGAGACATCTGAGACGCTCTGTCTCAGTGGAGGGACTCTGTGACTACAGGAGAACCATTTGGGTGGCCATCTTTAAAATTATTTGTTATTTAATCATTATTTTATAATGTTGTTGAATTAGTATTTTATATACAATACTTTAACCACATTTAAGAATGCATTGATTTAATGTATAGATATTAAAAAATAGATAAAAGGTGGCATCAGCAAACAAATTAATTAATTTATCATTCTTTGATAAAAAAAAAAAAATCATATTTTATATATTTTTGACCAACAATGGTATTTTCAAATTTCACTTTAATATCACAACTTAAAATAAAAATGACAATATATAACATCACAATTGACCACTTGGGTTGCCATAACTTCTAAACAATTTGTTATTTAATCGTTATTTTATAATGTTATTTGATTATTATTTTATATAAAATCCGTAAGCCACAAATTTCATTGCTTGAAATATCAAAATTAGATAGAAAAATATTAAGATGGCATCTGCAAACATTCTAGACCTCAGAATTAATTTATATTATTCTTTATATATATATAATAAAAAAAATATTTTTGATTTAAAACTATTTTTTACCATGTTTTTTTTTTTTTTTTTTTTTTTTGGTGAACATGCAAATACCATGGTATTTTCTAATTTCCCTTTAATATCACAATTTGAAATAAAAATAATAATAATATATAACATCACATGAACATCAACATTTACCACTTGGGTTGCCATGTCTTCTAAACAATTTGTTATATAATCATTATTTGATTTGAAACACTTAAGCTACAATTAAAAATGCATTGAATAATTGAATTGCATTAAAAACATCACAATTTTCCCCATTTGTATGGCCATGTTTTCTAAAAAAATTCTTATTTAATCACTATTTTATCAGTATATAGGTCAGCATTAGAGGTCTAAACTATAGTCCTCAAAATACTTAAAGAGTGCATTCATTTCATTGCATTAGATCTAAAAACATATTAAAGTGGTATCTGCAAATAAACTCTAGACCTCAGAATTCATATCATTCTTTAAAACAAATCACACTGATGATTCTA
The DNA here is from genome assembly GCF_951802725.1 of Rutilus rutilus. Taxonomy (NCBI): domain Eukaryota; kingdom Metazoa; phylum Chordata; class Actinopteri; order Cypriniformes; family Leuciscidae; genus Rutilus; species Rutilus rutilus. The sequence goes on from NC_140211.1 coordinate 12,650,240, forward strand.
TACATTTTAAATGTCCAAATACTTTTTGGGGGCCTGTAAACTGGCGTGAGCTCTAAATATCTTTACTGTCACCATCAGGGGCGTCAGTTTGTGTTGAAAAGTGGTGGGGACAAAAAATCTGGGCATAGCGTATGCCAGACAAATACTGTCATATGCCACAAAAAAACAAAAAAAAAACACTAACATCCAAACTATTTTAAAACTATAAGATGGCAAGCAGGCCCTCTCTCTCGCATGTACACACACACACACACAAAGCCAATTTTTTTTTTATTGATCTGTAAATTACTTAATCGGCTACAATTAACTAAATCAATCACAGTGCAAATATATGCTATATAAAAACTCCCCTACCTGTACTGTTGATCAACATCTTCTCTTAAAGTTGAAAATTTTTAAAACGTCAAGAAGAACTAACGATGTTAGCTGGCTAATACATGGATGAATGAAACCTCCTCCCCAACACTTCGAGGTCTGAACGTAGCACATCATGTCCATCCATTCCTGCTCAGGCCAGAGCGCAAATCCATGAAGCTGGAAAGGAGCGGTAGTCCCATGGAATTTCTAACACGTTCTAACAACGTAGAGTCAGGGACGCGGGAAGTGGGGGTGCCGTTTTCGCAGAATTGTAAATGCAACGCATATGTTAGTTCATTAAAAAATTTTTTTTTAGCATTTAGTAATTTATTTGTAATAAACACTTTAAGTGGGCTATTTAAAAATTGTTATATATGTTAAATTATGATTTTAAAACATAAGCGCAGAGTGTATTGTGTGTGTGTGAAAGAATTTGTCTGCAGCTGCAAAAAAAAAAAAAAAAAAAGTCAAAAACCTCACTGTTAGTGTTTTGTAAGGAACAGGCAAATATGTAAAATATAGCAGGATACATTTTAATTATTTACTAATAAAACAGTTATTTTTTTATGTCAGTGTCGGCTATAGCCATGAAGTTGACGAATCGCGATCTTCGCAGCGCCAGAGAGAAATGCACATTTCATACGAATTACATAAGCAGCGCAGTCTGTTTTCTTTCGTTTTGAATTGTTCTGCTTAAAAGTAGACATTTCAAGCTATCTATGTCTCAGGTCTGTGAGGCAATAGGCTACCTTATAGGCCTACGCTGAGTTTCGGTTGATTATGAGACGAGCTCCAGGTTCGCCAGCGCCTCCGTGTCCTGATTATCTATTTTCTAATAGCCTATATTTAGCTACTTCTTATTAAATCCAGACAATTTGTTGATGAAACATCGATTAAAATTAAGATACAATTAATACAAAATGAAATTAAATGTAAAGACAGGCTTTGTGCTTTCAGTTTGAGGTCTCTGTGAAAGTTTAAAACATTCGTTTAGTGCCGCTTTAGACGTGCTCACGTCCATAATGGAGAACTGTCTGTAAAATGTTTTTTTTTTTTTTTTTTTTTTTGTGAAATAAATTTCTAAAAAAAATGCGACTTAGTCCAGTGCGACTTAAGCTATAGGCCTATATGTTTTTTTTTTTGTGTGAAATAAATTTCTAAAAAAAATGCGACTTAGTCCAGTGCGACTTAAGCTATAGGCCTATATGTTTTTTCTTCCTCGTGACGCATTTTTTGACTGATATGCGACTCTGGAGCGACTTATAAAATAGGCTACGGTAAGTTATTTATTATTTTTGTGCAAATGTCCCATCCTTTAAGGATTAATTTATGTCCCGTTGACCGGTCCATTGCGTTACGAATAAAAGCAGAATCAATAAAGTAAAAAATTTTCTAGGCTGATATGGCTAGGAACTATACTCTCATTCCTGCGTAATAATCAAGAAACTTTGCTGCCATACCATGAGTGCAGCAGGCGTAATGATATGACGCAGCGCCTGAAAATAGTCCCCAGCTCGGTAGCCTATTATCAGGCGGCAGGCGCTGCGTCATATCATTACGCCTGCTGCACTCATGGTACGGCAGCAAAGTTTCTTGATTATTACGCAGGAATGAGAGTATAGTTCCTAGCCATATCAGCCTAGAAAATCGCAACTTTTAATTTTCCGTCGGTTTTAGTACATGATGTAACTACAGAAGAGTCAAGTTTTAAATAGGAAAAATATCTAAACTCTTTGTTCATTTTTTTGAGAGAGATGCTAATGGTCCTGTCCGGTTCAATTCATTATGCTAAGCTATGCTAAAAGTGGTACCCCCAGACCCGGAGATCGGCTGAATGGATTCCAAAACGGTAAAACTCAACTGTTTAACTCTGGGGGAGTTAAACAGTTGTAACCTATATTAAAGGTTACAACTTTATTAACCTATATTAAATTGTTTACAGGTAGCCTACCTACAGTAAAAAATGTAAATGTAAAATATGTGATGATAATATTGATCGAGCAATTGATGAAAGTAAAAATATATGCGCAGAATTGAGAAAATAGTATTTATGGAGATAAATCGTAGCCTATCACAGGGCAAACATGTGAATGTTTGCGGTGCATTTTATGCAAACAACTCTAATCATAGTTGTAATATTTACAGTAGGCATAATTGTCATTGCGTATGTGTATGCAGCATAAGTCAAATACAATCTTCTGTTCGTGAATCTTTAATCTGACTATGCATCTGTGCATTTAATTGCCATTGGCTCGTGTGATAGCAATATGGATTTTAGTAATATTTTAAGTGATAATTGATAAATAAACCTTTAACATTTCTTGGTTCGCTTCATTTTTCAGAACATTTTAACCAAATGCTTTCAAAAAGTGGTGGGGACAAAATCAGCCATTTCAAAAAGTGGTGGGGACATGTCCCCAGCGTCCCCAGTGTAAATGACACCTATGGTCACCATTACAAACATTTTCTTATTTGAACATTTCCTTTTGAAACGTTTTTGGTCGAAAGCCATCAGCTCCCTTTAATATGAAAAAGTAAATATGTGAAGCATCGTGTCATTGGTTGCCTGCAGCATTTGTGTCTGTCAGACCGTGTCAGGTTTCAGCTTCAATTGGCCAGTGTGTCATTCCCATGAGATATAGAGAAGACAAGAGGACAAACTGGGATGACCACAATGATGAGTCATATAACACCACTTTACCCCACAACACTGCACTTTCTGCTGTTGAGAAACCAAATGCTTTCCGGCTCTTACAACATATTTTTAGAGGACAGAGGTAAAGAAAAACTCTATTTTTGTCCATGGCAAGAATCGCAAGGATCAATTTTCTTACTGAGCACTCAGAAGTATGTAGTATTAAAGCAATAAAAACTCCTATTACAACTAGGTGGATCTACTGCGGTAATTAACAGTGTCAGTGAGCCATGACAGTTTGATCAAACTTAAAATATTAGTGACTGAAAAAGGTGAAAGCATTGCTGATAATACAAATAAATAAAAAAACAAATGTATTCTTAAGGATAAACCCCTTGAGATCAATCATCTCGTTTTCAAGGGGGATCAAACAAACAAACAAACAAACAAACAAACAAACAAACAAATAGTTTGAAATGCATTTCAAATATAATTTAATAAAAATAAAAGTAAATGCAGTGAAAAATGCATGTATATATATATATATAATACGTCACAAATTATGTATTTATATTACTCTGCATTTTTAATTTTAAATAGTTTGATTACTGTATGTAATATTATTCCAATATTATTTAATTTTAGTCTAATAAATCGATAAACTGAACACAAGAAAATCTAAATAAATAAATGAATGAAGGAAGGAAGCAAAATATCATCCTTTTTATAATAATAATAATAATAATAATAATAATAAATGTATGCTTTAAACTCGAGAGTACTGATCAAATATACATGCATAAATATATAATGAATCACATGTCACAGTTTATTTATTTATAATACTCTGTGATGTATTTTTTTAAATAATTAGTCTATGTACAAAAAATAATATATATAAACATGATTAAATGAAAAGTAATTATTAGCGAACAAATTATACTAATTATAGCATTACTGAAATATATTTTATGCAGTTTATGTAGGCTACATCTTACACAGAAATTCTTTGCTCAATTGTTTTTGCCTGTTTTAGAGAAAGTGAATCGCTCACCGATAACCTGGATGATCTCCGCCAGCAGCACGCCATCGCTCACATCCTGCTGCAGGTCTTTAATCAGACGCTTGTGTCCAGACCTGGCCAAGTAGTGATTCGCCCAGTCCGTGTAGATCTGTCAAGACGAGAAGAGAAACCTCGCTTATAAATCTATCCATCAAAAAAAGTTTTTAAACAACTTGGATTGACGACATACGTAACCGCCGCTTGGTGAAGACTGAGCGCCTCGCCTCGCCGCGTCACTCCGCTCTATTCAAACCAACTCCATTGTGTCTTATTCAAGTTATTCAGCGCTAATAATGCTCGAATTCTCTCGTCTGACATCACAGAAAAGCCCCTTCACTGGGACAGGAGGAGGGAGACCCCGAGGGAGCTTAAATTAAACCTCTGAATGGGTTTGAAAGGAGTCATGTGTTGTTTGCTGTCCAAAAAAACATTCCCGCGTCCCGTTACAAGATAAGGAAAGCGGAAAACACGTAGTGCAACGAGCATTAAAACTGCCCAAATAATGGAAAATAAAGGAAAAGCTGACATGTAACACGTTTTTTGTCTTTTTTTTACATGTTCTTTATGTATGTAAATGTGTTTTGTTTTTTTCACTTCAACATCACAATTTCAATGAACTAATTATAATACTATAGGCTATATACCCAATTAAACAACACAACTGACAGCACTTAAATGATTCAGAGAGTTGTTTTATTGTTGTATGAGGTGCAGGCTTTCCACACACAATCAAAGGCCTGGCAGTATTCAAACACATTCCCACATGGGGGTTGTAAAGCATGTGTGGTGTGTTTCATGAGTAAATAAAGACTGCTGGTATTATTGCAGTGTTACTCATGTGAGGAATCAGTTTCCTAGATGGGAAATAACAGGTGCACCCTTAGTCCCTGTACCATCAAAATAAACACGCTCTCGCTGGAGTCGTCTATATACTCAAACGGCCCGCAAAGCCCATATAATTACAGAGAGCAATGACCAATGCAATGGAGAAATGTACATATCCATCTATCTGATGCTTTGAAGTTTAGTGGGCTAAGTGAGTCAGATGTGATTAAAGCTGAGGAAGACAGTGAAGTGAAGGTAAGGGTAAACATGCCTCCAAGCAACAAAAGAGAAGTAATGCTGAGGAAATTACAGATGACACTCGTCTGTCAGACTGAACCAGGTCACCGCCATGTAAACACTACCGAAATGGGTACCCGTATTGAATCTAGTTGATCTGTTATTTAGTCCTTTACAGCATTAAGACCATGTTAACATTTGTATCAATGTCTTAAAGTTGCAGTATCATTTTTGATGTTTCACTGGCTGAAAGGTCAGTGATCTTGGCATGTAATGCATTAATCACATTAAATCAAAAGTGTTCAGATCCCGATTTCTATTGTATTCCCAGGCATATTCTTACATTATTAATTTTTTCCACAACAGAAAGCATCTAATTATTAAACACCTTTTCTTGGCCACTGCAACAAATTATTAGCATATTTCTGAATGTACATTTATTTATTTACTTAAATTACATTTGAAAAGATATAAAAAGAGAACACATTTCACAATATTAGTTTTTAGTTTGTTCAATAATAAATAAATGCAGCCTTGCTGACCAGAATACTTTTTTCTTTTCTTTTTTTAATCTTACCGACCCCAAAGTGCATTTCTTTATGTGTAAAATAAAAAACGACTTTTGAAGTTAACATATCTGTATGAAACATCTCCATTGAGATGTTTTCCTCCATATGGAAAGCCATTACTAACAACAAACCTCCATATACTGTATGCCCTCTGAATCATCACTTATGATGTTACTGAGGCAGGACACTTCAGTCCCACTGCTTGTGTTAATCACACACACACACACACTTGACCCGAGTATGAGCTGTTCTCAGAGTTCACAGACGTTCCTGAGGGGTGATCTGTTGACAAACGAACAGGTGGCTCTTGCACGCATTTGCTGATGAGTGTGTTTAACTACCTGTGTGAGTAAGACGGGGAATATCAAACGGGAATATCCTCAGTGTGTAAGTTTTCAACGATTTACCAACAGCTGTCAATTGGACTCATCTTTAAACTCGAAGCGGGGAGGTCGAACACTGTTCAACTACAAAGGCTCTCATGTCAAACACTAATAACAGGGCGGCCCGTGTTAGTCACAGACACAGAATTGTTCCCACAGGCACGACATGCAGAAGCTACAGAGCTTACATTCAGGTGCACAAGAGAGAGGCCTTTAAATAATATAGTACTTTAAAGTAATTACAATAGATCATTTACTGAGGTGAACGTTAGGTCAGATAACTGCCCTTAGACCAGCATGCATTTCAATGCTGATTCTGGCTGGTTTTCTACTAGTTTCTCTTGTGGACTAACACTACAATTCAAAGGTTTGGGATCAGTAAGATTTTATTTAAAAAAAATAAAAAAATTATACCGCAAGGATGAATTACATGAAGCAAAAATGACATTTAAGATTTCTATTTCAAATACTAAATGCTGTTCTTGTGCACTTTCTGAGACAAAGAACAATGTTTTCAACATTGACTTTTATAATAAATGTTTCTTGAGCAGTAAATCAGCATATTAGAATGATTTCTGAAGGATCATGTGACACTGAAGACTGGAGTAATGATGCTGAAAAGTAAATATTAAAATAGTAAAGTTATTTCAACTGTAATAATGTTTGACAATATTTAGATTAAATAAATGCAGCCTTATATGAAACTTTCAAAAACATTCAATCCTGACCCTCAACTTTTGAACAGTAGTGTAACTATGCTGTTCAGCAAAATCTTTAACACCAGCATTCATATTTTAAAACATTTTAGGAACAGCATTTGGAAAATAAATAAATAAGATGAATTATGAATAATAGCTTCAAGAGTAAAGTAAACAAAAACTTTCTACCTAATCTGACCCCTAAACATTACTTTCATCTGTAAAATCCAATGTATTCTTGTTGATTCAATCCTATCAGGTGAGGAATGACTTGACGTAAAAGACAATTAGTTTTTCTTTTGAATAACATCCGACATGAGACCAGAAAGATTTACAAATTGTATAGGCTAATATAAGTAAATGCCAATGGAATGGTACAGAACACACAGAACTTGACCAGTCATATACTTTTACCACTTGTTGCTTTTTATATTTCACTGACCTGGCTGAAATGTACTAACTTTAGACGCAACCTCCAGTCCTAATCTTAACCCACACACATCTTAAAAGTCCTTCGGCTCAGCTTGCAGTAACTTGCGCGGTAAGTCTGGACTGTATCTACAGTAAATATATCCCCCGCTGACTGCCTACAGATATCTCCACAGCAGTGAGCTCTTACCGTTCTGTAGTGATGGCCGGACGACCTGCTGTGGCGTCTCTCTGGGACGTACATCCTCACGTTCAGAGCCATAATGCTTTCACAGGTGAAGCGCGCTCATAAACACTGAAGCCCAGAGGACGTCCTGCGACGCTGTAATCAAGTCAGCGATGTGTGTGTGTGGGGGGGGGGGGATAATTTTAGCTGTGAGATGCATTCTGGAGCATCGTTTGCTGAAGATATACCTCACTCTACGTGTCAACATGTCACACTTAGTGTCAAATGCTGAGGCAGAGACATCTCAGATTATTACTGTTTCAAAAAAACCCAATTTAATATAATTTAAATAATAGTTAGCAAATAATCCTAAAGGATCCTAATGGAATAAACAGAGAATACGATAAGAATTAAATAGCCTATGTTTCAATTGAATAAACGTAATAAAATATCTAAATAATCCAAAATAAATAGTCCCGTATCTGTTTTACTCTTGATGATTGCAAATGACTTTCATTTCCTAATTGTTTTCAAAAATATATTTTTAAGTCGTGATCTTATGACTGACCCAAATATCAAGAAATGCAACGTTTTATGCAACAAAAACACAGACGACATGTTTTCATCTATTTTTTTGCGCATTTTGGCATAAAAACGCTGATTGGAAATGCCAAGATGTGCAACAATACTAAAAAATACACATAAAAACGTATTCCACTCAACTGAGGCGGACACATTATTTAGATATGCGCATAGACTATGAAGGAAACATTCCTCGATGAGCAACAAAAAAACTCTTTTATTCAAAAGAGGATGTGATTGGATAACCGGACTAACCGGCGGACCAATCGCATCGCATCTCAAGCGTTGGTTTGATCATTTTGAAATGCCTGAGTCAAAGTCTGTCATCAGAATGATTTGGTTTAATTCTCTCTCATTGTCAAATTTGCACAAAAGTTAAATTCACAACTTTGAATGGAAACCTAGCTGTGGTAGCCAAGACCAACGCTTCTTTTCCTGCTTCAGTCACTAAAAACACATCTAGCTGATATTGGTCTCTAAAGGTTTACTGTTGTCAAGTAGAGCTTTAAAACAGTCTTTTCACACACACATACAGAATGCATATGTACACAAACATCTGCAAACACACATGCACATCGGCTCTACATGTACAGAGAGAAGCAGAGCATGTGGGAGGTCTGACGGCTACTCGAGAGGTGCTGACAACTACCAGGAATGTGTGTTGGGGTGGTGAGAAGGGTGACGGATGGTCCAAACACCCCCTCTGCACCACATCCCCCCCAAAAACCAAACATAACCCTCAGCAAGTTTCAAATGCAAAGATCAAGGCTAGTGCTAAATCATACAAGACCATCGAATCATGACCTACAACTCACTCACAACACATAAATAGGTTGAACAGCAGCACATACTCACATTCACAAACGGTGCTCTTCATCTTAAGGCCAAGTTCGGTATTTTACACTTAAAGCCCTGTTTTCAGATCGTTTCTGATGAAATACAATGGTTAAGATTGAAATTTGGACAAATGCTGCTGGCCCGAGAATTTTCAGTTTCTGTGGTAGCACCCCAACCCATGTTTTACGTGTAAAATACCGAACTTGTCCTTCAAGAACAGCATTGAGTAGATATGATCTCATGCAAAATCCCTTTCAGTTTCCTCCTATTAAAATACGAAGTTAAGCCAGTCTTCTCTCCTGCCATCTGTGTTGTGTCCCAGAGTGGTGTAAAGTGTGTAATTCTCCTCTGGAGTGTCTTGATTAGAGCTCTAATCTAATAACGCACACGGCCAGACACACAGATCACAGATGCCTCATTTATTTATGCTCCTCTACTCTAACCGGCCCTCAAATTCAATTTCTAAAGCAAATGTAATCTTTCCTTTGGCTGAGCTTTCCGGGTCACTCCAACTTGACCCTAATGTTCATTATCTTGCAGTCAAGAGGCTCCACTTGCTGATGTACCATACACCTTGGTATTTCATCAAGAACTATATGTAAATATCCTGGATATTTTGTTAAATAAAATGAAATACACACAATCGTTCAAAAGTTTGGGATCAGGAGCCCAGCTAACAAGAATATGATCGAAGAACATTTTCTAATGTTCCCATTAAGTTATGGAAAAATTATTTCTAAATGTTCCCCAGAATGTTCATTCAATTCATAGTAATAAGGGTTCCACTTGTGTCCCAGCACATCTGCATGATGTATCTTTTACATTATAATAAGTACATAGTATGTACATCTGGAACAGGATTGTAAAATAAAGTGCTACAGAAGTAAGTAATAACATTTTAAAAAAAATGTAGGAACGCCTAACTAAAACGTTTCATGAACGATGTATAATTTTTTTTTTTTTTTTGTGCTAATGTTTTGAGAACCTTATTCAAGACAACTGTTTATAACGTTGAGAGAACCTTGCCAGAACGTTAGCCAGAGTTCTGAGAACGTTTCCTCTTAGCTGCAGATGTTTCTAAAAAGAAATGAATGCTTTTATTCAGCAATGACGCATTAGATCTATATCTAAAGGGACAGTGAAAACTTTTAACAATGTTACAAAAGATTCCTATTTCAAATAAATGCATTTTTTTTAACCTTTCGATCAAATAATTCTATTCTTTGAATACTATTCATCAAAGAATCCAGAAAATGCTTCACAGTTTCTACAAACAATATTAAGCAGCACAAAGTAATGATGCTGAAAATTCAGCTTTGCATCACAGGAAAAAAAAAAAGACATTTTATTATTTTTTTTAATTGCATAAGTAAAAATATTTAACAAATTTACATTCACAAATATTTCAGTTTTTACTGCATTTTTGTGAGCATAAGAGACTTCTTTAAAAAAAACATGAAAACATCTTACCCAAACTTTTGAACAGTAGACTTTATTATTAAATAATAATAATTTTGTATTGGTATACTGGTTTGCCAGACCACAAACATGATTAAGTTATTTATAAGTTCTACAAAAACACATGTTTTCTATGTAATATTTTGAGATATGGAGAAATAATGAGCTGCTTTGCTGAGCTGTCCAGAGGATTGAAGGACACATGAAGACCCCTCTGGCTCATGAAGGTACGGCTGTAGTGAAAGTGAACGAGCAGTGATTGATTCTTGAGGTCAAAGGGAGTCAATTTGAGGCGGAGAGTGTAATCAATGATGATGTCATGGGAACAGAGAGCGCCCCCTTCATTTGGCTGATGTGAATGCATTACGTATTTGATGTTTAATGGTGATTCATCATTTGAAGTGGAAATGCTTGCTATATTAAAGGCAGGGTAGGTAGAAATGGTCTAAAAATTTTATTTTTCAAATTTGTTTAAACTTTATGTACATATCAATACATAATTAAAATGTAAGTACTCTGAAAAAGAAAGTATCAAAATCGAGTGTCTGTAGACCTCTCACGACTGTTTTAAAGACATCTCATTATTTCCATTCACTCCACCCCCTCATTTCTGTGCTTCTTCCAAAGCCACGCCCCCAAAACACATGAACGCGCGACTCCGACCGCTGAGCTAGAGGACGCATTATTTACCTGAGACAAGCAGAGGGGAAGGGGCATTTTTTTGCCTGGTTTGCCTTCACTAACTGCATATGCCGGTACTGTAAATTTAGATTGCTCTTTCTCTGCCATTGTTTTGGTATTCCTAGGTTCAGTGCCTTCTTCTTCTTCTTCGATAGATTTTATTGGCAGCATTCTTTGTGCAAGGTTGGTCAGAATGATGGGCCCTGATAAGCTCCTAATAGGGCCATTAGGGTGTGTCTTTGTCTTTCTCAGGTGTAAAAAGCCTTACATACTAATGAGATGATCCGCCCCTTCGCATATTGCTTTTTCACACAAAACACGTCGTAAAAATTTTAAATCAATATATTGTCTTCTCTGAATGAGCAGTCAGGGTGATTTTCACATAGTTTTAGAGCAAATATTCTAGGCTACGTCATACAATTTTCAAAAGTCTTGTTAAGAAATAATCAGTATGGGTTTCATGACCTTATTTCAGTGAGAATTTTTTTTTGTATTTTCACAAACCACGCATAAATGTCATTATCTCAAAACTACAAACTTTTACACACATGCTGTTGATATATTATTGTAGCAGAGTTTGTGCTGAATACAGTGTAATTAGACTTTAGCCATGAAAATGTCACAAGTAACAGAAATAAGCACAAATGTCAGAGCATGTCAGAACACCTCCAGGGCCCAGAAAACAGCTCAGACCCCAGAGGGTTAAATAATTCCCGCCCAAGGCATGAGTTGCGTTAGTGTGTTAAAACTCGTGGTTATGGTGAGGGGCGTGACATTTACAAAACACACTCGAAGCAGCTGACCAATCACAGCACACTGGTCCAGCCGACCAATCAGAGCACACTGCACCTTTCAGAAGGAGGGGCTTCATAGAGACAGGAACTAAACAGAGTGATACTGACAGACTGGGATGAGAGGTGCTGCAACAATGTCAAATATGTGAAAATGCTGTGTTGAATGAAACATGAAAACCTATTCGAGTAGACCCCAAAAACAAAATCAAAACTTTGCAAAAGGGCTTTTAGAAATCTTTTAGATTAATTAAAAATAGTTATGTGATTCAAACGAGAATGTGAAATTGACCCAAAATAATAATATATTGACAGTTGAATAAGAAACACACACACACACACACACACACACACAGGGTCAAACTGAGAACGGAGAATGAAACGGAGAGGATGACACTATAGGACACGGCCATGATCACAGATCTTTTCCCCCCTAAATGATCAGAAAGAAACAGTGCACAGTTAAAGCTTCTCATCCAGACAGACAGGGAAAATAAAGAAGCATCTTCTGAGCACCCAAGACAAAGATGTGCATTTACCCACATTACTATTCAAACAGACGTAGTTCATCAAATTTAGTCACACACACTGGATGCTTTTGTAAAGGTCTGTCCTTAGTTTTCTCATGCCCCGCTCTCTGCATCTCTGCCATGACCCCGAAACCGTAATTATACTCCCCGCGTGACCTAAAAGTGCCCTGCTTTTAAGTGTTTTCCCTCAGCCTGTGATCAGATTTCGGCATAGTTAAATTAGCCGTCCTGTCAGCCATCGGGGAAAGGAAACCTCAATTCCTGGAGGAGAATGGACCGTTTTAGACAGTTACCACACAAAAGCATGAAGATGACAGAGGAAAAAAGCGTTGCCTCTCAGTCAGAGAGATTGCAGAAATAAAAGCAGCCATTTAATAGACACTCCACTAAAAATGCTAACCTCTGCTAGGCAACCTAAAGTATCATATTACATTTAAAAAATGGATGTTAGCTGGCTATATGGTAGATTTGGTAACCTTAATTTATACATGTGATTCTCACACGTACATCACATCAATTCTGCTTAGGGATGCATGACATATATATCAGCAAAAGTATACAGTATATATAATTGTTGTTATAATATACACGAATTCAAAATCATTACACTACAGAAAATGAGTAAATGTCAGTGATTTCAACTAGTGCATTAAAACAAACCATTCAAATAATCCAATTCGCTAAAATTAAGCTAAACTCAATCCAAAATTGGATGTGGGACATTCCTACTTGATATGATAACTCCAATTTCTTAAACACGCAGGATAAATCAAATAAAAAAGTAATATAAAATAAAAAGGGTAAATACAATTAGTAAATCATTATATATATATATATAATTTTAGTTTCTAATTTTAACTTTAGTTTTTTCCAACTTTTATCTTATAATTTTTCAGCATTATTCATCATATTTTAATAACAATTTTAATTGTATTTACAAAAAAAAGCTGATATTAATTAATTACATACACATATTTACATATACATACATACATATATATATATATATATATATATATATATACACACACACACATATACATATATATACACATATATATATATATATATATATACACACACATATATATACATATATATATATATACATATATATAATTAATATCAGTGTATTTTGTGAATAAAATGTAAAATTAAATTAAAATATGGTGAATAATGATGAAATAAAATGTTAAAAAAAAATAAAAAATAAAAATATTAAGTTAAAATTAGAAACTCAAGTAGAGTCCACACATGTTTTGCGCGAGTGGCTTTCCGAGCACCACAAGCACTTCAAGTGGCTTTGGCCTTGTGCTAACATGACAAGCTCCAAGAGCAGCTCTTGACTGCTGAGATGTCTGTGGTTTCCAGATGAAAGCGCGAGAACTAGATTAATGTGAGCGCCGCCAAACGCCACCTCTGGGACTGAGAGAGTTCAATCAGGATTAAGAGCCACATTCAGACCAAACAGAAAGCAGGAAATGTTTCGGCGTTCGCACAAGTGCTGCTTTCAAGATGAAGAACTCGACACGTTTCTCCAATGAGGGCTCCGAAAGTTCAGCGCCATCTGCGCGAAAACAAGAGCGCACCACTTGATGACACTCGAGCTGTGCTTCTCAAAATAAACAGTTCACTTTAATTTCAACATATTCACACAATCTGCCATCTGCAGGGACGGGGCCACGAGACTCATCCAGGCCGTCAGCTCCAACAGACGGGGGCAATGCGGGTCTGGCTTCTCAGCGGGACGCTAAACACCATTAACTACTCCTCACCTTCACCAGACAGCTGTCCGCTCAGCCTGTGCTGTATGAATGCGTGATCATCTCTGCTCTGCTGAAATATGAAGAATAACATTTGTAGACTTCTGCTTCAACCCTAAACACAACGTAATATAACCTCACAGAGTACTAGAACCTCTTCATAACCTCTACGATCTCCATTATACCAGTGTATTCAGCATGTGCTCCAAATCCAGTCTACATCATGTCCTGATCCAGTTCCCTTACAACACGGCTTTCATATTTTAAAAGATTTGATTTGTTTACCTGAATGTCATGTGACCATTAACCAAAGTCAGAGAACCGTGAACATTCTTGATAAACATTTAAATATTTAAAGTGACAGTGGACACTATTTTTCTTGGGTGCTTGGTGACAAGTACCATAAAACTACTATGATATTATTAGATGTACTATGAATTCAATAATATAAATACCATGGTACATGCATTTTAGTACCATGCATGGTATAAGAAAGTACCATAGTTTTATAACAAAAGATTTCATCATTGTATCATTAAACTAAAAAGTGCTGTGGTGGTACCATGGTAAAGTATTGCTATCAAATGGCACTACTATGGTACTAAAATTCTTGAACCATGGTATTTACATACATTAGTACTCCATAATGCAATGGCACTAGCACAGCATGTCTAAAAACATGAAAGCACCAAGGCATATGTCCCAAAACCATGGATTATCATGTAAAACAAATATGGTAATACCATAGTACTATTTTGTTTATTGTCCTGAATCCTGTTCACTCTCAATAAACAGTCATTTAAAAAGGCATATGTTTGATATTGATGTTAAACTGACCCGAGGTCATGGGTTCAATTCCCAGAAACACAATTTGCGTCTGGCAGATTCGTAAATGTAAACAATAAACTCTGAAATAAAAAAATACTGTTAAAATGAGCAAAAAAGTGAAAGGAAAACCGAGATGATTTAGGAACGACCTCTGAGGTCAATGTTTGATGACCCTCGGTAGTAAATCAGGAGCTCTTTTAAAAAAAAATCTCCCATATTGCAATTCACATAACAGTTCATAAGGTTTTAAAAACCAATAAACAATGAATCGGTAAAATAACCTTGGATGATGTGGTCAATTTAATTTGCACAAATGGACCATACCGCAGAGTATATGAAATGAAGTCCGGATTAGATTGGACATCGCTAATTAAACGTAGACGAGATGTGCATCTCACTCTCCTTCGGGTTTGAAAAGCCTCACAGACCAGGATATTTAAACGTCCAATGATGAAGCGGATGAACGAACGCGAGGTGCTTCGATTCTTTCATTCGTGGTGTCACTGCAATATTCCCTGCTGATATTATCGGGTCACGCTGACACGTTTCAGCCTCCATCTCCTTCCCTTCCTTCTCTCATACACACATCCGACCTTAAACGTATTCAGTGCACTGCCACTTGTGCTGGGCTCCACATGTAATACATAATTAAACAGCTCCCCTTATCACCTCATCTCCAGACAAGCAATAAGCGGCCTGCCTTTGTGGCTTTGACGTGCAGAGGATAAGACCAGGACACGAGCTAGAGAAAAGACTGTGTTGGGGGTGTGCAGGGGGAGAAAATATGAAATAAAACTGAATTCTTCATAAGCTGAACTGTTGCTTTATTATAACCTGTTAGAAAGTCTAATGTAAACACTGTATCATAGCACATAAAAATGAAAACCCTGCGTTATAACCAACAACAAACAAGAGACTTCTGCATTAAAGGATTATTTCACTTCAAAATGAAAATACTGTCAGCATTGACTCAACCTCAAGTTTTTCCAACCTCTTCTGCTGAACACAAAGGAAGATATTTTGAAGAATGCGTGTAGCCAAACAGTGGATGGACCCCATTGACTTCCATAGTAAATTTTTCCTACTATGGAAGTCTATGGGGTCCATCAACTGTCTGGTTACTGACATTCTTCAAAATATCTTTCTTTGTGTTCAGCAGAAGAAAGAAATTCACACAGGTTTGGAACAACTTGAGGTTGAGTCAGTGCTGACAGTATTTTCATTTTGAAGTGAACTATTCCTTTAATGTGATTCTGAACAGGTCTTAAATCCACAATAAGTGAAACCTTGCAGTCTAGAAAACATCATATGCAACAAAAACGATCATATGCTTTCATAGCACAACGTATGTGAATATAAACAACAAGTCATGAATCCCAAATAAGTTTAAATGCAATAAAGACACGGCTAAACATAAAAAAAAAACTGGTTCAATCGGGAGAGACAAAATATGACCAGAAGCTGAGAATTTTTGGACCTACAACAAGTATATTAAGTCACTGGAAATATGCAAAATATGCAAAACGTTTTTTTTTTGTTTTTGTTTTAAACACAAGCGCAAAGTTTGCATAGAAAATGAATGGTTTGCAAAGGGTCAGATTCAAAGATTCAAATAACTAAAGAAAAATCTAAACAACATAAATAATGTAATATGTATTAGTAAAATATTACAAAAATTAATAATAAAATAAACAAATAAAATAAAAATGTTGTTAGAAGTAGTCCATCAGGTGACAGTTTACTAAATATTTACCATTTTTATTTTATTATTTACCATTATTATTACTATTTATTTATATATATTGCTCTTTTTTAAATTTATATTTATATATATATATATATATATACACACACATGCATACATACATACACACATATATATATATATAAAATTATAAACAAAAAATAATTAATGGTTTTCTGATGCAATAAATGATTGATAAAGTTTAGATCAAAACTTGAATAAAAACAAAACAAATCAAGTCTACCCAACAGCTCCTCAAGCCCACAACCAAAGGAAGTATTTTACCAGTTTCATGCTGTGATTGTTTTGATCCCTGCGCCACAGCATCACACTCATCTTCCTCTACCCTTTATCTTCCTCACTTCACCTGCCGGCCGTCCAGACACACGGATCCCATTTACAATCCATCAGAGCAGCATCCATCACAACCATCCACAGAGAGAGAGAGCTTTAGAGGAGGAGGAGGATGGAAGATCCATGCTAAAGGAAGAAGTTCAAATGAAGCAGGTTTGAAGGAGAGTTTGAGAAGAGCGATGGAGTGGATGGTGGAACCAGAGATTGAGAGAAACAGAAAGTAAAGCAGACAGAGCTCTCACCGCTAGTGTTGTGCCACGCTGAGGGCAGCTGCCTCCGGTCTGAAACACACACACACACACACACACCAGCTGAAGGGGGTGGGGAGGAGACACCAGCTGGATAGGCAGTTCTCAGTCAGCAGTGGATGAGGGAATCCCTCTTTACCTCCCCCACACCACCCCTCCATTACACCCTCTCCCTCCAGACATCCCTCCACTGAAACTATTAACCAACTCACAATCACCAACAAGTGAACTCAACTGCATCACCTAAACACGTTACCTTTCTGATTTAACCTTCAGCTCAAAGAATCTTCTTTAATATGTCATCAATAATTAAACAGAAGTTGCGAATTGCGATAGTCTTTTCTTCCGTATTGTGATACAAATATGAGTGAAAAGGCTTTTCGAACAAGAAAAAACGTAGGGCGGGACTTGATTATGTCTGTCAGGAATTGATTGGATGATTGTGGTTTGCTATTGGTCGATCTCATGTGATTGACAGGTTGTCCCGCCCCTAAACAGTTTTTCATAAAAAAACAAGAATTGTCCATTTTGACTTCAAGGCAACTTTAAAGATGGGAATTGTAAAATGTTATTATATATATGTATATGTATATGTATATGTATATATATATATATACATATATATATATAGAGATGCACCGATTACCATTTTCTAGGCCGATTCCGATTTCCGATTTTTCATTGAGTTTGACCTGCCGATACCGATTTTAGCCGATTCCGATTAATTTTTTTTCTAACCACTTTACAGCACACACAAATATTTATTTTCGATCTTTTCTTTAACCCTTTCACGCGTAAGTTTAAAATATTCTAACTGACACCCCCACCCCCAGAGTGAGTTTTTTCAAGGGGAACGTTCCCTTTAATGGGGACGCGTCACGCGCAGGGGGGAAGTAAGTCGACCGGAAGTTGAAGTCGGCCGCGTGCCGCCATCTTGTAGCAGAACTTCACCTGCAGTTAGCATCCCATTGACTCCCATTCATTTTGGCGTCACTTTGACAGCGAATAACTTTACATCTGAGGCGTTTAAAGACTCCATTTGTCCATTATTTATTTCTAAAGAAACACGACAATGTATAAAATGCTCCATTACCTTGTATCTTATGTTATGGCCCCGTAGAAGCAGTTTTTGTAAAAGTAGGCTAACGATTGCGTCATAACCACGCGACTCTCTGTCGCACAGTAGAGAGATTACCGTATGGACAGGAGGAGAAGCTCGCGGGCAATCGGGGGGACGTGGAGGCAAAATGACAATATAATTAATCAGAATACCTAGCAAAAGTTGCTCCTGCTCCTAGCTCATGGACAGCTCCTACTCACACTCTCCGTCTCTGCAAGATTCGGAAGGGAATGATTCAGATTTCTCTTGGCACAGCTCCTAGAAGACAGACGGGTTGCTCACGTGGTCCGTGTAACGCTTTGCTCGGTTTGAGTCTGCGCGTCAGGAAAGGAAGTGCTAAGAAATCGCGAAAAATGGGCTTCACTTGTCTCAATTGAGTTCCAATAGGCTTGTTGCATAAATAGAACGTTCGATATTTCCGGGTTGTCACGGTAGGCCGCACGACTTCCGGTTACTCCTGTCAGAGCGAGTCTGACAGCGAGCAGCTGCTTGTCAGAGCGAGAACGTTAACGTCAACTTTAGTAAAACGAGGAAGATGGAATTTTACACACGATGCTTGCAGGACCTGCCAAGGATAACCGTAAACGATGTACATAGGATTATACAATCCTCAACATCAGCCCCAAAGAGCAAGCGGGAGAAGGGGTTTAAAATGTATATTTCCAGCTACATTGACAATTACGAAGGTAAGTTAATTTACTATGCTTTGTATTAGTCTAGCCTATGAGCTATCTTGCTAACCGGTAACGTTAAACATTGAATGAGCCTGACGAATATTATCTTGTTTTAAGTGTTTTGATCATAACATGACATTATTCTTAACTCAGTGTCAAACAAAGAGCCAGAGACAGGGAGAGTGAGTGTCCGCGCTACCTGCCATAGGTCACTGAGGAAGAATGAGAAACCTCACGACCTCAGAGTAGGATCAAAGATAGTTCAGTTGTTCCAGCCAGTTCTGCTCCAACCATGTCCTGGGGATTTTGTGTCGCTAGGATAGGTTCTGTATCAGTAAATTCGGCAGAAAGTAGCACTCAAATATCTAACCTAGCCCACATGAAAACCCCAGGAACTGGTTGTGACGGCTGTTATATATTATAATTTAAGTTTGTGTGTTAAGTTGTAAGTTAGTTGAAGTTTAAGTTATCTGTATGTTCAGTATTCATGTAACGTTTTTGACTTGTAATAGCCTACTAACATCTCACATATGTAATACTAACATAATGTTTAAAAAAACAGAACTAAAAACGACTATTTTTGGTCATTTGTTAACTAATATGACTAATATGATATGGTTAAGCCTACCATGACTAACAATCTGAAATGTTGATTTTTTTTTCCATTTCCTGTGCCTGTACTATATTTAAGATGGTAATGGTTATCTGTAATATGATTAGTTTGTAAAATTGTCTCTCTTTTTTTTTAAAGATTACACTTGAGCACTCATTCCCGGTGCAACTGTTTGAGGCTGTGTGTTCATGTGTGGCTGGTAAGGCACTGTGCAATCACAATGTTGCACTGCTCTATCAGACAGCACACTACTCTCAGCTTCAGATCAGTGCTGTACCCCCTGTCCTTAGTTGCACTGAAACAGAGCAACGCTGGCACAAGCCAAGGTCTATGGTAAGTCTGAGACCACACTGTTTCATAGTGTAGTCAGTCAGCTGAATTGGTACACGTGCAAAGCTTGCTTTCATTAAAGACCATTACTATCAACAGGGTGTGAAGCCAGGCCGGGTCAGAGACATGGTCGTGTTGTCAGCCAAACCCAAGCAAAAGACGGTTGGAAATGGTGTAAGGTAATAATGTTTTATCTTATTTCTATAATTTAGATAAAACATGATTAAAATATGAAAATAAAATAACATTTGAAACATATATCATGTTCCATTTCAATTTGCCTATATGGTGGGAAGAGGGAGTGTTGATGCTGTTAACACTTTTAGCTCTTTATTGGTTTGTGTGTGCATATGTTGTATGTATGTATATGTTGTGTATCCAAGACAAATTTCCTGAAAAAGGACAATAAAGTATACTAACTACTAACTAACTATGTACACAGGAGCACACTTTACAAAGCACTGAGGGGAGAACTGCCAGATGTGGACATGCTCAAAGTGGCTGAGGTGTATAGTGATTTCCCTGCGACCTTGGCGCCACTCATCACCACCATGGCCATTAGTTCTGATGTTCCATTAGTCCAGTCAGCACTAGGGGAAGTGCAGGAGGGAAGTGCCATCGCCTCTCAGCACCCAGTAGCACCCACCAGGACCATCCAGTTGCACTCAGATGCACCTCCACCTCCACTTCTGCCGTTGGCTGATTACAGGTTGGAGCCTACAACCTGTCAATTTGTTTGCAGTGAACAACAACAGCTTCATCTGGTGTCCCTGCAGACAAGTATTGAAATGGCCAGACAGGTGGAGGCTTCCACACGGGACCAGAGCTTGTCTGCAGAGTGGCATCAGGTTCGTCGACCACGGCTAACGTCCTCACACTTTAGAGAACTGTGCCATGTTCGAGGTGAGAGTACAGCACAGCAGCTCGCTCAGAGGATTTTGAAGGGCACTGTTCAAACTGCTGCCATGAAGAGGGGCCTGGTACTTGAACCTGTTGCCATTGAGGAGTACTGCAGGGTCAAGAACACAAACTATTGGCCCTGTGGGTTTATCATCCACCCCGATGCCCCCTGGTTAGGGTCTTCTCCTGACGGGGTTGTATTTGACCCAACCGAAAACCCTCCCTATGGTTTGGTTGAGATTAAATGCCCAAATTGCAAGAGCTATGTTGATTGCAAGTACTTGAAGTTGCATGGCAACACAATGCAATTAAAACGGCAGCACAGCTACTACTGGCAGGTCCAAGGCCAGCTTCTAATAAGTGGAATGGAGTGGTGTGATTTTGTGGTGTTTGCAGAGGATGACATGGTCATCCAAAGAATCTACAAAGATGCAGAGGTTGCACAAATCATTAGGGAGAAGGGGGATCACTTCTTTTTTTATTTTTACATGGCTGTGTGTTTGAAATAGATACTGTTACTATTTACTGTTACTCTTAGAATAATTTACAGTAAATCAGTTCTAGTTTTGTATGTAAATCTATTAAATTTAATCAGTTCAGGTTTTATAAATTTGTAAAAATAAATCAGTTTTGTATAGATGTGTAAAATTTATGCCCATTTTTTGGGAAAATACAGTTTAAAAACAAAACAATTTAACCACTAGATGGCTATTGTCACATTCACCATCTGTATTCTCAGCACTATACTTCCCAGTATCCTCCGTCATCATCATCGTTGTTATAACCGCCTTCACCTGTGTTTCACTCATCATCATCACCGTCACCTGTTGTCTTTGTCATTATCTCTGTGTATTTAAGCTCCCCCTGTTTCTCTGTTCACTGGCCGGTTATTGTTTGTGTTCATACACACAGTTTTGGTTGTTGGATTGTTTGCCTGTTGGAATATTAAACCTTGGTTATTTTTGTACTTCGAGTTCGCCTTCTTCATCTACCCCGAGACGTTACAGCTATAGGGCTCCATTATGCTATTTGCTATTTGACTACCTGAAAGATATCTTTTCACAAGTTGGATTCAGTTTGAGTCATATCTTAATATTTATGAAATCACAATTATAACAAAAATAAAGAAATTGTCAAAGTTTAGCATTTTTTGTACAAAAAAAAAAAAAATCTCTCAATAATATTACATTATGATTAGAATCAAACCTGAACAAAATGTTACAATGAGAAATGTTGGAGTCTTAAGATGTTATAATTTATTCCAATCATCTATTACTAACTGTAACAGAACAGAAATGAACAATTATATTACATATATTACATATTGGGTAAAAATACATGACCATCAAAATGGAATGAATAGCAATAACAAATGAGCAAGTGTGTGTGAGTGCATATAAAAAGATATGTATAGATTTTTAAAAATGAACAATTAATAACATCACTACATTTGTGGATGTTTGTAAACATACAACATATACAGTAGCAGTTCAAGTTTTGTATAGATTCGTAAAAATGAACAATAAAACTTGAACAAAGAAATTGGAACTGATTGTAAACTGATTCATAAAAATTCTAGACCATTCATTTCTGTGTTGCCCATGCCTTAACCAGTGGTCCATTTTGGTAATTCACCAAGAGACAAGCGACGGTGAACAACTGGTCAATGCTCCCACACACTGACAGAGGTATTTCTTTATCAAACAGTTTGTTCTCTTTTACTCGCCTGATGCACCTCTCAACATGCACTCTCACACGGGCAATAGACTGTGTCTGCTGGACATCCTCTTTGGCCATCTGTTTGTTTCTTGCAAGGAAAGCAGGTCGGTAAACCTTTCCAGGAAAGAGATTGTCCACAAGAAAGCCTTTGTCAACCATAATGGCCATCTCTGGTGTGAGGAGTTTTGCTATTCCTGACTGCTTAAAAATTTCCCGGTCACTCATGGAACCTGCATACAAAGATGACACAAAGGTGATGGGACCATGAGGTGCAATGCCAATCATGGCCTTGAAAGTGGTGTGTGACTTGTATTGGGAGTAGACTTCGCTGTGCAAAAGAAGAGAAGAGGGAGTTTGGCAAAAGATTTCTGTGCAGTCAAGCACCACTTGTGTGTCTGGGAACAAAGCAAACTCAGGTGGTAGATGAGCCTTTACTTCCTCTGGTGGTATCCACAGGCGGATGGAACCCAGTAGATAATAGAGGAAGTGTGTCCACGATGTAATTATTCTGCTTGCTGTGGTGGTATGGATGTCGAATCGTTTGGCTAGGTCCCTCAAAGGCAGGCCCACAGAAAGGTGCATCAAGAAAAGCAGTAACTCATCTATCGGTGCTAGTTTCTGTTAAAAAACAAAAAACACATAACACACTAGAAATAACTTGTACTGTAGTATTATTGTATGTTGCCCTAACAAATCAGCTGAAAACACCCTTGATTAATACTGGAGCCTTTGACAGTCAAGATATGTCAAGTAAACTGTAACAAATATTAAAGGTACTATAAGCGATCTCGGTTGGCGTTTGTTTTTGCTGCAGTTTGTGGAGGCTGGGCTGTCTGCAGAGACTGTGTTTTTTTACAGTGTGTTCAGGGGACAGGCAGCTAGCGGATAGTGAGGAAATGTTTGCGGTATGTGAAAAAAATGTTTTGGCCTAAAAAACGTGTGAGATCGCTTATAGCACCTTTAAGACTAACAACATAACTTACTGATGGTCTCAGAAGGCTAGGTTCTTTGGAGGCATCATGGACACTGGTGATCCGTACCATTTTAGTTGTTGCAGCAGGCTCCACCAATTGCCAAAAGGCCTGGAAATGCTTGTATGATGTAAATCTGCAATGAAATTATAATCACTTTAGAACTTTATGTTCATAATAATACAACAGGATGACTGACATGTTATTGACTTCTGGCTTTTGTTGACAGAACTATGCTACGTGTATGGAGCTGTATGTGAGGCTTGGGCTAGTGTTGCTTTAAACAAGGGGGACTAAGAGCAATTTGCGCCCCTGGAGACAGCCTTCACAACCCAGCAAGGGTGGGTAGTAACGGAACTACACTGAAAAAAATGATTTAAGCTACATTTAAACAAATGCATTAAGTTGAACTAAAATAAGTTCAACTTAATACATTTGTTTAAATGTAGCTAAAATCAATTGTGTGCAACCACTTACCATACATTTTTTTAGTAAATTCAATTAATCATTTTTTCAGTCTACTTGTAACGCACATGAGTAAAAAAGTAGTTTTTCAAGGAACGTGTACTCTCATATTCCTGCTGTTTTAAACCGTAACTATTTTACACTTTCCAGCACATCATAAAAATATTTGTAAAAATGGAACAACATACTTTTTCAAATTTTACTTAAGTTTCTCAAAAAGGAAATTTTACTTTTACTCGAGTACATTTTTAAGGGAGTAATTGTACTTTAACTTGAGTATAGATTTTCAGTACTATAACCCCCACTGCAACCCAGACACACAGAGTTAGGCTACTACATACAATTGCATAATTGCATGGACCAACCTTGTGTAAAAACGAATATCCTCATCGGATCCTTGGAGGTGTTGGAGTCCAAACCGAGACAGTAGTTCCAGTGATTGGACTTCTTGTTGTAGCTCCTCTACCTTCCTCCTCAGGGCTTCGTTTTCATCTGCCAGCTGATGTGTGACAAGTGCAGTAGTGGGGGTGACACAGTAGGCGTGATCAGGATGTACTACTTCCTTTTCTGTGACCACCTCGTTGTCAGACTCCATCGGTAGGTCAGGGGAAGGAGGCCTTGGCCGACGTTGCCAGACATTAAGCCGAGGTGCCGGTACGCTGAACTCATTCCAGGCAAACAAACAAGGGACACTGCCTTTCTTCAGTCGTTTCTCCCCCCCAGTCGTCGTTACAAAATCCTCAAAAAGGAAATGACAACTGCAGACACGAGTGCATTCAGTTGGAGTGAAGCTATCCCTGCGGATCTTGACTAGCCACTTTGATCTCACCTCAAGATCCACAGGGAAGCGATGAAAACTAATCGTTCCATTGTATTTCGACGAATTTCCACACATCGGCACACAACAGTGTAAAGACGATCGTCTGGATTGACGCTGAAATTTAATTCGTTTTTCTTTTACTCTTAAGAAACTCATAATTGCTGTCTAACTAAACTATCGCGCTCTCTCTGACTCTCTCTCGCTCTGACAGGGGATAACATCGACGTAACCGGAAGTCGTGCGGCCTACCGTGACAACCCGGAAATATCGAACGTTCTATTTATGCAACGAGCCTATGGGGTCGCTGTGTCCATTTCTTTTACTGTCTATGGTCACGCGATACACCGCAGCCACAATAATACTGTATGATAGATGTGTCGCTTTTATTTCGCTTTTCCTTTTTTATTCAAAATATTATAATATAACAAACTTGCTTACCATGTCATCAGCCTATCTGATATTCCGATTCTCAAATACGTGTAAGTGTCAGTGAGTGTGTTAAAAACCTTTATAAATAATCTTGATCTATAACATGAGATGGGTGCCGCAATGTTGTCCTGTCAGTCGGATTTACAGCACGCGAATTCGTCAGTTTCTCCCGAAATAAATGCAAGAAAGTGGCCGGTGAACTGAGAAGAATAGAGTAAACACTGCTTGGTTGTGATATATGACAGCGCTGAACGCGTCCGACTCTGGCTCAGCGCCAGCCAACGCGCGAAAGCACAGTTTGAATCTGGCAGTTATGCGACGTCACTGAACATTCTAAATGTGGCACCGTAACGTTACTGAAGGGGCACAGAAATAAAAATCCCATATATGAGACCGTACCTCTCAAAAGGTTAATCATGCGGCGCCCGAGTGCATTTGACCGGCATAAAATCGGCATATGTCAAACTGACCGGCCGGTCGCCGGTCATGGCCGATCACGTGAAAATCGGCCAATTCCGGTCACCAGCCGATCAATCGGTGCATCTCTATATATATATATATATATATATATATATATATATATTTAACAGTTTTCTGGTCTTAATTTAATGTTTCTAATTTTCAACTAAACTAAACAACACGTCATTTGTCAACTGTCAGTCTAATTTGTGAGTCTTTTTGATTGATTTATTAAAAATAATTGGTTCAAAAGAGTCATATTTACACAATCAAAAAACACTGGCCAAACAATAGAAAGATGTGCTTTCTATGTAAGTGTCTATGACTTTGTATTATTGTGTCAGTCGGACTCGGCATTGGCAAAATGCAAACTTTCTAAAACTGTTAAAAAAACCGAACATCATGAATATGATTTGGTTCCATATTTTGAAAAATGTCTGTGGATCGTCCATACAATGAAAGTCAATGCCCAATGTCAAAATCCCAAACAACATTCATTGCATCAATATGTTTTGCGTTCCACATGGGGAAAATACATTTTCTCTGTATTATGTGAACAAGATATGTTTACAAGTACTGGTCTTACTGGTGCTGCTTCATGCTTACAAGCACATACTTTTCATATGAGTATGCAAATTTGGTTCAGCTTAAGGTGAAATGTGCTAAGCATCTAAATTCAATACATTTAACAAACACATAAGAATACAAGTACCTCTTGCTACCATAACTATACACTGTATACAGTTAAAACAACTAAACATATAGATATGATCTAGGTTTGAATATTTAAAAGTCAGGGCGATTGTAAGAAGGTGAGCGAGTTTCATTAAACAAACCGTCACCAGACATCTAGTGTGCAAACACAGTGAAGTAACGGACAGTTGTTCATAACATGAATAAGAAAACGTGACAAGATGATGAATTAGTCTAGTGTGAGGAGGGCTGATCTCGCTAATGACGATCCACACTTCAGATCTGTCTGCTGTCGCGCAGCGTTTGTGAAGCGCACCCTTCTGTAGACCCCGAGGGTCTGAAAACACACAGGTCAGAACCTCTTTTCCTCTTTTCCACAGTTGTGGTGGAGTGTGTGGTACAGACTGCTGGCATGAGCTGCGGTGTGGAGACACGAGGTGTTCCCCATGTTCAAGCTCTCGCCAAAACCCATGCCAAACCACAAATTACAAGCCAAATTTCAGTTTCTGGGGATCGCCCAAGTTTCTGCCCTCGTTCCCACACTAAAGAACCCTAGAGGCAGCAAAACCAAGCATGTTTTTAATATACACAACACAACACACACAGGGCTTCTTACTCCAGCAGATGTTTTGAAACTGTGACAGAGCGGATCTACTAGAGCTTGAAGAGATTTTAGCAGTGTTGGAAAAGCTACAGTGAAACTAAAGTTAGCAATGCAGCAAAGCTGTACTTAATATAGAGTTCAATTAAGTCATAAAGTCATTATAAATAAAGTTGGGGAAAAAGCTAGACTAAAGTTACTAACAAAACGTAATTACATTGGATAAAAATAAAATAAAAATAAAATAAATAATGAATAATATATATTTGATTTAATAAATTTTGTATCTATTTTATTATTTTAATTATGTATGAAAGAATTCATTTTAACAGAGCCATGTATTTAAACTAAATACAACTAATAAAACTAAAACCATTTAGTGTATAGTATTATTTACCAGTATCTAAATATATTTTGAATACGCTTCTTTGTTCATATTTTCAGTTTTCATTTGAATTTAATTTGGTATTTAGTCATTTTTATGTGATTTTGTCATTTTTATTAGTTTTTTTTCTAATATTTTTATGTATATGTTTATTTATCTGTCAGTTTTAGTTTTAAGTGCTTCAACTTAGTTGCCAAGCAGCATTTAAATGTTTTTTTATATATATTTCAGTTTTCACCTAATATATATTATATATATATATACATACATACATACACACCAGATACACACACACACATCTATATATACACACACACACACACACACACACACACACACACACACACACACACACATATATATATATATATATATATATATATATATATATATATATCATTTGAGCTTTATTTGAATGAACAAAAATGTATCAGGAACAGTTTCTCACAAAATTTTAGCATGCATTTTTCTTTTATGGATAAACATTACCGTATATCAATCCTACAACAGTTGAGTCACATCTCAAATGCTGTATACCGTTTTCTCCCTAAATCAGGCTCATCTAAAGCTAATTGCCTCTTTACAACTCAATCAAAGTCTGAGGAAAACACATTGAAGATTTCAACAGATTTATTGTGCTGTAGTGGCGAGTGATATGTGGCGGACTCTACATGTGTCGGGCAATAGTGAACAAGCTCATTAAAAAAACAACAGCTTTGAATCACAGGCTACGCTCGCCATTCATTCTGCCAAAGGATGCTAAAATAAATCCGAGTATGTGTGGACAATGCAGGGGCCTCACCCCGTGGAGAGCGCTCTTTGTTTTGGGAGACCCCCATCATCTGCTTTTCGGGAGGTTAGGGGGTGGATAGGTCCCCACTGCCAGGCTGTTAGGGGGTGGGTGGGACATATGGGCTTTCTGGGGCTATGACACAAAACCACGAGGGATTCAGAGGCACCCTGGGTCTCCTGAAAGAGAATAGAGCCTGTGGTGGAGGGGCTGGAGACACTTGTAAGGAATGTCCAACTGCTGATGTCATGATTCTGATGGCTAGAGTTTTACCATTTCCTTTTGCTTCCTTACAAACTGTACCACGGTAATGCTTCAGGTTTTGTTAAAATACCAACGGAAACTGCAAACAAAAATTAAAATGCCAAACCGATTCTTAAAGCTTCTTAGAAAGTTTGAATTATTATTAAAATGAATGTATAATATCTGGCTATGCTACTATATTTAATACATATATTAATATTTAAATACAATATATTCATATAATTGTATAATATATGAATTAAAATAAATTAAAAATAAAATCTTACAATATACAAATAGGCTACATATGAATATAATATAATATTGTGGTATTTTTGTAATTGTTGTTATGGTAACATTTTTTATATCTATAATAGTAATATTTTGTAATATATTGTATAATTATATGAATAGACAGTTTAAATATTAATATATATATATATTAAATATATTTTTTCAGCAATATTTTTGTAAACGTTTAAAATATTCTATCTATCTATCCATCCTCCATCCATCCATCCATCCATCCTCCATCCTCCATCCATCCATCCATCATCCATCATCCATCATCCATCCTCCATCCATCCATCCATCCATCCATCCATCCATCCTCCATCCATCCATCCATCCATCCATCCATCATCCATCCTCCATCCATCCATCCATCCTCCATCCATCCATCCATCATCCATCATCCATCATCCATCCTCCATCCATCCATCCATCCATCCATCCATCCTCCATCCATCCATCCATCCATCCATCCATCCATCCATCCATCCATCCATCCATCATCCATCCATCCTCCATCCATCCATCCATCCTCCATCCATCCATCCATCATCCATCATCCATCCTCCATCCATCCATCCATCCATCCATCCATCCATCCTCCATCCATCCATCCATCCATCCATCCATCCTCCATCCATCCATCCTCCATCCATCCTCCATCCATCCATCCATCCATCCATCCTCCATCCATCCATCCATCCATCCATCCATCCATCCTCCATCCATCCATCCGTTATTCCATCCATCCCTCCATCCCTAGAGATCCAGTTAATTCAAATATAAAAATGTATCATACATAAAATGTACAAATTTTGCCAAGCTTTAAGAGAAAAAATGATGCAGTCATGATGCAAATGTATCTGTGATGTTAGACATCCTACATACACAACTCCACAGTAACATCTGTGGGTGGTTGCCATAGTTACCACCCAGCTAATGAAGGAGTGTGTTATCAAGAACGCCTGATGTTAACATGCTGCTCGAATAAGTTCCTCCTGCAGTGTTTCCACTGCATGTTGATGAGCTTCTTTTGCTACATTTCATGTAAAATTAACCACAACACAGCCAGCAGTAACAGTAATAATTCCAAATAATTATTCCTTGCATATAACATAGTATGTACTATGTATTATATACTGTATACATGCAGGGATGATCTTAAGATATTTGGACATGTGCTTAAAAAAATATTTATAAATTATTTTAAATAGTACTTCAATCCAATTGGTTGTTAAGAATTTTTTTGCTAATAATTGTTTATCCAGAAAAACTATTGGTTTATCAGTGATGTTATTGTAGCATCCATCATTTCGAATAAAATCAGGCCAAAACGACATTTGGTGCGATTGCTCTGTTAGAGCGGTTCATTTGAATAAGTGTGAACGTTGCCATCTGAACATCACCAAAGACATCTAAATGAACCAAAAACAGGATGTGATGTCACAAGATGCAAACCTGAAAAGGACAGAATGCTCAAGCATACCTGGTTATTCTCATTATAGGAGTTACGCTGCCCTTTACAGTTCGGTACCAAGTGAACCAGGACTAAATGTATCATTCCAAACTAAAAGGGTAAATACAACCTAAATGCAAGGAAACTAATCCTACCCAGAATCCACCTGCTCAAAGTAAGGACCTGAATCATTTCAGTCAAAATCAAAGCCAATGACCAATAACCTATATCCCAGCAAACATCACATCTCACGCTTTCAACAGGCAAAATCAACCGACAAAGGTCAAGCACTCAAAGCTTCATCAGCTGTGACCTTTCACCTCGACCTGTACACAAATGCATGTTGACCTTTATACTGTTCGCATCGCCCACGTCACGCCAGATCAGCGCTCAAATTACCAAGCAGCATCCGGACACACAACCACACGTTTCTCTGCGTGGTAGTGGCGTTTCTATGATGGAGTACCATAAAGAGAAGACAAAAGGGTGAGACTTAAACACACACACTCAGGACCACATATGTCTTGATTGACATGTCCAAGGACAGATGGAGGAAGTACAACTAAACATATGCAGGTCACAAAAAGACAGACACTCAGTCTAGAATCATAAGATCTAATGAATGTCTCTCAAGTTTGTATTGTAACAAATGTCCATAGTATATGTAAATGAACAATGTTTACTCGTTCTCCGTGTTACCCTGGACCAAGACATTCACGTTTATTTGTCTAATGCCTTTTATGCCTAATACTTTTGACAGTTCCAGGGTGTTTGTGAAAACTACTGATTGACTGTACTTCCACATGTTTGTATCCCCGCCCCATATCCCCGGGTTATTACAGAACAGTTATTGTAAGGGTAGGTTTATCGTTGAAAATGGCATCATACTTTGTCTACTCTTTAAACATCATTATGGTAAAAATGGATCACTGTGGCAGCAGCTTTCTCACCTGTACATGACACCGTTTGGCTTTATTTCTTTCAGTTTTTCCCCTTCCGTTTGGCCCACACTATAGTCATCCAGTTTAATGTATCAATTATAAACACTTTTCAGATTGTACAGCATTCTCTCCTCATTTATGAGTCTTTGCTGCCTTTAGCCACTGCAACGCACTGGATCCTTCACTGAAAACTGAAAGTAACTCACTCCCGCTATAGTTTATTTAAATGTCTACACCAGGAAAAATACACATCGACGTTTGCTACAAAGTTTGCTACTAAAGCAAGGCAGGATTTGACTGGTCAAGTGCATCCATAGCCGACTGGTGGAAGTGGCCTTGGATGGCATCATGCCCAGTGCATTATGGGTGTTGAAGTTTCCCTACCTATTTCGAAAACGGGAAGACAACAGCCTTTTGTTCTGTTTTCTCTAGTCAGGTAAAACCAATTTTTTTAAAATAAATTCTATCGCTTTTCTCATAGTTAGTTAGTAAGTTTTATTGAAAGCCCATTTTGCCCCTTTTAAAGGGATACTCCACTTTTTTTGGAAATAGGCTCATTTTACAACTCCCCCAGAGTTAAACAGTTGAGTTTTACCGTTTTCGAATCCATTCAGCCGAGTTTCTGATATTCAGAAGAATATCAGTAATCAGACAGTTTCTGGTCTCATTGACTTCCACAGTATATATTTTTTCCTACTATGGAAGTCAATGAGACCAGAAACTGTCTGGTTACTGATATTCTTCTGAATATCAGAAACTCGGCTGAATGGATTCGAAAACGGTAAAACTCAACTGTTTAACTCTGGGGGAGTTGTAAAATGAGCCTATTTCCCCAAAAAAGTGGAGTATCCCTTTAAGGGACAGTTGACCCAAAAAAGAGAATTTCATCATTTCCTCATTCCAAATGTCATTCCATTGGAAATCTGATTGGAAATCAAACAACATTAAACCCAGTTGACTTTTACTCTATCCTTCAAAATGTCTCCTTTTGTGTTCCACAGAACAAAGAAAGCCATATAGTTTTGAAATGAAATGAGAGTGAGTATTTTCCTTTTTGGTTTGAATTCCCCCTTTATTTATTTATGTATTTACTTACTGTATTTCAGATGGATATTACTATTAGGATGTTGTTTTTTTCATTCTTTATTGTATGTAATTGTACGCTTTTGCATAAATAATTAAAAATTATATAATTACAAAGGCTTTATTTTGTGCAATTAAAAAAATATATATTTAAACAACGAAAACAAATCTGTCTTCATCATCAAAATAACTTACTCTGCCTCTAAATGCATGTAAACCTGACTCCCTTTTCATGATCCAATCAGTTCCTAATTGATCAAATCAAGTCCCAGAACATAGTCAGAAATGCATCAAATTTTTTAAAAGTTAAGTGGGTTGCAAAAATCATTTCATTGGGACTTCAAATTGTATACAATTTGTTTTTATAAATATGATATCAAATATGACAAATATTATTTTAAAATATTTAACATGCATGCAATTGTGGTTATTACATATATTAAATGTACAACATAATCAATATTTACAATAATCTCATGATGCTTTTGTTACCACATAAAAAAAGTAAAAATAAATAAATGAATGTTGGTAAAACAATCCTTTGGGCCGCATGCAATTCTGTAAAACTATGAACATCTTCAATATTTGTGCTGTAAATGTCCTCAGAGGAATCCAATATCTAAATAAAAGCTTTCAAATCTTCTCTTCAATCTGAGATGCACAAATATCCGCACATCTGAGCCATCTTCTCCTTTAATCTATTTCAGTCTCTGCCAGTCCCGTTATGCCCAACATCATCTATTTCATATGCAAATTCTTGCAAGACACTTTAAGGAGAAGAAAGAAAAAAAGAAACTTTATTTGATCCACTGAGATTGGATGTTTGTTGAGTTTTATCGAGCAGGACGGGTTGCAGTTTTTCTTTTGAATTTCTGATAGGAGGCCTCAAAGGAAGCTCTCGCACGCACAATCTCACACACACACACACACTAACGCAGGCAGTTTGTCATGCCTTTAGGACACCTGCTGTTCACACATCACCAAAAACAAGCTTCCAAAGTGTTTAAAAGTGCTCTCACACAGAGATCTGCTCAGTATCGTTCCTGCCATTAGGGAACAGTGGTGTGTTACAGTAGTAGAAACAGATGGTGACAGAAAGTCTTGCGCTCTCACAGTGCATATTCTGACAGTACTAGGATGCTGGCTGTGTACATGTTACGGAAGTAGAAGCTAAAAAAAAAAATGGTCAAAAATGGTTTTCGGTGGTGGCGGACGAACACGGTCATCAGAGTACCCTACACATGTGAACTGAGAGCCCTGTACTGACAATAAATCCCCAATAAATCTGCCAAGAAGCCGTTTGTAATATTACCTTGTCTTATTTATTGATGAAATAAAAAATAATCTGTCAGGACAGATCATAAAACAAATCACTATTTTATATTTAATCTGTAAATGTAGCCTATATGTAAAAAGTCACTGAGTGACTGATTTGAAAAGTTAGTAATAAAATGAACAATAAAAGTAACATATTACACATTAGATAGAAAAGTGACAGGTCTATTATTTTGCATTTACACTCCAAGACTTAATGCACAGATCATTTGACAAGTATTAGACTTTTTTTTTTTCATCACCTCCTATGGTTATCACAATCAATCGGATTCAAACGCGCATTTAAATACGGTTGTATTGATATTAAGTTAACCCAGAAACTTTGCAATGTGTAGATAGCAGCATGAAAAATATACATTGTATCACTGTAAAAAGTGAACAGTTGTATCAACTTAAATTATCACGTTTTATCGTGAAAAATGTGATAATTTAAGTTGAGAAAACTTAATTTCTTTAGGCGTTACCAATTGAAGTATTTTTTTTAAGTTGATCCAACTGTTCACTTTTTACAGTGGAAAGCAAGCAAAGATCGCTGGCATTATAATCACTGAAGCTGTCAAGCACTTCAGTTCAATGCGAGGCACACAAAGCTGCACTCCATTATAATCAATGAAGCTGTCTACGCCGTGCAATGAGTCTCCTATTGACGTTGTGTTTATACTTTGTTGGTTATAATGAAAGGATGTGCGAGCGTGCAGAACTCGCGCTGGACTAAAACTCTACTGTTTTGAGCGATGTTGAGTGGATTCTGACTAACTTAAACACATCTGATTGGTCAAGTGCTCAACAGATATGTCTGTGATTGGCTACAAAGCTCAATGCTTCAAAAACACATTATAGAAGTTCACAGAGCACTTACACAAAAACTCACGGGAGCGTTTTAAAGAGATCGTCACATTTAATGATCACATAAATCTCTGGCGGAACAAAGATTAATTTACCAATGCAGGAAAAACCCTGGCAATGGCCAAGAGCAATGCATTCTGGATAACACTACGGAGATCCTTAAAGGAAAAGCTCGCCCAAAACATTGCATGGGTTGTATCAATCAAAACCCATCTTATTTTCTTTCATGAAACACAGAAGAAAATATATTGCAGACTGTACAAGCTGTTTTTACTCTCTGTTCAACTACAGTGAATGACTTTAGCCTTTAAACCATGCGGTGATGAGACTGAGACGGCATCCTCTGAAATGCATAAAGACTCACAATGTTTCCTACCTTTGTGGTGATATATTTAGAACGTATAAATTCAAGTGACCATCAGGTGAAAGCCGTGCAAATGCGTGGCTCTATTGTTATGTTAATATCCTTTATCTTATTCAGTGCTCTAGTGCAGACAGCCAGTCCACTATATTAGCGAATTAAAACCACTATCACCAGCAAATCAATGTGGAGAAAGAGGCAAAGCCAGAGCCTCCAGGGCAAAGAGCATTAAAGTCAATGAGCAGGAGCACAAAGGCACAGGTTTCAGTCACGGGGCAAGTGTGTGCAAGTGTGATACTGGAGAGAAAATATAAATAAATACAGAAGAATAAAGAAGGTAACTGTAAAATGTAAAAAGCTATAAACAAAACAGAAGATAAAATGCTACATTAAATGTAGGAAAAGAACAGGACCACAAAAAAGTACAACTACAATATAAATATTAAATAAATAAATATGAGACTTAAACATAATAAAGGTGTGTCAGTAGAAGAGTATATATAAAATGCATAAAAAAATAACTATATTAACGGTTTAAAGTGATCAAAAGTGACAGTAAAGACATTTATAGATTTGTATTTTAAATATATGCTGTTGTTCTATTCAAAAGCTCCTCTTTTCCTGAAAATAATTATAATAATAAATGCCTCATGGTTTCTACAAAAACAACTGTTTATCAATAAGAAATGTGTGCATTTTTTTGGAGCACCAAATCAGCATATTAAAATGATTTCTGAAGGATCATGTGACACTGAAGAGTAATGATGCTGAAAATTCAGCTTTGCATCACAGCAATAAATAATATATTTAATACAATAAAATAATTTAAATATATTCAAATAGATATGAATATATTAATTTCGAGTTGTAATAATGTTTCACATGTTAACATTTCAAGTAAATGATCTTTTAATCATGATGGTGAAACATCTACTAATTTGAAAAAGAGTAATAAATTGTCTTGTGTCGAAGGTATAATTCTTATCAGTTCATTAAATGAATGACAGCGACAAGATTCAGTGAAGTTTAATAACATGCTTCAGATGTAATGCAGAGATGCTCATGTATGAGAGTTCTTACATCTTTAATGAAGGGATCTAATCTCTTTACCAGATGGCCACAAATGGTGAAAATATGCAGTGTTTTTATGTGTTTATTTTATATACACAATCTCACTTACAGTGTTTATTTGACGCATACAATGATGTCCACAAACCAGACATGACCTCTTTTTTGGCTGTATACTTGTTTTAAAGATCTTGTTAAAACTGTGAAATCAAGCTCATCATAATAAATTAAATCAGAGATATCATTATGGGTAGTTACTTCCATGTGGATGAAACAGAGGGAGAGAGAGAGAGAGAGAGAGATGGAGAGTGCAGTACATATTTAGAGCACTAGAGAGCGCTGTTGACTACATCATCAGTCACAGATCTTCTCCTCATGGATTGAGTGTGCCTTCTGCCCTGACTTTCTTTCATCCATTCTTTCCCTCAGCATAATCCCTTTAATCTACAGTATGAACTCAAAAACCTCATGAGTTAATTGCGTGGATTAGTTTCATACTTTGACTAGCATTTTACACTAGTCTTGATCTTAAAGTCACCATGAAGCAATTTTTTTTTTTAAATCCATGTGCCCTCATAATCTTTCACTAAAATAGCTTCCCCTCCCTCTTACAGAGACTTCACTTCTCTTCTCTTCTCTTCTCTTCTCTTCTCTTCTCTTCTCTTCTCTTCTCTTCTCTTCTCTTCTCTTCTCTTCTCTTCTCTTCTCTTCTCTTCTCTTCTCTTCTCTTCTGACGTGTTTACTGGCGTGAGGGCGGGACAACCTGTCACTCACATGACATCGACCAATAGCAAACCACAACCATCCAATCAATTCCTGATGGACAAGATCAAGTCCCACCCTAAATTTTTTCTTCTTCAAGAAAATAAACGTCACAACAGGGGAAAAAAGACTGTCGCAACTTCTGTTTCATGCAGCCTTTAATCCTTGATGCAATATTTATGAAAAAAGTGATATAGTTGTCTCTTTCTAATATGCTAATTTGGTGCTCAAGAAACCTCTCTTATTATTATCAATGTTGAAAACAGTTGTGCTGTATGATATTTTTGTGGAAACCGTGATGCTTATTATTCAGGATTCAGGATAGGAAGCTCAAAAGAACCGCATTTCTTTCCTTCTTTCTTCCTGGAATGCCAAAGCAAAAGAAAATCTCTAGAAAGCAGGACAGGTACACACTCAGCTACTATGTTGGCGGTATTTCACACACACATACTATCTATCCTCACACATACATCATCTACTATCTCTAAACACAGACCGCCAGCGCAGCTGATCGACACGCACGGCTAAATTTACTGTTTCTCAGTATAACACTCGGTTCTGCTAAAGCCTGTGTCAATGAGCCAGAGCTGCAGATTTGAATGTGCATCGTCAACAGAATGATTGTGCAATGGTGTGCAGTGAATAATAACATTAACCACAGTCAGATTATGTGTCTGTAACACACATACACACTCGAAATCATGCAGGTTTTTTGTTTTGTTTTGTTTTCGTTACGTTCACATACCCAAAGGTTAAGCTATGGTTCATGGGTTCTTTCAGATCAGTTTGTGTTCAATCTGTACCCTCCTATCAGCCACACACACACACACACACACACACACACACAAACACACACTCCTTTTCATTTGACAAAGCCTTAAATGGCATTTGAACATGTTTGCAGGGAGAGAGAGAGAGAGAGAGAGAGAGAGAGAGAGAGAGAGAGAGAGAGAGAGAGAGAGAGAGAGAGAGAGAGAGAGAGAGAGGGAGATGTCTCCTGGGTTGCCTAGCAGACTTACTAACTCAAAAATAAACCAAGCCACCCTGGCTTGCTTAGATTTGACTGGAGAACAACACACACACACACACACACACACACACACACACACACACACACACTAGTTCAACGCCAGCAGGCTGCTAAAACAAAAACTTTTCAAATAGCCTTTCAAAACAAGCGCCATGGTATTACCATAAAATATATCATGGAAATACCACGGTTTCTGGAAGTACCTTACAGTAAAATGGTAACAGAATATAGTAATTGATCAGTGTCATGGTGTGTATCAAAGTACCATGGTATTACCATCACTGAACCATGGTATAAACACACAACAGTCTTATTTTGTAAGAGAAATATACACAGATTTACTGCAGATCTTGAGCATCTGCATATAGCCATATAAGGCAAAGACGTCCTTGACACTAGGGATGCACAATACATTATATTGGTATCATTAACCAGTATTACTGTGGATGTTTTCAATTGATCAGTATCGATCAATATTGGATATATATATATATATATATATATATATATATATATATATATATATATATATATATATATATATATATATATATATATATATATTTAAATGGGCAATATTTAATTGTTTATTTACATTAGTTCCTTTGCCATCATCAAACGCTCACTTAAAGTTAATCTGTAAAAACACTAATAATTTAATACCTTCAGCAAATGTCAAGATTTAGACAAAATAATATAGACATAATTTGATCAGGCACAAATGTAATATTGGTGCATGCCAACTTTTATCCAATAGTACAGTAACTGACCATGTTTTAATCTGAAACATTAACAAAACAAACAAACAAAAAAAAACATGTTTTACCATTATTTTAGATATGACATCATAACAATAAACTTGTGGTACTAAAAATGACTACAAAAAGTAGCATGTAAATATCACTGTATGAATTCCTGTATTATAATACATATCATAGTACCATGGTACTGTATTACTATCTGATACTATATCACCGTACCATGGTACTACCACAGTACTTTTTCTTTCTTTTTTTTACCATGATTTCTCAGGACATGTATCATGCTATTCTTTGAAGAGTAGTAGTAGTAATAGTTTATATTTAGTACTTTGCATTACTACATTACTATTATAGTAAATATATATAATATCTCACACCATTAAACACACACACATATATATATATATATATATATATATATATATATATATATATAAAAAGAGAGAGAGAGCAGAGAGAGAGCTATGAAATGTATGTATATATATATTTTTTATATATATATATATTTTATATATATATATATATATATATACACATACATACATTTCATAGCTCTCTCTCTGCTCTCTCTCTCTCTCTCTCTCTCTCTCTCTCTCTCTCTCTCTCTCTCTATATATATATATATATATATATATAAATGTACATTTAAACTATATGTACATAAACTAACCATATATACATATATATATGTTATGTATATATGTACATAAAAAAGACCCTAAATGCCTCACAGCACTAAACACACACACACATCAGTCTAACCTGTGTGTCCTCTCCACTGTCAGTAGGCTGGTGGTTTTTGCTGGTGAAGCAGGGCCGGGGGGCCACAGCACGGGTGGGCACCTGAGGGATGGGGAGGGCGCTGTGGATCGGCTTCGGCAGTCCAGACTTCATGTTAGTGACCACCAGGATAGCAGGCATCTTCACCTGGACCCACAACCAGTCCAGTATATCTAGCCACACACTGTAGCATCCAAAACCTTATTCCCAATACAGTCCGAACGGCCTTATTCTGGTCTTATTCTTCTTCTTAAAAAAAAAAAAAAAGAAGCGATCCACCTGTACGTTGACCAGTCCAAGACGCCAAACGTGAATCAGTTTACGTCTCGATTAAATTTTATCCCAGTTGTTCCTGAAGTAGTGCAGAAAATCCACAGCAGGAAAAAAAAGACAGTATCATGGAAAGGGCAGGAATATAGAAGAGCAGCAAACGTATGACAGCAGCCCACTCGCAGCGAATGGAGCTCAGCTGGTGACTGCAGGGATTTCAATACACTTGTCCATGATCTCTCTCTCTCTCTCTCTCTCTCTCTCTCTCTCTCTCTCTCGGTTTAAACTCAAGCAGGTGTGGCTTTAAGACGGCAGCACTAACTAGTGGCTCATGCCTGACACCAGTGTATAAGCACTAGTTGTCTCTCAGCTGTGTGGTGCACACTCCCATAAACACACACACACCTCCCATCTAGGACGTCAGAGAAAATGAGCGGTATGAAGCAGCAGAGGCTGGATATGATTAGCTTGTGTGTGTGTGTGTGTGTGTGTTGAGCATGGAAGGAACTATGCATGTCTTACATGTGCGAATACTGTAGATTAGAATTGACAGCTTGTGTGTGTAACTCTCTCTGCATCGTGTGTGTGTGTATGTGAGAGGGAGAGAGAGACGCAGTGTTCTCCATGTTGTGGGCTTTCCTCCAGGCACTCTGCACGCAGTGGAAGTCAAATGAGGCGAAGGTTACTTGAAGGGATTAGTAGATCTCATATTTCTGTGTTTTTTATTCATTATTTCTTCCTCATAGACACTCATTAATCACTGCAGAGATCCACCTCTATTTCCCTGTCTTTGTTTCTAATGCATTATAGAATGATAAAGCAGTATAGAGAGACATTGGAAGAACATAAATCCTGCATATAAGAGGTTTTCATTTACATTTCTTCATTTAGCAGATGCTTTTATCCCAAGCGAATTATACATGTGAATAATGCAAGCACACATGGTTATTCACCTAATGGGCGCCAAAGCTATGAAATATATATTGATAACATTTGGTTACTAAACTTTCTATTAATCAAAGAATCCTGAAAAAATTTATCAGTTTCCACAAAATAAGCATCACAACTGTTTCAGAAATGTTTCTTGAGCAGCCAATCAGCATATTAGAATGATTTCTGAAGGATCATGTGACATTGATGATGCTGAAAATTCAGCTTTGCATTACAGGAATAAATTACATTTTAAAATATATTCAAATAGAAAACACTTCTTTTAAATAGTAATAATCTTTTAAAAATATTACTGTTTTACTGTATTTTTTAATCAAATTATGCAGTATTGGTAAGCATAATAGACTTATTTTAAAAACATTAAAATAAATCTTACTGACCTCAAACTTTTGAAACACAGACATTAAAAATAAATAAATAATTCATTCAATTTCTGGAGCTTGCACCGCCCCTTTATTAACTTTTGGCTAATAAATACATTACAGAGTCTGGGTCAGAGCCTTCAGTATTGATATTGCAATGTTATGAGCCCTGCTGTTAGAAACATAAAAGACAGAATGACACCATTGTTTGAAAACACCAGTTATATATGCATTGACTATACTTTATACGCATCGACCAATTGCAATATAATACTCAACTAATGTCTATAATGACTTCTGGATCAATATCCCACCATCTGTAGCGTATATCATGTCATTTTATGATCTTAGGGCTGTTGGCGGGTGAGTAAGAGAGGCATTAGGGATAGTTCACCTAAAAAGGAAAACTCTGTCATCATTTTACACATTCTCATGTTGTTCAAAACAAAAGAAACTAAATAAATTAAATTTATCTAATGTTTTTTGTCCACACAATGAAAGTCAATGGGGTCCAATGCTGTTTTGGATCCCATAGATTTTATTGTATGGACAAAAATGGTTCAAACGTTCTTCAAAATATCTTCCTTTATGTTCACAGGTTTTGCCAACCTGATCTCAATTTATATAATCATCACTAATCATAAAGGATCTTGGCATCTTTAATTTAATTTCCAAGACTTCCCACCATCGACAAACCTAGTTTTTTTGCCACCACACCCATATGAAAACAGTTGACCAGAGGAAACTATGA
Organism: Rutilus rutilus; assembly: GCF_951802725.1. Taxonomy (NCBI): domain Eukaryota; kingdom Metazoa; phylum Chordata; class Actinopteri; order Cypriniformes; family Leuciscidae; genus Rutilus; species Rutilus rutilus. Next base: position 12,691,678 of record NC_140211.1, read on the forward strand.
CCAGAGACAATGGATGTTACCCGAGAATGACGAAGCTGTCAATTTTAGCACACTGACAGAGTCCAATTCAACTCAACATTTCAAATTCAGGTTAATGGATTGGTTGAGACGCTCACTCATAATCACAGCGACAGAGTTCAGTCATTTGTGAAATGAAAGGGAGAAGTAATAAGAAGATTTGGGGTCTCGAGAGTCTTGAAGTATTCCCAGATCAACACACTGTGTGCGCCTCCTAAAGCCAACACGCACATAATCCTGTTAGCCATAATGCAAATGTGTGCATTTTGCATCTCTGTGTTTATGCAATTATACAAATTTAAATACATAATCTTACTAGGTGTATGAAATGCAAAGAGAAGTGCAACTAGAAGAACAAAAGGCAAAATGCAGATCTGATTAGCTAAATAACTGAGGTCAAAACAAAGAATCATCTTCCATCGGTGGTCTCATTTGAAGGCCATACTTTTGAGTCATTGCCAAGGCAACCTCTATTACCATTCTGCTAGAAAACTCAAGAGCAGATCACCGTTATTTTACCACATCTATCAGTGAGGCACAAGAATAATACCAATAATTCCTGAGACAGTGTGGATGGCTTGAGATTGAGGTATATGGTGAAAATGTATTTAGTTTTTGGGGTCTACAAGAATGTTTTCATGCCTGATTGTTCGACATTGTTGCAGCACCTCTTTTCCCAGTCTGTTAGTAACGCTCTGTTTAGTTCCCATCTCTATGAAGCCCCTCCTTCTGAACACCACAATGTGCTCTGATTGGTCGGCTGGACTAGTGTGTTTCGGAAATGCTCTGATTGGTCGGTTGGACTAGTGTGTTTCGGAAATGTCAGGTCCCTTACATTACAAGTAATGTAATCAGTGTATGGCTGAACACCAATAACACTGACTACCGCAGCAAGTCCAACCATGTCCCTTTAGGGACTCCGTAGAATGCGTTATTTATTTTCTGTGCCTTTCCGAATAAGGTATGGATTTGGACAACTCTCCCAGGCCCCTTTTATTTTGCATATGCCTTTGCAGGGAATTATTTAAATGAGAAATATTGTAACGTGTTCGTTCCCGAAAGAAAACTCAAGACTACAATGTTTCAGGGAGTTCAAAAACAATGTTTACTGATAAAGTGAATAACTCCCTTTGCAGTGACTTTGTGCTTTATGACATTTTCATGCTCAAACAGCAACATTACACACTAAAAAAGCATAGTAGGTCCTCTTTAAAACAGTTGCAGGTGTGTAATATCATGGGTTGGTTGACTAGAGTCTGTTGAGACCAGAATGAAGCACACGCACACACACACTTCATCATTAGAGCAACCTTTGCTTTGGCTATGTAGTTGCAGGTTGACATTTTCAGTCTATTTTTGGACCCTGAAAATCACTTGAGACTATACCAAACCATGGAGATCTGCGGCGTTTTAATTACAATAAAATCCTCAAGCTAATCAAGATACTGTAGGACATTCCTAAAAAGGAAAATAAAAAACCAGCTTAGCGTAAGAGTAAAGCCAAAATACACACTATTTAATTGATTCTCATTAGATTGAGAAGTAACCATACTTCTTTTAATGACATTACATGTGCACAAACACTCATCCGTGCTACTTTTATGTTATACATAATTATTATTATTAAGTGTAAAAATAACTTGTTTAAAACTAGATTATTTTTAATTAAAACTGATTGTAGAATTACAAAAAATAAAGGAAAAATTTACAAAAAGAATAATGAGAATATAAACAGGAATGAAAATAAATACAGATATATACACAATATATATATATATATATCTTCCTGGTGTGCAAAAAAAAGTATCATATTTGATATGTAAATCTATCCCAACAATTTAAGTACAACCTTGTGCAGCAAAAAACAACTAAATTATCCGCAAATATTGGTTGTTTCATTATTCACATAACTAAAAAAAACGTACTGCATTAATGCCAAGAAAAAGGAATGGATTGGGAAATCCAAGATGTCATGTGACCGCAGCACGTTGCTTTAATGAAGCGTACATAATTAACTCATCATTAGCTTCCATTTGCCTCCTGCGCTCTGTCTTCTCCACCCCATGCTGCAAAATGACTATTTTAATATAATTCACATCTTAATGTCCCTGTATTACAATTAGAATTTTAATTTTATACACACTAATGCTCCCATACTTTATTATAAAGATGCTAATAAGCATTCATTATGATTAGTGATGCTGTTCTGAGATCTCAACTAATGTCTCCTCATAAGACATGGCATCAGTTCAGCTAGGCACATAAGGAAACTTAAAACTCAGAAACCTTCAAAATAATTAGCTTTAAAATGTTTTGAAGGAGAAATTTTGCTGTGGTTGTTGTAGCTACAGCGAAAAAGACGAGACACGACTGTGCTAATGATCAGTAGTGAGCCGTGAGGCACTTAACTACTGATCAAACATTTCCATCTGCTACCATTAATGTTCACTACTGAGAGTTAAATTCAAATCATTTCATATCAGTACAAGCTGCAAACAGAGAGGAAGAGTGAAAACAGTACCATTTTTCACTCTCTTTCCATTGGACATTGCACTAGATCAGGGGTTTTCAAACTGGGGTCCAGGGACCCCCAGGGGCCACAAGGGAGTGCTAGGGGGTCCGTGGAACGTTTATAGAAAAAGAGTGTTAAAAATAAAAATGGATGATCATTTGGTGGTATGTGGGCTCAAAAAGTTTGAAAACCCCTGCACTAGATAATGCAGCAAATAAATTGTTCCTATAAATCATTCATAAAGTTTTTGTAAAACTACATGAAACATATATGAAATATCTTATGTAGGTTACTATCACAGGTACTGTATGCTGGAAGCAATTTGACAAGGTAACAGCAAAAGATTTAGCAACTGTAATTTACTTGAAATGATGGACTGTCATTGACTGGGACAGATCACATTTGCTTTAATTTTCATACCGCTTCATACCCATTCAGTTCTCCCTCACGAGAGCAGAGGTTAAAATCTCTACGCCAACAAAAGCTATTAGTCCATACAAGCTCAAGAAATCCTGAAGCAAAGTGATGTATCATTAGTCAAGAGCAGGAGGGATCTCATAGTTGTGTTGTTTGGCCATGTGAACGTTGTGTTCTCGAAAACCAGAGGATGACGGTTACACAGGAAGGCGAGAGCTTTATGAAATGTATATCTTCGAAAGAGCAGTCATGGAGCATTAAGCACATCATTCATCAAAACAATACAGTACATTTGTATTCACATAATGTTGGAAAGCAAAGCAACATCCCATTTTATTTCCAACTGCTTTCCGGTTCTAACTTCAGGACAATGAATAAACAAACATCACATATTATTTTATTCAGCCTCGTCTATTTCAACACGTATTAACAAGATATGTGTCCAATAAGTATACGCTGCTGATACTGTTAATACAGTTAATACAGTTAATAAAATGTGAGCTGCTGCAAGGAAAGTAGGGGGAATCAAATCCTCTAGCAGATCTAGACAGGTGGTGCTGGGGAAGGAGGAGGGCCAGGAAAATTTAAATGGAGCCTTGCACTGAGTTGAGCCGGTTTTGGGCGGAAATAAATAGGTTACATAGAAACAGATTGATTGGCCAAAGCTGTCGACTTTAAGAGAATCATCAGCTGCTTGGAAGAGTTTCATGACTAAACTATATATATATCAAATGTGACGGATAGACTGCCAATCCCTCCCACCCCGTCCCTTAATCCGCCGCCCTTCGCCAGGTTCCCGACTGGAGTGGGTGTGATTGGAGAGGAGAATTGGCAGCATGTGATGAGACACACCTGATGAGAATGAAGCCTCATCACCACTGCTGTTAAATACTGAGCGCGTCTCTCCTCGAGAGACCGGTCTCTTTCCCCGTGCATGCACACTGGTGTCCTCGTGGGTCCAGGAATGGAGCGCGGAGGGATTCCGCGGTTCGGAATGGAGAATCATGCGTGATGCCGCTGACAGGCTAGGATCCAGGGCCGCTATTCTCCTCAAGTTGTCATGGCTAAAGAGGACAAGTCGCGATGCCGAAGCTGCCACCCCTCGCTCCTCAGAGCTGAGAGAGAGAGAAGCGTGTGCGACCGCCGGACACACACTATTTGCCACCCCCTTACCTGGACCCATCCCATCTCTTCACTACACGTCCTTCACGATTCCCTGGCACAACGAGGACACCAGATCCCCTTATGTTTTAACAATTTATTTCCCCGTTTTTGGACATTTTATGTTTATGTTAATAAATGCCATATCACTGATTGACACCACTCCCACTGTGTCTGTCGTTTGCTCTTCCCGCCACAATATATATATATATATATATATATATATATATATATATAGATATATATATATATATATATATATATATATATATATATAGATATAGATATAGATATAGATATATAGATAGATAGATAGATAGATAGATAGATAGATAGATAGATAGATATAGATATATAGATATGTATGTTGTACTGTATATACATACAACATACTTAGAATCCAGTATTTACAGACACGTATGTTGGAAAGCAAAAACAACATTTAACTTTTTCCAAGCGATTCCCGGTTTTAACTTCAGGACAATAAATAAACAACACCACATATTTTTTGATCACGCTTCATCTAAACTTGTCCTGCTGGGTTTGTTGTGTGTGTTCGCTTATGCAGTGAGCCATACAACTCAGCTTGACCCAGAATAACAGGAGTGGAGGTCACCCAAACACATTCAACACTCAGCCGACTGGCTGGACTCCACTCTTCAAAATAACACACTATCATCGGGGAATATTTGAACAAGGACGGCCAAGTGCGGACTGCCGACTGGTTATGTGCTGGGAAAATTAACAGACACAAGCGCTGATATAAAGCAAGGCATGCATGTAGAGTCGACACACACGCAACAAAAACAGTGGCATCCCGCTGTGAGGTTTCCCAAAAATAATCTCTCCAGGAGCTGCTGTGACCCTAAGCTGTCAAAAGCAGTCACTCCAGAGATAAAAGAACACATCTTCCTGAAACCTGAACTCATTTATCTTCATCTCAGCTGACACTGCCACATCTAGAGCAGTACCGCAGAAAGACTTTCAGATCAGCTCCTGTGAGTCAGGAGTGAGGGCGTGTGTGTGTGTGTGTGATCTGCTTTGTGGGCGGCACTGGCAACAGACACACAAACATGCACAAAAAAAGTACTGCGGCAGTACAGTACTATAGTGTATTGAGAGTATGAGATGGGAATACCATGGTACTGAAAGAATAGTAGTACATACTGTAGTATAGTAAAATACAGTGCAATACAGTATTATTTCTATAGTATAGTACAGTAGACAGTGTCAAGACCAAGACCAGAAATACACTCCATTCATCTAAAACAGTGGTCTCAAACTCAATTCCTGGAGGGCCACAGCTCTGCACAGTTTAGCTCCAACCAGCTCCAACTCACACCTGCAAGGAAGTTTCTAGTAATCCTGAAGACTTGATTAGCTGGATCAGGTGTGTTTGATTAGGGTTGGAGAAAAACTGTGCAGAGCTGTGGCCCTCCAGGAATTGAGTTTGAGATCACTGATCTAAAAGATCTGCATCTACTCTGAAAAATATTTTATATTTAATAAATAACTACAATCAGAATATTAAGACACTATACAGAGCTGCTACCGAACAAATTAAATCACTAACAGCTAAATTCATGTTTGTACCAATTCAGATACAATTTTTTCTGCCTTAGTGCAATTACTCAACTAATGTTGAGATTAATGTTTTAAAAATAGACCTACATCCTACATATTTGATATTTGAGTTGCAGCACCTCTATTCCCAGTCTGTCAGTATCGCTCTGTTTAGTTGCTGTCTCTATGAAGCCCCTCCTTCTGAAAGGTGCAGTGTGCTCTGATTGGTCGACAGGACCAGTGTGTTGTGATTGGTCAGCTGCTTTGAGTGCGTTTCGGAAATATCACGCCCTTTACCATAACCACAAGTGTTACACTACTAATGCAACTAAACAAGGCCTCACCTTTTATTTTTTAGCATATGCCTTTGCAGGGAATTATTTAAATGATGAATATTGTGACGTGTTCGTTCCCGGAGGAAAACTCAAGACAATGGAGGCGTTTCACGGAGTTCAGAAACAGTGACACTGATATAGAGAATAACTGTCTTTGGAATGACTTTGTGCTTTGTAACTTTACAGACATTTTCATGCTAACGCACTCTCATCCTAGGGCGTCATATATACTGACGCTTTTGACATTTCGTCTACATCCAACGCACATGGCACCCTTTAGCGTCAATATGACACGCACAGAGCTTTGTCCGGTTACGGTTAGGTTTAGGTCTGGGGTAGGATTAGGGTTAGACCGCTAGGAGGCGCCTTCTGGCCCATATCTATCTGCGTCTCATATTGACGCTAAAGGGTGCCATGTGCGTTGGATGTAGACGAAATGTCAAAAGCGTCAGTATATGACGCCTTAGGATGAGATCGGGCTGTTCATGCTCAAACAGCAACATTACACACTAAAGAAAGTTGAATATGTAAAGTACAGTACAGTACAAAACCCTACAGTACAGTGTAACATATGGTAGTACAATGTTTTATACTGTATAGTAAGTATAATTTAGTACAGTACAGTGCCGTATTACAGTATAGTGCCATATTGTACAGTACAGTATAATTTATTACAATACAAAGTTGTAGAGCATAGTGTCATTTGATAAAGTACAGTATAGTACAGTATTGTGTTATGCAATGTAGTATAGCCTATATAGTACAATGCAGTGATGAATAGTACAAAATACTAGTATATTATTTTGGGCCGAATAATAATTGGCAATGTAGTGTGGTAAAGTACAGTTCTGTATAGTACAGTGTAGTATGATACAGCATGATTCAACATTCAATAACCCTAACAACATAACATCAAACTTTAAGACCATCTGTTGTCACAACAAACTGTACTGTAAAGCATACGGCAGTGCTTCATGTGGTAGAGCTTCACCCGATCCAAACGCTTCGCTCTGATCTGGAGCAGAACCAATGTTGATTCTGACCACCAACCACACACAGAGGAAATGTTCCCGAACACACGACTACTGCTCTCATTTCCTGCCCTGATGCTTCGGGGAGACTAGAATCAGTGTTTTTAATTTAACAACACATTATAAAGAGCAGTAAAGAGGAAGCACACTGCTCGGAAAATAATCAGACCCTGCGTGTCAGGGATAATCCAAATACAGAACAGGAGGGAAAACTGGGAGAACCGCATAATACGGGACTAATTAAATTCTTTCATTGTGAGTACACTTTGTTTCACTTTGCTAGGAGACATAAAATCGAGGCAAACATTCAAAGAGTTTTTAACGGGAGGCTTTTGTGAAGATTTGTGATATGGAAATAATGAATTGAGGATGAAAGCAAGCAGTGGCTCTAGCCAAACATCCTTCGGTGCCATCTCTCTATAAATAATTAAGTAATTGCTTTGTTAAATGGAGTCAAAACTGGCAGATAATTCCAGCAATAAGAAAAAAAGGTGCAAAAACAAGACAAATCCCCCCTTGGAATTGACTTCAGGCATCTTGGTCCAATACAACAAGCTGGGCAATGGTTTTAATATAAAAACCACCCACGTGGACCTAGTTCACCTGCGTCTGATGAGTGAATATAGGCTCAGTTCTTGGTGGAAACAACTAAAATTCAACCGTTTTCCTCACAAGCTCCAAATTTGTCAAGTGGGTCCTTAAAATAGCTTTCATTTGTACTTCTGAGCATCTCTGTGATGCCCAACCTGAAAAACCTACTTAGCCATCTGTGCTGTCCTTTCAGTTTTGTAGCAGGGGACAACGGGTGTCTGCAATTTACTGTATTGGGACAGGCCTAAAGGAAAAGTACAATGAGTTGATTTAACATCAAGCCAATATGGACCACGGTTATGGTTTTTGGTGGTTCGGCTTCTTGACGTACTGTAACATACAATATTAACTTAGTAGCTGGTTATGTCCGAATGTCCAGAGGTCTTTAAGGTCTTTGACTGGGCCTGCTGCAGATGGGATATAGAGGTCCAGTCTAGCAGTAATGACAATCCTTCTTAACCAGATTAGATTTAAAGGCAGAGAGGAATCCATTAAACAGCTTAAAGGATGCTGGTGGCGGGTGACTTGGCATACGATAAAACCGACATCTCCTCTCTAATGATAATCCTGTCTTCTTCTAATTGTGCAACATGCAAAAGACTAGCTGAGCTTTCAAAAATAAGGCTATGTACATATGAAGGACACATTATGAGTTCTGTCTAGTAGTGTCTATTTACGCCTTGTTGGCAGAAGCTATTTACACTAGCTCCGCCCACTGACGTCAGGTTGGGCCAAACAAAATTACGAAAGCCGCTACATAGTCAATAGTAGCAATAGGGGTAAGACACGTGGCAGAAAGTTTTGATGCAATTGGACCCGAGTTCGTATCCGCCTTTTACCGAACTCGCTCTACTCCCTTTTCCCATCACATATCAGACCGGAAAGGCATTTATTATCAATAAAAATGAAGAAAATGTACGAAAAGTGGAAATAAAGTGTCTAACAAGTGTCTTATCAGTTAGGGTTAGGGGTAGGTGTAGGGAGGGCTTTATTGTCCTAATAAGGCAGTACCCATTTAATAATTGTAATAAATACAATCATTTGCACTGTCATTATTGCATACCGTTTAATGTACAACAACACTGAGCTGCAAATAGCATCTGCCACAATAAATAAAAATAGCATCTAACTTCTATTTGCAATTATTGCAAAGAAAACAGTGCTATTTTTACATAGTGTAATTACAATCTATCGCTAAAGCATATCACTAAGAAAATGCTGCTATTTTCACTTAGTGTAAATAGAATCTAGTTGCTATTTACACAGTGTAAACAGCATCCATCTATTGCTATTCGCACTTAGTGCAAATAGCCGCTGCCTAAAAAAAATCCCCTAGACTCTAGAGCTAGATCAGAGAAGGAATCTGAGCCATAGATGCTAGAGTTTTCATTTAGATATAGTTTCTGTAATTCAATTTAGATAATTGAACTACAGTAAGTATGCTGTTCAGGGCATCGTGTTCTCAGGTAATAAATTAAACCAAACATAGTAAAGGTTAGAAACGAGTCGCTTCTTGATATTTCAGCTGGACGAAATTTACATATTGCTACGCTAGAAACATTTTGCTAACACACTGCTAACATGTTTACCTGTGTAGCTTATCCACATTGTGTGCATGAAACAAACACTGTTATCAGTCAAATCACATCATCAGAGACAGATATGCATACATAGATCCCAGCACATTCGACCGCTCAGGACATGTCGATGTGTCTGCCATCTTGGAAAAGTCAACATTTTAGATGCTGTCGTCACACACATAAAAAAAAAAAAAAAATCTCCAAGATACCACAATATTGTGCAGCCTCTGGTTGTAAAAACCTTTAAGATTTAAATTCCTGAAGAAAGATGATGTTTCGAGAATGTGTTGCTTTTTCTTTTTATGTGTATTTATATCTATGCACCTCAATATTACAAGTTTTTAAACTACGGTAATTAATATTTTTTTAGCATATGCCAAATTATCTAACATAAATGATCATATGGATATCATCTGCTGAAGTCTATTGCAGATATAGATATTCATACAAGTGTATAACTGCGGTTGCAGACGCATAGTCAGCTTGCTCTCGAATGTTGACGGCTTTGGCCGTTCCAATATGGCGGACAGCTTACGTATAGCGGCCCATGGAAACAGCCGCTAATGAGGCATTTGTGTACATTTATCTATGATCGGAGAAGTGTTCATTTAACATCACTGCATGGTCAATGATTTCGGCACCCAAAACTATTTCAGCTGAAAGTGGAAAGAAACTATTTTTTTTCGGATTAATATTTTCGGTATAGTGGAATATTTAGCACCATCACTACGTGCAAAAAAGCAGCTAATGCTAAACACCAAGACAATTTGCCTGTTATGGAGGCTAACAACCGCTGATAGAGAATGAAGTATGTGCATTGACGTGAAATTACTCTAATTTGGGGAGAAGCAAGCCAAATGAGACGACAGGAAAAGCATGGAGTGCTGTTTTGGAAGAGCGGGGGTCCTTGTTTATGTGGTACGCCCTAAATCTCTAGCGGCATCCTCTGCTAGCCCCAACTGTGTCACATCGAATCACTGCTGTGGCCGGATTTTTTTAGTCTCAAACATAAAAGCCAGACAGAAGTACAGAAGAGCCTTAGGCTCACAGAACAGACGAGAGAGTTTGAGAGTTGTTGAATACGGGGTCTTATCCTTAAGAATGACAACACAACCTTTCGGAAACCCGAAACAGATTAACGTGAAACCCATAGGTGTAAAATCTACTGCACTTCCCACAGGATCTTACCAGCTTACAGCACCGCTGAACATGGTCAGTGGGTTATGATAAGGGAAAAAAGCTTTGCTTGGGTACAGTACTTTGCTGCCTGTTTTCCTGCAGATCTGCTCGAAATGCCATCAGTGAATCTACCATCCTTCTTCTGGTGTCACATGTGACCCAATTCAGAGCTCTTTTCTCTATGTTCACCACTTCTCCACCTACAGCTACAGATAAACTTTAGACTTGAATTAAAACGCTGCAGCAGGAGAAGTCGGCTTTGACAGCCCCCCCTACCCTTCTACCGCCCAATCGCTCGCACATCCCTAAGGGCCGCGCGGCAGACGCAAGCTGACTGTTCACAAAGTGACAGCAAAGCATGGGCTTCCCTTCTTTCTTCTCTGAGCCGGAATATAAACGTCCAGGCTCAAAGGGCCAAGAAATTCAGCTCATAAGGCTTTTGACACGAGCTCAGTAGTGGTAATTTACATGAACTCGGGGTAAAAAGCCTGACTTAATGGTGTCATAATGCTGCTATGGTTTCAGCTGTCATTTTAGGTCAAGAAAAAAAGTATTAGCGTTTCATAAGCCAAACTTACTATATGGAAACTGGGATTTGACGGCTGCTGTTCGACCCAAACTGAGTGCGTCTGATAAACTGTTGGGTTTTAGTCCAGGTTTAGAGTTGCATCAGGTTCAGATTTGTATAATTAATGAAAATAATGTATTATTATGTAAGTGAGTATAAAATATAATACTAATTTATATTATAACAAATTATATAAATAGTAAAAAAAAAATGTACTGCACAAATATAGCAAAAATAATGAGTGTTTCCAGACAGGTTTCCCTAAACGCTCGCACAATGAGTCACTATTCGGAAGGTCACCTGGATTTAATGGACAAGACAGGAATGTTTACAAACAGCATTTCATAGGACATAATGTAAAGGATGTAATAACAACAGTAAATTATATTAATTACACACACTACCATTTGGTAATGTTTTTGTAAAACGTCGTTTATGGTCACCAAGACCGCATTTGTTTGATACAGTAAAAACAGTAATGTTGTGAAATATTATTACAATTCAAAATAACTGTTTTCTATTTTAAAATATTTGTAAAAAATAATTTATTCCTGTGAGGCAAAGCTGAATTTTCAGCATCATTACTCCTGTCTTCAGTGTCACATGATCCTAGAAATCATTATAATATGCTGATTTGATGCTTAGAATAATTTATTATTATAATAAATATACTGTATAGAAGACAGTATAATATAGCACACAATATAAAGAATTAGAAAATAACTGTGCTGCTTAATAACCCTGATACATTTTATTCAGGATTCTTTGGTGGACATAAATGTATTTGAAATAGAAATATTCTATAATAATGTAAAATTATTTACTGTCAGTATAGTATATATTTTAATATTAATTTGATAGATGGTTGCATCAGATGGCTTTTTTTCTCAATATATTATAATTATAAATTATAACTCGGTGTGATTCTGTCTAACAGCAAGAAGTTGATTAATTAAATAGCAGAAAATTGTTACATTTTAATAGTTTCTTTCTTAAAGCATAAACAACTGAGGGGAGCCAAAGACATCTCAAGACCAGCTGTTTGAGTCAAATTCATTCGGTTATGAAGATCCCATCTGCTCATGTTCATTTGGAAACTCAATCAAACCGCTTGGGTGATGCATGCAAACATGCTGGGTCCCATTGCAGTAATCCACTGGAAAAAGTTGAAGTGCGCAGTTTCTGTCACTACCTCCACCAATCAAAATATCAAAAATATGATGAGTGTTTCCAGACAGGTTTCCCTAAACACTCCCACTATGAGCCACTATTCGTAAGGTTTGGATTGAATGTTTACAACCAGCAATTCACAGCATTTCAAAGGACGTGTCTGCGTCATGTGCCAGCCTGAGGGACAACGCAATATATCTGTCCGAACTGCTCCTTTAAGAAGCAGACAGAAGAAGAGAGTCTGTGACCTTCTGAATGTGACTCACGCCTCATACTCATGGCAAACATGACACAAACACAGGCATCTATGACTGCTGACTCCTCCACACCAAGGTTTTCATAGTCTAATTGGGAACAAATCCCAATGAACAGTGTAAGAATATTTGGAAAGTGCTAACCTTTTCCTATATGACATTTCCAACAAATTAGGTCAGAATTATGTAACGGAGGTTAGCATCTGGCTAAAATTACACACTGTAGCATCAGCTAGATGCACTCAATATTACGACTACAAGAAAATGAGTTTAGTATTTAATAATAATAATAATAATAATAATAAATGGAAACAATATATCATAAAAACAATATCATAATTAAAATATAATTGTAACAGTTCACCAAAAAAGTAGCCAAGAGACAATAGTAACCAATAATTATTTATTTTAATAATAATAATAATAATGATGATAATAAGTAGTGTTATTATTGTTTACATTAAATATATATATATATATATATATATATATATATATATATATATATATATATATACAGTGAGGAAAATAAGTATTTGAACACCCTGCTATTATGCAAGTTCTCCCACTTAGAAATCATGGAGGGGTCTGAAATTGTCATCGTAGGTGCATGTCCACTGTGAGAGACATAATCTAAAAAAAAAAAAACAGAAATCACAATGTATGATTTTTTAACTATTTATTTGTATGATACAGCTGCAAATAAGTATTTGAACACCTGAGAAAATCAATGTTAATATTTGGTACAGTAGCCTTTGTTTGCAATTACAGAGGTCAAACGTTTCCTGTAGTTTTTCACCAGGTTTGCACACACTGCAGGAGGGATTTTGGCCCACTCCTCCACAGAGATCTTCTCTAGATCAGTCAGGTTTCTGGGCTGTCGCTGATAAACACGGAGTTTGAGCTCCCTCCAAAGATTCTCTATTGGGTTTAGGTCTGGAGACTGGCTAGGCCACGCCAGAACCTTGATATGCTTCTTACAGAGCCACTCCTTGGTTATCCTGGCTGTGTGCTTCGAGTCATTGTCATGTTGGAAGACCCAGCCTCGACCCATCTTCAATGCTCTAACTGAGGGAAGGAGGTTGTTCCCCAAAATCTCGCAATACATGGCCCCGGTCATCCTCTCCTTAATACAGTGCAGTCGCCCTGTCCCATGTGCAGAAAAACACCCCCAAAGCATGATGCTACCACCCCCATGCTTCACAGTAGGGATGGTGTTCTTGGGATGGTACTCATCATTCTTCTTCCTCCAAACACGTTTAGTGGAATTATGACCAAAAAGTTCTATTTTGGTCTCATCTGACCACATGACTTTCTCCCATGACTCCTCTGGATCATCCAAATGGTCATTGGCAAACTTAAGACGGGCCTTGACATGTGCTGGTTTAAGCAGGGGAACCTTCCGTGCCATGCATGATTTCAAACCATGACGTCTTAGTGTATTACCAACAGTAACCTTGGAAACGGTGGTCCCAGCTCTTTTCAGGTCATTGACCAAGTTCTCCCGTGTAGTTCTGGGCTGATTTCTCACCTTTCTTAGGATCATTGAGACCCCACGAGGTGAGATCTTGCATGGAGCCCCAGTCCGAGGGAGATTGACAGTCATGTTTAGCTTCTTCCATTTTCTAATGATTGCTCCAACAGTGGACCTTTTTTCACCAAGCTGCTTGGCAATTTCCCCGTAGCCCTTTCCAGCCTTGTGGAGGTGTACAATTTTGTCTCTAGTGTCTTTGGACAGCTCTTTGGTCTTGGCCATGTTAGTAGTTGGATTCTTACTGATTGTATGGGGTGGACAGGTGTCTTTATGCAGCTAACGACCTCAAACAGGTGCATCTAATTTAGGATAATAAATGGAGTGGAGGTGGACATTTTAAAGGCAGACTAACAGGTCTTTGAGGGTCAGAATTCTAGCTGATAGACAGGTGTTCAAATACTTATTTGCAGCTGTATCATACAAATAAATATTTAAAAAATCATATATTGTGATTTCTGGATTTTTTTTTTTAGATTATGTCTCTCACAGTGGACATGCACCTACGATGACAATTTCAGACCCCTCCATGATTTCCAAGTGGGAGAACTTGCAAAATAGCAGGGTGTTCAAATACTTATTTTCCTCACTGTATATATATATATATATATATATATATATATATATATATATAAAGATAATTCTTGGTTAATTTTGTGTCTCGGCTAATTTTCTTGTAAACTGCTACAATTTAATTTCTGTAAGAGATTGGAATGAAAATATACATCAAATATATTATATTATATAAAAATATATTTTTATTATTATTTATTATTTAAAAAATATATTTAAACTAATGAAACTGAATAGAACTAATTAACAATAACTGCATAGTATTAATATCTATGATCTTTCTATTGACGTGAAAATTCTCTTCAAACTTTAAAGCTACTGTAGAAAACATATACAATCTTGGTTTCCTGCATAAATACTGAAACATATTTTTTACTGATATTTAATTATTTATTTATTTTTTACACTTCATCACTGCAAAAATGAAGCAAAGTGCAGATGTTACCTCGATCTACAGTACCTGATATGACCCTTGAAATTCACTTTAGAGCAAAAAACTGTGTTGACAACATTATGTCCTGCTCTGGAGGAACTGTATCCTTTTATGTGAAGAGCATAGTGAGGAACGTTCTGGAAGAGCTGTCTCTTTCCAGGAGCTGTCTCCTCATGAACCAGGAGAAAGTCAGAGACTTTGGGAAGAGAGATAAGCGTGTGGGATTAAACTCCTTCTGGACCTGGCTCATCCCAAACATGACTCACTCCACCGGTAAAGCCTGTGACCGCAGTGGGACGAGCCCACCATCCGCTGCTCCACGCTTCCTACCACGGATGTTGTGTGAGGGAAGATCAGAAAGGACAAATTTGCTCATTCGTCGTGGGGGCTGTTGACGTAATCCCACACAGAATGTCAAATATATTTTAGCTATATATAAAATAATGTAATACCAAACTGTCTCAGAACTGAGAGCGGTACGCCATCCAATTCAGACAATGAGCTAAAAAATGTACATCAGTGACACTTTACAAAAACTTTCAGTATAAATGTAACAAACATTATTACATTATATTAGCATAATGCTTACATATTTTGTTTTTTTTTACAAAAAAAGTTATTAACCTTCAACATATTAATATTATATGATTAATATTACATAATTACATATTAAAGGGTTAGTTCAGCCTAAAATTCTAATTCTGTCATTAATTACTCACTCTCGTGTCATTCCAAACCAGTAAGACTTTCGTTTAAAACTAATATGGATTAGTTTTACAATCTCTTTATGAACTTTATGATGCATCAAAGTGTCAGTTGTGTATCTGTCAATGGAGAGACAGAAATCTCTCATATTTCATCAAAAATATCTTTATTTGTGTTACGAAGATGAAAGTCTTATGAGTTTGGAACGTCATCAGGGTGAGTAATTAATGAAAGAACTATCTCTTTCATTTTTAGCATAAAATATTTAAATATTAAGTAAATATAAAATTGTTAACATATTTCCATATATATTCATATATGTACATCAAATGCTGATCTGTTAAGCATTAAAATGTTCCCAATGATCTAATGAAAGTTGTTATAAAACGAAGAGATAGGGTAAGAGGAACGGAAAATGTCACAGGCTGGACTTAAACTTGAGTCACTACATGAGAACCACAGCTATAACCACTGTACCATGGCACATATTCATCAATGATGAAACCAAATAGTCAAGACTTGAGAGGCGAGGGTTGGGAAACCAATAGTAAACATTTAAAACAAATTTTTTTTGATCAACCACTGGTGAAATACACGATCAGTTAGTCATTACTGTAAAATAAACCCTTAAAGAATGATCAGAACCTCTGAGGGTTCTCAACAATACACAAATGTGTAGAATCAAGAGTCATTCTCTGTGATCCAAGATGTCCTGTAGGAGCAGGACAGGACAAATACAGAAAAATAGCCAGAACAATTAGGTCACCTCAGATGTTCCAGGCAGAATCAAACACACACACACACACACACACACACACACACACACACACACACACACACACTCAGGACTCCACTCCTAAACACTTGGTTCCTTGTTCTCCTGTTTCCATGGAAACACACCTCTCAATTCTCTAAGGATGAATGGAAAATATGAGGCTGTGATAATGGGCTATTTTAGTCTATTAGACAATCAATTTGACATCAGTGCTAAAAAAAGCATGTCATCTGAATCCACAAATACACAAAATAACACACACACACACACTTCTTTTTTTGTGACTACTAACTTGAATAGGTATTGTAACCTATGCTATCTATCTATCTATCTATCTATCTATCTATCTATCTATCTATCTATCTATCTATCTATCTATCTATCTATCTATCTATCTATCTATCTATCTATCATCATCAATCCATCCATCCATCCATCCCATCATCCATCCATCCCATCATCCATCCATCTTTGTTTTCTGTTTCTGTCATTAGCAGCCAAATTTCTGTTTCTCACACAGATTCACAATTATTCACAGACACTCAAACACACACCCCGTCAGAGTCTTAATTTGCCAGTACCACACATTTGCTCGTTCACACGTAATTGCATGTGTGTGAGGCTGCAGGCTGCATTTAAAAACTGTCAGACCGGTGCGCTGCAAGAGGAATGGCTCTCTCATTTACTCACCACACATAAACCCACCCATCAACACACACACACAGAGAAAACACTAGAGCGGCTATAGTCAAGAGAGGTCAAATAATGAAAAACAAATGCTGTTCTTTCTCCTCAAAGAAATATTAAGCAGCACAACCGTTTTCATTGATAGTAATATCAACATTGATAGGATCATGGATCATGTGACAGGAGTAATGATGCTGAAAATTCAGCACTGCAGCACAGTAATAAATTAGCTACATTGTTAAATACATTAAAATCATAATAAGACATGTTTTTTGTTTTTTAAATGCTGCCTTGGTGAGCATAAGAGACTTCACATTTGATGGCTTGTCATTGAAATAACTGTTTCTTCTTAGATTTTATGTTACATCTTATGTTGTTAAATTATTTTTTTAACTGTCATTTGTGTTACAATGATGGTAAAACCTAAAATTATGCTACCGGCAGCCACAGTTTTAAAACATTTTTTTAAAGTGTACATTAAACCTTTGCATTTGTGTTGTCTTTATGGTCTTTGAGGAATAAAGAACAATCACACTGCCCTCTCCACAATGAATAGTGCTTATTCATTGTGGATAAGCACTATTCAACTATTGCACGTAATACTTCATAAAAGTAGTTAAAACTTCTGCCTTTTTCATATCTGAAGTGTGAAAATCAGTACTGAAAGAGGGGGTTTCAAGATCCTTTAAAAAGGGGCTAAATATCCTGAGACACATTCACGTGTAAACACACACTCCACCCAGTCCCACGGCCTGCTATGAACACCTCACTTTTCTTATAGCTATGACGCAATTAAACACACACACACACACAGGTTTCCATCTCACTGAAGGGTGTGTTTTAATGATTGACCTTTCCATAGCTAACATGGAAACTTGTGCCATGACGAGAACCTATTAAACTTTTCTTCAATTCACCAGAATGTTAAACTCTTGAATAGAAATTTGTGCCATAGATGAGCTATAGCAGTTATACATATCTTCTTGTATAGTGACTCTTGTATAGTTATATAAGAGTCTGTGATTGGATTTGTGTCATTATTGCAGTGATTATTAGCATGTTATATGTTTGGCGACAGTTCTTCTAACCCTAATTGATGGAGTGTGTAGCTTTTCATTTCTTAAACAACCATGTAGGAAGACACAGCATGGCCATATTCAAGGATGACTGAGTCAAGATTCATCAGACTCAAATTGTGAAAGAATGGAAAAGTGAAGAATCATTTTCACAATTCATTGCAAGTCTTTGGGATGTGCTGGAGGAGACTTTACAGAGTGCTGGACTCTTGCATTGTCAATACAAGATTTTGACCACAAATGGACATCTTGATGGATATAACTATTGTGATGCTATTTCCATCAAGAGGTGCATCAATTTTTGGTCAGGATCTCCTGGAATATGACCATGATGTGTCTTTCTACATGGTTGTTTAAGACATGAAAAGCTACACACTCCATCAGTTAGAGTTAGAAGAACTGTTGCCAAACATGCTAGAACATAATAAGCACTGCAATAATGATCCAATACTCTTAAGCATTTGCATATTTAAATCTAAACAGCGACTTTTAGGGGGGTGGGGCAGTATAATGTTAATAGCATGTATAAACCTTTGTTAATATTGGTTGATTAAAATGTTCATGTTCTTGTTGGTTCACAGTGCATTAACTATAATGTTAACATGTTAACTAAAATGTAGTAGTAAATGTTGAGATGAACACACTAAAGCATTTTTATTTCATGTTAACTAATGTTAACAAATTAACCATACTTTACCATACCATCTATATAAATGTATGTAATATCTGGGAAAATGTATGTTTAAATTTAATTGGATACTTTGTATCATTTGATGCACCAAGAGTCCCTGAAAGATTTACCATTATCTTCTATTACATATTAGATAGTAACTATGAATATAGAAAACAGCTATTTTAAATTGTAATATTATTTAAAAATTATCAATATCACCATTTTACTCTAGTTTTTCTTAAATAAATGCATCTTTAGTGAGTATATGAGACCTCTTTTTTTTTTTTTTTTTTTTTCTGAAATATTTTCAAAATCTTACTGACCTCAAACTTTTGTATAAAAAAAAAAAAAAAAAAAAACCTTTTGTATAGTACAGTAGTATAGTTTCTTTATTTGAAAATTCATGCATCAGAGGATTCAAAAGTAGTGGGCAGTGAACGAAGAATAAAGACATGGACAACATCAAGACTAGACCAGACTTGCTGCTTTGTGTTTAAATATAGTTTTGTTTTACAAGCTTCTTTTGAATTATGTGTGTGTGTGTGTTACACAACTAGCTGCTGTCTTCAACTTCATGTGGGCGGATCATAAGTTCAGAGACGTTAGTGACGTAAAGGAGAGGAAGAGGAATTTCCACACCTCCCAAAACCGTTGACAGGATTTAACGGCAAACCCTCAGAGGCACGGCAGTGTTTCTCCGTAAATGCTTTTAACATTCTTACTTCAGGATAAATGGAGGATAAGCTCCAGAATTTTAAACGTCTCTTACACAAACACACGAAGCGTCGCCCTCTTTCTGTGACCATTCCTCAATCTGACCGAAATGAATACAGACGTTTCACTCAACACAAGCTCCAGGCATAAACACAGACACACACACACACACACACACACACACACACACACCAGGGGAGCAGGTGCCAATATCAGGTCAAGCTTAAAGCTCTGACCGCTGAATAATAAAAATAACAAGGGAAAAAAATACAGTAAATACTAATGAGGTCCAGCAAAGAATTCAAATAATAGTTTCATACTTAAAGGTATAAGGAATATCTTAAATAGACTGTTCTCAATCTTACAATGAAAATCTAAAACATTTTACACTCACCGGCCACTTTATTTGGTATAACTTGCTAGTCCCGGGTTGGACCCCCTTGTGCCTTCAGAACTGCCTCAATTCTTTTGCGAGAGATTTTGGTCTATACTGATATGATAGCATCATGAAATTGCTGCAGATTTGTCAGCACGGTCAGCAACAATACTCAGGTAGGCTATGGCAAATTGCTACTAAAAAAGTGTGCTAAGAAAATATCCACCACAACATTAAGTGAAAGTGACATGTGAAGGCCAAGTATGGTAACCCATACTCAGAATGTGTCCTCTGCATTTAACCCTTCCATGTTAGAGCACACACACACAGTGGATATGTTTACACGTACAACTTGTGTTTCAATCGGAATGAATTCAGTCCGATTGACGAATCTGAATGAAGTGTTTACATGAACACTAAACGTGTGATCGGGTTGATGCGCGTTTATATGCCACAAGCTTCTGCACGAATATACAGTTTCCCGCTGTTTGCACATAGTAACCATTCTCTTACATTGGTTCTTTATTTGTTTTAAACAGCAGACTTAATATTTATTCATTTCTGGTCCTAATTTGGAGACTTACAGGTAAGCAGCACGGCACACCGGTTCATACGTACATTGTTTATCACCCCTTTCAATCCGATCGAAATTTCATTCGGATCGAGCTCAGTTGGATCGATCAAGGTGTTTACATGAAGGCTCTTCAATCCGATTGAGCCGTCAATCTGATTACTAACGGATTATTTGGTTGCATGTAAACGTAGCCAGTGAGTAGTGAACACACACACTACAAACCACGGACACACACACCAGGAGCAGTGGGCAGCCATTTTGCTGTGGCGCCCGGGGAGTGATTGTGGGTTAGGTGCCTTGCTCAAGGGAACCTCAGTGATTTCCTACTGGTAATAAGACTCGAATCCGCAACCTTTGGGTTGCCAGCCTGACTCTCTAACCATTAGGCCACTACTATACCACCACCAGCAGCAGCCTGAACAGTTGATACAAGGCAGGATGGGTCCATGCTTTCATGATGTTTACGCCAAATTCTGACCCTACCATCTGAATGTTGCAGCAGGAATCAAGACTCATCAGACCAGGCAATGTTTTTCCAATCTTCTATTGTCCAGTTTTGGTGAGCTGAGTTATAGTCTCTAGTTTCCTGTTCTCATCTGACAGGAGTGTCACCGGTGTGTGTCTTCTGCTGCTGCAGCTCGTCTGCTTTTGGTTTGACGTGTTGTGTGTTCAGAGATGCTCTTCTGCAGACCTCGGATTGTAAAGAGTGCTTATTTGAGTTACTGTTGCCTTTCTATCAGCTGGAACCAGTCTAGCCGTTCTCCTCTGACTTCTGCCATCAACAAGGCATTTTTGCCCGCACAACTGCCGCTCACTAGATATTTTCTCTTTTCCGGATAATTCTTCTTTTTTTCTGATATACTTAGGCCCCGTTTACACGATGGGAAAACGCAGATATTTCCCTGCGTTTTGGCCTGTCATTTACACGAAAACGCCGTTTTTATCCCAGAAAACTATTATTTCTAAAAACTCCGGCCAAAGTGGAGATTTCTGAAAACGCCGATTATGTGTCGCCGTGTCAACTGGGAGAAACGGGGTTATAGGTTCTCAAACGAAAACGCTTACGTCATGTGAGCTAACTATGTTTAGAGTTTGTTTGGCTACTGTTTGATCATGGATGCTGTTAAGGTGATACTCATTTTTACTTTTGTGCAAACGCTTTTGGCCTGTTTGCATTTGCTTCGCAATCTGTCCACACAAACGAACCTCGCTCTGTTGTTTTGAAAGGAACAGGAAGTCGCTCGTGCTATTCGTTGTTGTCGATTTTGAGGATTCTGATTGGCTTGCATGGCTTTATCCTTCTCCCTACACTGCCGCCCATAGGTTTGGCATAGTTATGATGTTGCTCGACGGCGTATTTATGCGGGATGATGTAAACGACAACTTTTTTGAAAACGATGTTGTGTGCACGATGTTATTTTTGAAAACGGAGGGGGGGAAATATTCGTTTCTCTAAATACCCGGCTATGTGTAAATGTGGCCTTAGACCAGCCTGTCTGGCACTAACAACAATGCCACGTTCAAAGTCACTTAAATCAGCTTTCTTCCCCGTTTTGATGCTCAGTTTGAACTTCAGCAGATCATCTTGACCATGTCTACATGCATTGATCAGATATTAGCGTTAACGAGCAGTTGAACAGGTGTAACTAATAAAGTAGCCGATGAGTGCATATAAAAGTTCCACTGAAAACATGTAATAATTTTTTTTTTTTTTTTTTGCTGAAAGATAGAGTTTGACCAGTCATTCTGTAAGCAAACAGTGTCTGGTCTTAGACATCTGTGACAGATGCTGTGCATTAGTCTCTGTGGCTGAAGGTTTTATGGTTCTTTTCAAATGAGTTATTAAAAGGCTTGTCTTGATGTATCTTTATAAATGCGTATGGGAACGCAGACGGATAAATGAGGCTCACTCATCATCTGGGACCAATTTTCTGTCATAGGCTTCAAATTGGATTCTATGACGATGTTGATTCATCGTGAAAAGGTTAAGTTTGTCACAAATATTATTCAGTTCAGACAACTGACAATTCTTTTGAGTAGCAATTACTAGGTGAAAATATGAACATACCTTTTGAGGACAGACAAAAGTCTGTGCTGACATGCAGGACTTTTACCTATTTAGACACTAAAGTCACAGTTGTGCAGCAGATAACAAAATAAATCACACAAACGAATGATAATGATGAAATCTAATGATTAGCTATGAACATGATCCAAACCGGGGGGAAAATGACTTCTTAATGGGTTTTTAATTACCCTTCTTTAACTTTTTCCAGTAAAAAGCAAAAATGCATATTATATAGCCTGTATCTTGAATATGAGCACTTTTGTCCACTTTTTAACTTATATTTGTTGAATTAAAGATGTGATGTCTTTGTATGAATTGTCAAAAAATTATATTTTAACTAGAGTATTAGCCAAAAATTCTCATTAAGAACAAGAGCGGTAACATTTCATCACAAGTCTTTGTATCCTTATTTTTATATCTATTGTTTCGCCACTTAAAACCAAACAAACTTGTCCAATCCAATGATATTCATGCATTTTTATAAATATGTGAATATCATTGCATTCAAAGTTTGAGAATTTGGAACTTAATTGTTCAAATACTTTTTTAGCCACTTTATATCTCAATTTGTAGTGTGAACATTTAAGACCAACAGACACACGTAGTGTTCAACCAGAGTCACTTCAGAGCTTTGAGTTTGACGAGGCAACATGTGGCTGGTGGTTTTTTTTAATTTTCATAAACTGACGCAGTTTAACAGTCTCAACCTTGCAGCTCGCCCATCTTCTTTGATGTTGCTCTGCTTTTACGTAAAAGCCTGAGGAAATACGCATGACCACACAACAGTCTATATTACATGACACATGTGCCACATGGAAAATAGAGAATCACAGTTTATTAAAGGCCAAACCTTAAATGACAGCGTGTTCTGCAGATGTCTTGTATATTGTCTTATATATATAAAGGTGATTTATTCCTGTGCTGCAGCATTTTCAGCATCATTACTCCAGTCTTCAGTGTCACATGATCCTTCAGAAATCATTCTAATATGAAGATTTGCTACTCAAGAAACATATTATTATCATCAATGTTGAAAACTATGAAGCTTGTTTCTGCCACGGAATAAAATAAAAAAAAAGTTATTTTGCCACTTCTCATAATTCAGACTTTTTTTCTCGCAATTGCGAGATATAAACTCGCTATTCTGACTTTATTTCACAGAATTCCGCATATCTCGCAATTGTGAGAAAAGAAAGTACGAATTGCGAGTCGCAATTATCTTTTAAATGGTTTTATTCCGTGGCGGAAACAAGCCTCTATAGTAAACAGTTATGCAGTGCTAGTGGTGTCAACAATAATCGATTCGGCGATGCATCGCAATGCGGGGCATGCACGATTCAGCATCGATGCGGCAAAGTGCCATAATCGATTATGTCACTGTTTTAGGGGTGTAACGGTACGCGTATTCGTACTAAACCGTTCGGTACAAGGCACGCATTTTCAAACCGAACGGTTATTTCAAATGTAAGCGCGTCGCGAGCGCGCTCATAATGTAGACGCTGGCGCGACCACAACATCAAATGGCAAACGCAATGTAAGCGGAACGAAACTGAGCTACTCGTGACGGACTGTTTATCAGTTTGGACCAACGCAGCGCGAGCCGATCTTATACTACACAGCGCTAAGAGATCCAGTAAAGAAAGCATTTGAACTCGCCACTAAAGTAATAACATCGCTGCGAGATCTAGTGAGAAACATTCACATTTCTCCGTTATTAACGGATCAAACAGCGCTGACGTGGAAACCAGGAAGAAACATTGTGCCATGAATGAACTATCCAGTGTCCACAGATCTGCAATATTCACCATGGATTTACTGTAGTAACACTAACTGCAACTTTGGAAGTTTGGCAGGAATAGTAGGCTATAATGCTTTCAAGTAACGTTATGTCGGATTTATTTCGACATTATGAATAACATGTTAATCTGAACTAAAATAAACATTTGTTTATAAGCACAAAATATTACATTTCATTTTTTCCAAGGAGCTGTTTTGTTTTATATGCTCCTAAGAAGAGTCAATTATAGCTCCAGAATTGCTCAAAGAAAAAAAATGTCATACTTTATGATGTTAGTTCTAATAAAAAAAGAATAAAAAAAAAATTAAGGAAATTTCTCTGGCATTTCTTTCTTTTTGCTGTATCGAAACGTACCGAACCGTGACACAAGTGTATCGTATTGAACCGAACCATGAATTTTGTGAACCGTTACACCCTACACTGTTTATTTTCTGGCCTTGAGTTGGACAATAAAGTTGAAATTTAATTTCAAATGGTTCTCAAGCAGAGAGAAGAGAAACATTTCTCATTCAAAGCACTGAAAGCAGTGATTTATGCTTTCTTTTTCAGGTTTGAAAATGTAATATCCAATACCCTGTACCATTCAATTTTATTTTATTTAATGACATTTATGTCAAAGATACAGGAGAGTGATAATACACACATAGCAGCCAATAAAATCTGTTGTTCAATATCTGACTGCTTGTATTGCCTCATGACTGATGAAAATTTTGCATTGTTGTGTGCAGTAGAATTTTGATGCATCGCAATGCATCGTAGAATCGAATTGAATCGAATCGTTACCTGGTGAATCGTAATCGAATCGAATCGTGAGGGCAGTGCCAATGCACACCCCTATGCAGTGCTACATAATATTTTGGGGAATTTTTCAGGATTCTTGATGAAAAGAAAGTTCAGACGAACAACATTTATTTAAAAGCGGTATAGACACACACACACACACATATATATATATATATATATATATGTGTGTGTGTGTGTGTGTGTGTGTGTGTGTGATTGATTAACAGTATTAGATAAACAACTTTTCTTTAGAAGTTAATTTTATAAATAATTATATTTGACCATATTAACATGTTCATTTCTGAATTCATTTCCTCTCAGTTCTGTCCAACAGATGGGGGTGTATTTTTGTTACAGCAGACTCAAAAATATCTTTACTTGTATTATGTCACGAAACAAGACGAAAGTGACGCACGTGTAAAAGCTTGGATGTAATGTACTGCAGCTCCTGCAGGCTGAATGGAGTGTGATATAGTGAGAAATATTCATACATCACATCATACACACACACACTCGTGCGCGGCTGCCGTGCTGCTGCAGGAGGAGATGATGGTGTTGCTATGGTGACATGTCTGGATGCAGCAGGCTATGCCACATGGCAGAGAAGTGAGTGACCGGAGAGAGAGAGAGAGAGAGAGAGAGAGAGAGAGAGAGAGAGAGAGAGAGAGAGAGAGATGTCATAGTGGCTTATCATCACACACTTTCGTGTCGACACACACAATGACAAATCGCAGAGAGAGAGTGAAAACACAATGCCCACTCACATATACACAGCTGAGCAAGCAAAAGGAAAGCAGAGAAGCATTCTTAATTTAGTATTTTAAAATACAGAACTTTTGAGGAACATTTCCTTATGAGACTTTTGAACATTGTGAGGCTTTGGAAATGCTACACCCCCTAGTGGTGTAATCTATTCTACACGAATTATTATAAAACCTCCAATCTACAGTGACACTTAATGTGACACTTAATTTAATCTTCCATCTGAATCTAATCAGATGACTCAAAAATACATTACAAAAATATTTTTGATTTGTGAATTATTACTCTTTCTATTTTTTGCTTTTGTGGGGCTTAATGGAAAAGAATAGGTTAATAATTTGATTGTTTAGTAAATAACCATGCATTTATTTGATCAAAAATTCAGCAAAAACAGTAATATTGGCAAATATGGCCACGATTCAAAACAACCATTGTCTACTTTAATATATATTAAAATGAAATGTATTCCTTTGACACAACGCTGAATTTTCAGCATCATTACTCCAGTCTTCAGTGTCACATGATCCTTCAGAAATCATTCTAATATGCTGATTTGCTGCACAAGAAACATATTATTATTATCAATGTTGATTTTTTTTTTCTTTGCTGAATAGAAAGTTCAAAAGAACAGTATTTATTAAAAATATATATTTTTGTAACATTATAAATGCCTTTACAGTCACTTTTGATCAATTACATAAAAACCCTCCTGAATAAAAGTATTAATAATTTGTTTTGTTGTTTAAAAACTCTTACTGACCCCCAAATTCAGAACAAAGCTAAATCTTCAAACTGACCTATGACCGACCTCTTCTCAATAGTGACTCGGATAGAAAACATGATTCATCATGATGGTGAACACTCTTCATTTACTAGAAGCTTTCTTATTCAAAGTGACTTACAGTAGACTTACTACAGGTACAGTGTGGGGGTCAAAGTTTCAACGAGCTGCTCGGGTCTAAGACCACTATACGTCACATCATGCTAAGAATTACTCTGCATCTGTGATCATAGCCAATATTCACAGTCCGCTGTGTGTCTGGGTGGGCCTGAAACGCTTTCGGCAAAAACAACATAACTCTCATTTGTTCGTGTGTGTGAAAACGTGTCAGAGGAATTACAGCCATCGTACCAACCGTATCATCTCCCGTCGGGCTAAAGAGATAAAACTGCAGTTGAAGAACGAGCAGGGAAGCCAAATCTCTGGATGAGAACGAGATAAACCTCAGGAAAAGCCTCACCACAAAAGAGGAGAAAAATACAGTCTGGTTAGCGTTTAAAATCCCCTTGTAATTAAAACATTATGATTATTACACTGGCTTTCGCTCTACATATTTAATGAGATTAAGCGCTGCCTCCAGACAATTTGGCGATGATATAATTTCACAGGCTTTTTTCACAGCTGCAGACTGTGAAAACTGAATTTAACGGCATTCCTGAAAGTCAACACAAACAGAGTGACCAGGAATACACAGAATACTGCTCTGGGATCAGCAGCGAGTCAATGGAAACACACTTCTGAACAAACCGAGTTCAAACTTTATGGCTTCCAAAAGGGGGTTATTGCAGAGATGCCACTGAAGAAACATTTTTTGGTCCTTTTAAAGAACCTTTCAGTGAAAAGTTTAAAAACAAAATTTGTTCTTAGTGTGAAGAACATTTGAACAATCTAAAGAATGTTTTTTCCACTTTTTGTGTGAAAGTGCTTCATGGAACCACTGATGCCAATACAGAACCTTTATTTTTAAGAGTGAACAAGCTGTTTAATTCAATATAGGCAGATTACTCTTTCCAAAAAATGTAGATTTAAATCCAGATTTAAGTGCTTAAAATGGATAGATCACCAAAAAATGGAAATTCTGTCATCATTTACTCACCCTCAAGTTGTTCCAAACCTGTATGAGTTTCTTTCTTCTGCTGAACACAAAAGAAGATATTTGAAAGACTGCTGATAACAAGACAGTTGACAAAAGATGATACTGACGGCACCCATTGACTTGGGTGTCGTTAATATCATCATTTGTGCTCAACAGGACAAAGAAACTCATACAGGTTTGGAACAACATGAGGGTGAGTGGATGATGGCAGAATTCCCTTTAATTAATAATAATGAATCACTATATTTAGAGTTTCAATAGTTCTTCAGGCTGTCTGATACAAAGCTCAATTCAACAGTGAAAGAGTTTTCATCTTTTTTTTCATCCAGACACTGTGAATGAATTATTGATCAGTGAGGTTCATATCTGTATTGATCAGTTATTTGGGCAGGTGCTGATGTCAAAGCGCCACCTGCAGTTACACTGCAGAACTACATCCACCTCTGAAGCATTTTATACATTTATATGAATTCATATATCAGATTCTTTTGTCCGAAGTATGTGTGTTCCCTGAAAATCAAAACGATGACTTTACTGTCGCTTGCTCACTTTCAATAACATAACTGTTTGATTTTTTTCTTTCTTGTATTAATAACTGGCTGTCTTTATTTTTATTAATATAATTAGCTGTCATCTGAATGTAATAACTGCATAGCTGTGGAAATGTGACTATAAATTGGAAAGATTAAATTATACTTAAATATGTCTAAGATAGGAACATAATCTCAGAATAATGCCTTGTGTAGATGTTTCAGATGAGGTCTACCTAAATTAAATTCAGAATCAAATTAAAGTTCAAAACAGCAAGATAAAAAAAAAAAAAAAAAATGAAAGAACATCTAATAAGATGCAAATTAAATGCAGTGGGGTTCCAAGCGCAAAGATGTTGTGAAAGATCTACTATAAACCACCAGGGGGCAGCACACAAATGCAGAATATACCTCAAACAACTCAACATTAACTCCAGCGATTAAAATAAACATATAAATGTGAAATGAGCAATATAATAGTTACATTATGTCCTGATTATGTGGACAGAGTTCAGATAGATTGTTCAAACGCAGACTGAGTGTTAGAAACCAGATTTTTAGAGTGAAAGTAAAAGAACTAGAAGCACCATGTCTGATATACTATGATCAATAAACAGTAAATTAATAAACAAATCTTTACTCTCAGAGCAAAGAGAGGAACACAGATTTATATTAAATAATAATTATAAAAAAGAAGAAAAAAACAACAACATTTGCTCCATGTCCTCAAGTCTCTATGATCTTAGTCTCTAGCGTCCCTCCTTTATTCATGCACTATGTACTCATCCGTGTAGTGCATGATTTTTCTGAGTCTGAAAGCCAGTCCGCTACGTAATTAAAGCTGCGACGGTTGAGGACATGAGGTGTCCAATTTCCACACTTCATTTTTTCGGTTATTTATTTAAAGTGCACATTTTCCATTTTCTTTTTGGAGTTAATTTGAGGTATCATTCATGTATGTAGCACAAACAGTGTGAGATGAATTACGCTAACCCCAAGTATGAGCAATAGCGATGTCTGCCATTCAGGTGGTGTGGAGGGGATGCTTACACCCCAAGAAACCCCCCAAAATCCCAACTTCTCCACTTCTTTTCCACCTTTGAAAACCAAGATGCATTTAAAAGAGTGCAGTTTAGTTATCTTCCTTTCTCTCGTTCTTCCCATCTCTCTTTTTCAGACCAGCTTTCTTTTCACTGCTTTTCAAGCAGAGAGGAAACATTGAGAGGGAGACTAGAGCCCGAGGAAGAGGTGGGGTGAAACCAATTAAAAGACAACAAGTCATGCTCGAGCAGGATCGGTGCTTGATCGGCGGTGCGAGCCGGAGACGTGGCCTAGGAAACCCTTCTAACGCAGGGGAGTAAAAGTTGCGTAAAGGAGGGGAGAGTGTGTGTGTGTTTGGCGAAGGGGAAACTCATTAAGCCAGGCAGCAGATAAGAGCCTGTCACAGTCAATGAGTCTGTATACAAAGGAGTGGATAAAGAGCATATAGCGGTTTTCAAGGGAAAAAGATGATGAAAAGGGGTGAGTGAAGGGGTAACGCAGGAGGAGAGATGTGTGAGGAGAGGACAGCTGTGGTTGAGGGGAACAAATGTCCTGAAAAACCACATGTCATAAATAACAAAGAGGAAATAAAAAGACCAAATAATGCTGAGCTAAATAAAGGGATAGTTCAACCAAAAGTGAAAATTCTGTCGTCATTGACTAACCCTCTGTATGAACTTCTTTAGACACAAAAGAAGATACTTTGAAGAATATGAGTAACGAAACAGATGATGGGCCGCATTGACTTCCATGGAAAAAAAATTATATATACTATGGAAGTCAATGGGGTCCATCAACTGTTTGGTTACTGACATTCTTCAAAATATCTTCTTTTGTGTTCAGCAGAAGAAATAAATGCATACAGGTTTGGAACAACTTGAGAGTGTGTAAATGATGACAAAATTTTCATTTTGGGGTGAGCCATTCATTTAATTAGGTAAATAAATGGGCTGCAAGTTTCATAGTGAAGTGCAGCACTGTGGTCATGTACACATGAGCAGTTTATGATACAGTGTTATCAGTTTCTCAAGTTCACAGTAAATGCTGCTTCACACAAACTCTATCTCCACGTCTACATCTGAGTTTGGGTCGCATATTATTAATAAGACGAAGAAGAAGAAGAAGAAGAAGAAGAAGAAGAAGAAGAAGAGGGAGAAGAAGAATGGCCAACTTGTGAAGCCCTACAAAAAGCAATCCTGAAAGTCTTTTAAAAATTCAATTTTAATTGACAATTAGATCGTTCAGCCCAACCACATACTCTAATTTTTGATAAATGGTCAAGAACATTTTTAAAAAATGATTTATTCTTTGAATGATTAGTGTGTGGGTTAATTATACTAAGCTTGATTAAAAGAAAAAAGAAAAAAAAAAGCCTAATATAAGGACCCCAGTGTGATATAAAAATAGTTTGTGTTTGTGCGTGTGCTTAATGACACTAGAACTTTTGCTCAAGGCAATAGACGTGGGAGAGAAAGATGTGTGCCTCTGTCATCGCCATTAGAGAGAGAAAATGTGTGTGTGTGTGTGTAGCTATAATAATGTCATTAGGGTTGATACAGAATATATCAGGGTGAATCGCAGTATGATTGAGTGGCAGAGAGAAAAAAAGATGCACAAATTCATGCAGTGTAATAACTGTGACGGCTAGGTGTGGCTTAGAGCAGACAGGGTGATCCGTTTGTGTGTGTAACATTATGGGAAAATGAGACTGAATGAAAATGAATGAATCTTTGTTTGATTCTCTCTTTCTCCTGCTCTCTAATGTGTGATGGAGAGATCTTTCAGGAGCTCAGTATGAGACACACACACCACAGGAGCTGAGATATCCTGCTGATCATCACAGCAATGTGTCCAGAAAAACACACACACACACAAAGATGGGTTTGGGTTTATTCATATTCTTCTCTCATGTTATCCGTTTTAACAACCAGAAAATGACCACAAACAAACAGTCGCGACCAGTCTTTAAACATGCAGCGTCAAACAGCTAAAGGCCACAACTAGCTAGTCTAAACTATAGATATAAGTAAAGAAATAAATAGACTCAAACCAGCAAATGACTATAAATGACTAGATTCCAACAGCTAATGACCAAAAAAATAGCCATAAATTAATAGGTTCAACTTTAATGACCATAACTGACAAAGTCGTAACGTAATAACCATATACATTACATGTTCACACAAGCTTACAACCAAAAACAACCTGCTTCAAACAGCTAATGACTAGAAATGACCAGTTTCAACAGTTAATGGCCATAACTGAGCTGCTTAAACCATAACTGTACAGCTACAACCAGCTAATTATCACAAATCACTAGCTTATGACCATTAAATTAAGAGATGCAACCTGATAATGACCATACATTTCCACCTAAAACCTGCAAATGAGTCTAAATCACCAGTTTCAACCAGCTAATGACCATAACCTGCTGAAATAAGTTAATGACCAAAACAACTCTTTTAATCAAATGTCCAGTTAATAACCATAACTGATCAGCTTAACCCAGAAAATGGCCGTAGCTGTTTAGTTGAAACAGCTAATTATCATAAATCAGCAGATTCATATAGGCTAGTCTATGACCATGCATGTATAGTTTCAACCTGATAATGACCATAAAGGGAGGAGTGAAGACAGTGAAGGATGAGAGGAGCAGGGCTGGGACTTTATGTTGTTGTTTTGGTCTAAATGTATGCAGCTGTTGTCCGTGAAGGACGCTTTACTTCACTTTCGTTTTGTTGTTTATTTCATGATCGTGAACTTTACATTGATCGTTTGCCGGTTCCCGCATCCTTCTTCCCTGAGCTTGAACATTGTTACAAAGATTTACATCATGTGTTCATGCAACCCTGGGTTTTTTTTAGTCAGATATTGCTAACTCTATAAAGCAGAATTAGCATGCGCGGCGCGTGGCCTCTCCTGCACAAACCTTCAAAGTCCAGCAGCGGATGCTGGCATAAAGGCTACCATTTCCGCAAACTTTCAGGGGCACAGATGGAACAAAAAACACGCACTGTGTTTGACAAGGCACCGGAATGATGCAAGGTGACACTGTGTTGGCAATAACTTGGCAGTTAAAATGGCAAAGGTGGGGAGAAAAACATGTTAGGGTTGCTTGGCTAACACATGGCTGTTGTTTGAGATGAGAATGGACAATTTGGAGCTATAAGAGGTCACGAGGTGAGACTGGCTGTTCACGGCAGCAAGAAAAGGACACCGAGGCTAGCAGAAGGGTGAGACAGGGCAGGTGGGCTGAATCACAGATGGAATCACACAGGGAATGATTTTGAGGGAGAAACATGATTGGTGAGGGTCAATATAGCATTTAAAGGTGAGTTTCGAAGGTTGCCAGGTTATCTGAAAGTTCAGATGGTGAAATACAATTTCTGAGATAGATTATGTGGATATATGCAGCATTTTCCACCTTTTTTTTTTTTTTACTTGACAGAAAATTAGGTGAGTAACAAGAAACTATTGGGGAGGAATAGAGAAAATGGCACATGCTTAAACCTGCATTTCCCACAGCACAATGTGACAAACCACTGCCATCACAGCTGATTGCAAATGTAGCTAATAATAATAATAATAATTCAATTAGTTCTTAATTCAATAGAGTTTCAATTTTCCCAGTATTTGTGACATTGTTTTGCCCTTATCCCTCCCTCTCTCCCATTCCCTCTTCCATTCTTGCTCCCTGTCTCTCCACCTGACAAAGATGATCCAATCCTCTCATTCATTATTTACAGAGGCAGAAAAAGAGCGCTTCACCACACAAACACACACACACACACACACACATATTTACTACCACAATCACGGATGCTTAGAAATGCAATAGGTCTAGACCTCTTTGTTTCTTTGATTTAAAATGCATCAAACATTACTACAGTTATCTAGCCTGCAGTCAGCTCTGAAACTAATTTCTGAACAACACTGGATACTGGTGAGACTCATAAAGTCATATTCATTACCATATAAATAGCAAAACACTGAGCAGAGAGATCAGCTTTCCTTTGGCTATTAAATAAAATTGGAATAGTAAATAAAAATAGGTTAATATTTCTAGAAAATTCTAGAACAAGAAAATGCCAGAACTTGCATGTATTTGCAAGATTAGATAGAGAAGAGAAGAGAAGAGAAGAGAAGAGAAGAGAAGAGAAGAGAAGAGAAGAGAAGAGAAGAGAAGAGAAGAGAAGAGAAGAGAAGAGAAGAGAAGAGAAGAGAAGAGAAGATTCCTCTTTAGTTCATCTAGTGCAATAAAGTATAGATTTTTTTTTTTATTGGAAATCCATTTTAATCTGCCTGTCATGTATTGGTAAGAAAATGAAAGCTGAAACACAATTTGTTCAAATTAAATGTCATTCCTCCACCCAGCAGGTCTCTCATGTCACCTCTCAACCTCCAGTTCCTCTAATGGAGAGAGAATTGATCAACGCTCTGCAGTTAATGACATGAGCGCCTAATAAATGTGGGTCTCCTGGGCGCCTGATGTCAGATATACGACACCACCATCAAGATATGTGGGCCGAGGCAGAAGTTATAAAAATGGCAGGTATGTTTTGTAGTTTAATAAAAATTAATATACATTGGAGAAATAATAAAAAATAATGCAAGGCCTATGCACATCAAGTACAAAGCAAAAAAAAAGTTGAAAACAGTCCAAATCTGTTCAGTGTGAATAGGCATTAAAGAGGTCCTATTATGCCTTTTCACTTTTTCAATTTGAGTTATTCTGTAGAACTGCAAGGTTACAAAGCTCAAAGTCCACTCCAAAGGGAAATATTTCATCTAACAGATTTCACTTTTCAAGAACTACAACGAACGGCTCTTTTGGACTACAGCGCACTTTTTCCGGATCTTATGAAGTCATAATGTTCCTCATTTAAATAATCCCCGCCCAAGGAATACGCAAAAAATTTGCCGAGGCTAGAGAAGATGAAGAGTGTTGTAGCTGTTTTTTCCAACCCGGAAAAAGTTTGCCCTGAGGCTGACGAACTTAGAGAGGTTGAAATTTATTTTTAACACAGTTCCAGAACATTACAAACTCAACGTTTGTCTGCTCCACATTTTACGTAGAACAGCAGACAGACAGAGTACAATTCAGGCTATACACACAAAAGCTTCTCCTGAAAGACATGCAATAGGGACAATCTGTTGTTTATGGATCACAACTTGTAAGTATGTCTTATTATTTGTAGTTGAGTTTTCTATTAACAGTTTCAACTCTAAGTTAATGTAGTTGCTATGATAACTATGATTTAAAACCAAGGGCAAAGCTTTGCCTCCGCTAGCCTACTAACTAACATTACAGTATTGATGTAGTGTTTACTGTAGCTTTTGTAAGCTCTCGCTTTTGTAAGACTGTTCACCGCCCCTTAGGAAATTTTGTGATCGATAACTGTTTGTATTACCATAGTTTTCTGACAAATATGATTAAATGGTGGATAACATGGTATCTATAATAAAATTATGGAAAAAAAACATACCACTCTGAAACGTCTTGTGAAATCCGTGCTTGCGAAGTCCGTGCTTGAAATCCATTCTGAACGATCCGTTAACATTGTCAGGGTCTCGAAATGGTTTGAAATTGACGGCATTTACATCTGAGTAGAGCTCGCGGTTATGAAGGGGCGGGACATTTCCCGAACACGCGCTGCCAATCACAACACTCTGGGCCAGCTAACCAATCACAGCACATTTTGTATTTCGGAAGGAGGGGCTTCATCGAAAACACCGCGTTCACCCAGACTGGGGAAAGAGGAGCTGTAATAATGTAAATATGTGGAAAAATAATGCATTTTTTGAACAATCAAGCATGAAAACATTCTAGTACACCCCAAAAACAAAATTAAGATTTCGTAAAAGGGCATAATAGGACCCCTTTAAGATTGCTGGAGAAAAACAAAAGAAAGAGGGAACAATGGAAAGAGAGAGGCATGTCCTTGCTTCCATGCATCTGCAGCTCAGTGATGAGGACAGATGAGGTCATTAGAATGGGATTACAGCACCCACCTGTGCAAGGACCTAATGATCCGTAAACACACACACACACACACACACACACACACACACACACCAGGACAGAGTCAAAAGAGGCTAATGACCCTTCAACCCCATTCAGGCATCATACACCATGCATGAAACTTTCCAAGGAAAACAACTTTTTCTACACTACAATTAAAATACAATAAAACCAATATTTTGTTTCACCCCTAATTAGCACTGGCAAAGAACAAAAAGACTCTTATGAGGTGAATGTTTTTAGAGGATTCAAAACGTACAGAGTGACTAGTAGCAAGATTCCCAAATAAATTACTCTTATGTGTCATGGGCTCATGACTCTTATGAGCCAGTTCAGTTTAGTGAATCAAAACCATACAGCACAACCAGTGTAGTGCAATGCATGACTTCTGAGAGGCAAAACCATACAGCACAACCAGTGTAGTACAATGCATGACTTCTGAGAGGCAAAAACATACAGCACAACCAGTGTAGTGCAATGCATGACTTCTGAGAGGCAAAACCATACAGCACAACCAGTGTAGTACAATGCATGACTTCTGAGAGGCAAAACCATACAGCACAACCAGTGTAGTGCAATGCATGACTTCTGAGAGGCAAAAACATACAGCACAACCAGTGTAGTGCAATGCATGACTTCTGAGAGGCAAAACCATACAGCACAACCAGTGTAGTGCAATGCATGACTTCTGAGAGGCAAAACCATACAGCACAACCAGTGTAGTGCAATGCATGACTTCTGAGAGGCAAAACCATACAGCACAACCAGTGTAGTGCAATGCACGACTTCTGAGAGTCAGTTATTTTTTTCAAAAGCATAAAGCTTCACCAGTGTAGTCAGTTTCACTATCAAATGATTCTTAGGAGCCAGTTCAATTTAGTGAATCAAAAATGTACAGCATGGCCAGTGTAGTGAGATTCACTAACAAATGACTCTTATGAGCTGGTTCAATTTATTGAATCAATAACATATAGTATGACCAGTGTGGTGCAAATCACAACACATATGGCTCTTATAAATCAGTTATTTTTTAGTGAATCAAAAGCATACAGCTCCACCAGTGTAGTCGGGTTCACTAACAAATGACTCTTATAAGCCGGTTCCTTTCAGTGAATCAAAGTATGACAACAAGCGTAGATCGATTGCCGAAACAAATGTTTCTTATAAGCTTGTTGCTTTAATGAATGCTAAAAAAAAAAAATTTACTTGGTTTTAATTGTTCTGAAACAATATATACTGCTTTATTCTAATGCTGAATAATGCATAATTTAATGCATTAGCAGAGAGATAAATTCTTTCAAATGTAAACAAAATGGACATTATATGTTCTTCCTAAAATATATAAAAGACAAAAACCTATGATAAATCTGCAGCAAAACTTTCTATTCTTTTTTCATTATTGAATGACAAAATATTATGATTCAGCTTTATCTTTTAGTGTTTCTTTTTCCCTGCACACTAGTACTGCAGAAGCAGGGCATGGGCTGTGAAATATCATTTCAGATATGAGAACGGAAACTGACAGCTGCTTACTTCAGAGAGACAGCTTTTGTTGAACACTGTCAAACTTCAAAACCATTTCAAAGCCAATTCATAAAGCGCACTGTGTGCGTGTTGACGAGAGGGAGAAACACTTCTGCTCTCTCCCAAGGATCTTTAGTAGAACTCTACATGAGGATGAGAATAAATCTGTCATTTGTTTATAAGGAAACATGAAAGATTATGTACCACATTATTACATACGTGTACATTTATTTTAAAAGCTGCTCTGTGTTTAAAGTGTCCCTATTGTGCTTTTTCGAATATTCCCTTTAATGCAGTGTGTAATGTAGTTTTTTTGTGAATGTAAAAGGTATGCAAAGTTTTAAAGATCAAACTGCATGAAGCAAAAGATTCTGAACTGCTGAAACGAGTCTCACTTCCTGTCACATTCCTAAGTAACAATGTAACAAATTTGCATAATGCCAGTCTATGGTTTTCATTGGCTGCCCACGAACAACTTCTACTTTGACCCTCAAACACTTTTGCTGTAGCTGAGAGCAGTTTGGTTCGTGTTGTCCACATGTTGATAAGACGCTGTTTTCAGCACTGCAAATCCACCTCAAAAGGATGAGGACTCGCACTGGAACTGATACGGAAAAACATTGTTCATATCACTGTGTATCAAGCGCTAAGGAAGCCTTCGGCGTTGAAATTCAGATATGGTAACGCACGTTTTGTTTCAGACACACGCTGAAAGTGGTAGACCAATCACAACAGACTGGGCCGTCTGACCAATCAGAGACGATTAGGCTCGCGGAAAGGAGGGATTTAGAGAGACTGAATCTTCGAACGAACCGTTTGAGAAATTAATATTATGAGAAAATGTGTGTTTTTGACCTTGGATGCATGTAAACCTATTGTAGGAGACTCCAAAACAAAATTAGGAACCTTTAAAACAGCATAATAGGGGAACTTTAAATTATATTGAAATGGAAATCTTGAATGCTTGAGAACTCGAGAAAGTCTACATAACAACATACTAAACAAGCATGATAATGCAATTATAATTTCTTTCTCGATGAGAGAAGTAAGCATGTGCAATAAAATATAAATATCACCTTGTGTGCTGGTCTATTTCAGTTAGAAAGCCCCTTCCTGTCAAACTTTGCAGTTTCCCAGTTGCTTTTCCCATCCATCTTCCTGTCTATGTGGGAGATGACCTATATCAATGGATTGAGCTCAGGAACAGGAGTTTCATGAATCATCAGTCTCCTAGACAGCTGTTAAAGAGGAAGTCACCTTGGACTGCCGTCTCAGAAGACTCATCAACAGAAATTCGCATATAAAGAGCACTGGGTGTTCATGGTACCATTTACAAGCAAAAAACAAGTCACTTGGCTGCAGCTAAATTTGCGTTTCAGTGAATGACCCCAATAGTAAATGATACCAATATTGACATTTACAAGACAAGTAGTCAATCGTTTTCTAATCTTAAATATTTCGGTGGGTTTGAGATTATACTTGCCAACCGCGTGTTCAGTACAACGACATTAATGTCATGTCTTGTAGCATTTCTTCACATCAGTCTTTTGCACTCACTTTCTCTCTGATACTATCAGATCAAACCTCTTGTTTGTCATGAAGCTGTTCTTTCAAGCTCCCTGTAAATATGCATACACTCAATCAACCTGCACAATCCTCTAGCAAATGAAATTCCCATCTCCCTCGCCAGCCCATAAACTTGCTGAGGTGTGCAAGCTGATTCCTCCGCGCTCAGCGGCTATCCCACTGAACACAGGCTGAAGTGTCTCTCTTTATTACACTCATGACGTGAAAGCCTTCAGCAAAGAGGAACCATACTGTACATCATGACTCGCTGCGCCCCGCTGATCTATTATTACAGTCTCTGAGTGCTGGACTACAGCAGACTGTACCAAGAGGACAATGTTATTACTAGTCCACGTTGACTCAGATGCTTCTCCTAAAGTCCCATATGAAGAATAAAAGTAAATTACACAACTGTTGACATACAGTTAGAGAATAAAACTTTAAAATTTGGAAGAATTGGCAGTAGGCGGGATCACACGGACCAAAATAAAGTGACATTTTGACGTGACATGACTTAGCATGCTTCCTAAATCTCACATATTATGGTATTTTTATGCTTTAGTACAGTCAAAAAAAAGGAGACTTTAGGAGACACAACAGAGATATCAAGGAGATCTCAACTGTGATTTTCCTTTCCTATGGTTAGAAACGTTGAACCATCTCGAGAGATTTGATAGGCTGTGCCAGTGTCTTCTTACCCAATCAAACACCCTTATGTCTTTATAATGAGGTTAAATCCAATAATGGGCTTGTTTGCTGCTTAGTTTAACCTTTGTGCTGTGTTGAAATCCCTGTAATACCTTTTGTGTTCTGGGACAAAAATGACCGGCCTGCAAAAAGATGCTTGTAAATCGCTCATTATGCTACATTATCACCAAATATTGCATTCAATCTTTTTGCCAACTTGTTCTCTCTCAATTAGGACAGGTTTTGTATTTATTTTTAAAACTGATTGATCATAGACCTCATTGATCTGAGCTTATGCACCTCAGTTTTTGAGTGAAAAAAGCTTTATTTGTGGATAGTTTTGTCAATATTCAACAAAATATGGTATGATATTTTGAATATGATCAAATATGTTTATCACACTAGTGTGCTTTAATATTTAACCAGGAAGTATGTTTTGAAATTTTAAAGGAAGGTTTGCCTACGTTGGTTCAGGCTGCAGGATTGGTGAAGGAATGTTATGAGCAAGATGGTAGAAAACTGTACATTTCTTGTCTATCACCACCCACTGCTACTTATACCAATGATGGAAATAAGCGAAGTTATAATAGCAAAATATGTGGGAGAGCGTTGCTATAGTATGACTATATTGGATTGCAATAGGTAGCACTTCAAAGTTAATACCAAATCAAAACTAGTTAGCACATTATTTGTAATTGAAAGGGTTTAATGTCAATTTGGTTATGGTTACACTTAAAATAGTTACAAAATAGATGAGATGATAAAAACTTATACCATTAATCGTACCCAGCAGCATATATGTAGAATACTACCTGAGAGATTAGAAGAGAGAGAGAGAGAAAGAGAGTGGCTTTAGAAAAGACAAGAGAGAAAGAGCCAGAGCAAAGTACCCACATCGAAAAGAAGAGCGAGAGAAAAATGAAGCTGAGGGAAGAAGAGAGACAAGTGCAACAGTTCAATCTTGTTTTATCCCTTCCTTGACCATGTGACTGAAACCCAAATGTGAGACATTCAAACTGACCAATCAGATCATTTCAACTCCCCCCACCGAACTAAAGGTGTGACAATTAGAAGACACACGATGTACACACATCTTTGCCAACAGTCCTTGAACACTATCAACACCCTCTTTGCCTTTAGTATTTCCAAATGGCTCTTGTGGTAAGAAAGATGGGCTTGAAACAGTAAAGCAATTGTCTTTGTTCAAAGTCACACATGGTGTTCTCGGTCCCGTTATGCTATATTATCACCACCAAAATATTGGATTCAATCTTTTTGTCAACTTGTTTTCTTTCAATTAGGATAGGTTTTATATTTATGTTTAAAACTGATTGATCGTAGGCCTCACTTGGGCCAAATACAGGAAATACATCATGTAAGTAGAGAAGTGGTCAAGTGTAAAGACCACAAGTGTGAGTATTTGGACAGACCCCAAATATAAAGTCCAAAGTATGCTCCGTCTGCGTACCCAATTTTTGTATCCATGCGGACTATGCGCATACAACAGCGAATGTGTTAATGACTTAAGAGCTTGTCATAGTCCACTAGATAGTATGCACTTGCCATATGTGTGTTTCCACGCTCACGGCCAAAGCAGTATACTTTAAAAAAGGCTTGCGCGCTCAATTGTGAGTGGAACGGCGCGAATTGTGAAAAATTAGGTATACTGGAGCCTAAAAGGTGGAAATGACTGCCTAAATGGGCTGTTTTGTGCCATGATAAACTAGAATATATACCAGACTTCATGTCAATAGTCAAAACACCCAATTGAGCTGAATTTCATGTGAAGCACATGGTCCAAAACACCACTTACACATTCCCTTATGAGACCACCAACAAAAGACTAAATATGAAAGCAGCCATCCATGTGCCTGATGAAGCGTGTCTGGAAAGCGTGTATTCCTCACCAGCTTCACTGGGAAATGTCTTACAAACAAACATATGATTGACACAGGTGAACTCAGAGTCACCCTTCATGGCTGAGAGGACAGGAGAGGATCTCATGAAGGAAAAATAGAAATGACACATCTGGTGTAACATGTCAATCAGTGAACTTAAAGGGCAAAAGATTGCTGGGATAGACCCCCCTCTTCCCTTGGGATTAAGCATAATGAATAATTCCAGACGATGTACATGACAGTTGTGTGTGTATTATGCCATTGCAATCCTTCTTGTTTACGTTTTTTTAGGTCAATTCTCAGCTTTCATAGAGAAATAAGCCACAGGTTGTGCATTGCAGTGATTTCACCAAGGTTCATGAGGAACAACAAAAAAAGAACAAAATTGACATTATTTACTGTCTTAATGCACATTTCCAGCTCTTATTTTGAACAATACATCAGTTCAGATTATATAAAAAAAATTTATAAAATAAAGTGTCTTCAAAACGTCAAAAGCCTCTGAAATGACTACTTTTCCTCTAATATCATTTAGGCTGCACTGGTTATTTAATAATGTTAACCAATAGCAAAATAGCTATTTAATACAGTAACCAGTGGCACTGATTTAGCAAACTCTCACTCAGACAGGCTCCATTTTTCTGATTCAATTCTACATTTTTCCTTGATAAATATCCTTTTTTAAAAGGAAATATCACATTACAAATGCAAAATACCTGCTAACTGCAATTCACACTAAATTGAACTAACTTAAAGTGGATTAATAATAAAAATGTATGTTTTAATAAATAATGATTGATAAAAAATAATTTCAATATATATCAATAGAAAAATTCTGCAGATATAAATCACCTGAAACTACAGCTAGTAGGACTCCTGCCCGACTCTCTCCTCCTCAGCTCTCAGTGGAGATAGGAGAGTGCACATCGCACAAAAATCACATAAAAAAACTCTAATCGCCTTCCCGCCGTGCCGCCGCTGCGCCTCTAACTCTCCCTAATGAGCCCCTGCAGACTCAGACGTCAGGCCTCAGTCAAACCAGCGTCCTCAGAGCCAATCAGAGCAGGGAGAAAGAGAATGGTGTCCGGGACGGAGATGTCAAGCCAGTGGTGTGG
The DNA here is from genome assembly GCF_951802725.1 of Rutilus rutilus. NCBI lineage: Eukaryota > Metazoa > Chordata > Actinopteri > Cypriniformes > Leuciscidae > Rutilus > Rutilus rutilus. Next base: position 12,733,845 of record NC_140211.1, read on the forward strand.
GTGCTGATGCCTGTTATGCAATTAAACCTGCGCATGAGACCAATTCCATTGTTCATTAATACTGTGTGGTGTAAAGTGACTCTAAGCCAATTTTCCCCATTTGCACAAGGATAAGCAGGACCAGACAGCAGGATCTGTGCTTTTTCTGCACTGATTTTAAGGCAATCATTTCACAGAATAAAAAAGGTAAAATGTGCTACTATGTCATTGCCAAAATTCACATAATTGTCACAATAGTAACAAAAATAAAGTTAGTTAAATTAAGTTACAAGAAGCAATTATACTATTGTTCAAAAGCTTGCGATTTCATCAATGTTTCCACAAGAATATGCTGAAACTTCAGCTTTGCCATCTCAGGAATAAATAACATTTAAAAATATATTTTAAAAAAATTAGGACCTGGTTAAAAATATAGATTTCTTGATGATTTTAATCGAATAATCGATTTTAGTCTATCATTTTGAAGAACTGTCTATTAATTCTTAAATTCCAGGAATTGATCTTTCAGTCTATGCTGTTTTCAGTTGATGAATAAAGAAAACTTTGTAACGCCACGCCTCCCATTCACTAAATCACAATCAGCTTTGTGCTTTGCTACTTCAAATGTGAAACAGCTCAGCTTTCAAATTCTGTCAAAAACCGTTTTGCCGCTCTTAAATGTGGCGTGACAGATCGCTCTAGCACCTCAAGCGAAGAGGCAGCGCATGTTAACTGATAATCTCTTCTGCTTTACTACAGCATGCAAAAAAACATGAATGAACATCAGAAGGTATGTTGAAAGACACTTACCGAACTCCATGTAATTTCACATGTGGTCGCTCAAACAGTGATTCAACCAAGAAAAGACACCAATATGACAGCTTGTAAACAATGTCATGCACACATGGTACATTTACCTCCGAAAAGCCATTCACAATGTCCAAAAACTTGTTAGTCTGCAACAAAAATAAACTGCATTTTGATAAATATGTGCAATATATTGCATATTCATTGTATTTTTACTTAATTTGTTCTTCAATATTTAATGTACTGTATGTTTGAATAAATATGTCATGTTTTATGGCAACCACAATATAAATATTTATTTTTCACGCACACCAAAAAAAGGTGTAGAAACATAAATCATTAAAAATGTATTCTAACATTTTATTTAAAAAAAAAACGTCCTTATGTGTAATTGAAATGTTCCCTACACAAATAAGTTCATTTTAACCATAATATTATAATAATGTACCAACTGGGGTTCCCTGTATAGTTTACAGCATTAGTTGAGAAATATGTTTTTCCTTGAGACAATTTGCCGTGTAATGTTGCTCAACTGATCAATATTGAATTGGATATTGAATCGAATTGCAAGCTTGTGAATCAAAATCGAATCGAATCGTGAAATCAAGACTTATTTCAAAAACAAAAACAAAAACAAATCCCAACCCCAAACTTTTGAACAGTGGTGTACATCCATTAAAAATTACAATCCAAAAAAATTCGATGCAATTTTAGAAACGGACACCACATACTTTCTGGCAACCCATGTGGAAAAAGCTTGGCGTTTTGGCCCTAAAAAGTCCAAATCACATTTGGTTTCTAAACCTTTCTGTCATGCCATGTTTAGACTAAAATGTTTTCCCTTGAAATCAATACCAGTAATGCTGGGAATGAGACGGTTAGCCGTTTCCGTCTCAAACTTAGACAGTCTGTCGCATGGAGTCTCTCAAGGGAAACTCACCAGCTTATAGAGGAATTACACTACTTCTAATGCAATGCATAAGATACCAGCCAGCATGTTAAATCATTTATTCATAACCTGTATGTGCATGTTTAAAAACCACCATTACAATAAATGATTGCTATTTGTGTAACTTATCCTGTACCGTTTGTGCTACAGATATAAATGACAGCTATTATTCTGGTAATCAGACTTTCCTTACGAAAAAATCTGGGGAAAAAACACCCAGTAAAAATCTATAGCACCCTAGTAACCACATCACAATTATTATTTTTTTTATCTAATTTAAATTGTTCTTAGTTGAAATGCAGCACACGACTAATCATACTAAGTTTCATAATGAAATTTTTAATTAAAATCTGCCCTTAGGCAACCTGTCTTAATATAACAATATTCACAACAGCTGTCAAAATTATGGCATGTATTGACACATTTTAAGCTATATCAGGAATATCATGAGTGTTGTTATGAGATTCTCCCGCATTATATTCTGCACGAGCTGGAGAGGTATCACTATCTTTCACTGACTTCGTGAACAAAGTATGACAGCCAAACAAAAATCGGAATGTGAAGAAGAAAAAGAAAAAGAAGAAATGGAAATTTTACATAGACGAACGTGCAAGGTTCGCAGTGTAATAATAGTAGTATCTTCTTTATTAGCGAAACATGTCCTGATATAAGATCCTTCCGAAAGCACAAAGCCTCCTGCCGGAATTGAGCTTTGAAGTCGACATGCATGCTAAATTTGTTGAACTGAAAAAATACAGAGGTTCAATTCCCTTCACACCCCAAACGGAGGGAAGCAATACAGCACTTGAGTTAAGCAGATGTCAGGGGAAGAAGGTGTGTATAAAGAAACACGCATACACACACACAGCAGGTGGATAGTGAGAAAGAAGGGCGAGGATGATGTTAACCCTGCAGCTCCTGGAACAGGTGTCTCATAATCAATTTAGATGAATCGCTTATGTTGCATTTCCTCATTTGTAAGTAGCTTTGCTTGTGCTAAATGAATAAATGTAAATGTGATGCAAATTGCTTGGTGGCTGAAACCTGAAAATGAAAAAAAATATACAAAGGGTATCAATGCACGCCCTAATTCAACGTCTGTAGAACATCCTGTCAATGGCAATGGTCAGGTTTTTACTACAAATTTACAACAGCATGCATGTCGACTTCAAAGCTGAATTTGAAAAATAGCCTTCATCTGGTCACTTTTCGAAAGGAAAATGGATCTGCTCGTGCGCGTGGTAAAAGTGCGCAAGCAGACCATCTACGGGACAAGCCGGATTCCACCATATCTTTATGTACACGATATTAATCTTTTACATTGTAATCCTTTTCATTTTAATATTTGGCAAGTTTGTGTGCTGCTGCGTGTCCCTGTGTGTTTAACAAGCAGAGTGTACGCACCTATAGGCACACATTACTAACGCACTCCTTAAATAACAAATAATAATATTTGTTATTTAATATAACATATTACGCCATTGACTTTAGACCAGGTTTCAGTTGGTCAATGGCGCAGTCCATTTCAGTTGCCTCAAAATAGCAATGCGCCAGAACACACCTCGTTTTCAGACCAGCATGCCCATGGCCGCACATGCATTTGCTATTTAAACAACATGGCGCAGGACGTGAAAATGTTAACTGCGTCGGGCTGAAACTAGCAAAAAAACACTTGCATCGCGCTTGGCGCTGCATTGTGCCAGGTGTAAGATAGGGCCCTTAGAGCGCAATGTAAAGGAAGGGTCTTGAGATGTGTTTTTCAAAGTTTTATTGTTTTTAATTTGACAAAATGTCTTCAAAAGTATGATTTTTCTTTTTTCAGTACAACTTAAAATGATTCAGCAAGGATGCATTAAATTGATCAAAATTGACAGTAAAGACATTTATAATGTTACAAAAGGCTTATATTTCAAATAAATGCTTTTTAACTCTCTGTTCAAGGAATCCTGATTTTCTTTTAATATATGAAGCAGCACAACTGTTTTCAACACTGACAATATTACGAAATGTTTCTTGAGCAGCAAATCAGCATATTAGAATGATTTCTGAAGGATCATGTGACACTGAAGCCAGGCTGAAAATTCTGCATTGCCATCGCAGGAATAAATTACATTTTAAAATATATTAAATGGTTATTATTTCAAAAGAATATTTCACGATATTCCTGTATTTACTATGTTTTTTGATCAAATAAATGAGCCTTGATGAGCAAAAGAGACTGTGTGAAATCCTTAGACATGAACTTAAGGTGCTGTGGAAGCCTGAGCCGCATACAGTCTTTTACTGTAAGTCACTGACTGACTAGCCATGTCGCAGCTGTCTTTGGTTTCCGATATCTCTGCCTCCTAATCAGATGTGTCTCAAAGGTTAAAAGTAGCAGGTCCTAATGAAAAGTCTGAAGTGAACACCTTGATCTCACTGCGCGCTTTGCCTTTTCATTTATTCATTTATTCATGTCTACCTCCCTCGCCGTTTGCAAGGAGAGATTGTCTCGTTAAAAGAGCAACACTGAGCTACGGTACGGCCATTAACGTCTAATGTAATGGGTGAACAAGAACTTCATCAGCATTTAACCAATGTCTCTGCATTTCTCTTGCTCTGAATGTTTGTGATTGTATTGTGTAATCTCTGTTCTTTCTCTCTTTCTTCTGTCTCTCTCTCTCTCTCTCTCTCCCCAGGGTCTCTGTGACACATAATTAAAAGTGAAAGGGGCTCTCAGGGCATGGAGTCCCGGCCTGACGGGTACACAAGAGGCAAGTTGTTGGTTACACTTTGTTGTGACCCTGTAAAGAAGCATGCACACATACACCCGTAACCACGCCGCATGTCAGCTCACACACACACTGAACTAATGCAGAGAGACGGAGTGGACACAACCTAAACTGAGCTAAAAAATAAAACCCTGATGATGAGGACAATTTTGAGATGTAAAAATGAGTGACTACTGTGCTGAAAATAAATAAACAAATAAATAATGTGTATATACACATGCATACATTCACACACACATAGAGTATATATAAATATATACAGCAATTTTGTGATCATTTTGCATCTTGATAATATTCAAACTGAAAATTTAATTAGGTACCCATATTCCAGTCCAAAAAGCTCACCTTTTCCAACAAATACAGCACTGAAAACAACTTGCCTGCAATATTTGCGACTGCATCTAAATAAATTCTAAAGACCTTATCACACCAAAGATTTTACATAAAACTGTTAACATAGCGAGACAAAATAAAGATATTTTGTTACGTTTTTCCTGCTGACCAGTAATAACAACTTGCAGACCATTAAGATATAATCTTAAAGTGCAACTGTTCCTTAAATATGAGCATAGGCAAAACAACAACTATTGTAAGCATCTAATTTAAAGATTTAAAATTATTGTGGCCAGCACAGACAAAAGAAAAATGGAAAAGTTCATGCTTTAAAAACTTGATAGATGGACAATAGAAGGAATTGCTAAAGCAAACATTGGCTTACCTATGATCAAAATCTCCAGGATATGTAGCGGATGTGCGGATTAGATTTCTTCAGAGAGAGAATGCACAGCGTACACAGATGAGGTCATCGATGAAGTCTACTGTAAATTTATCACCTCTGAGTTTGAATTGCAACACTGAACCAATCACACTGAAGACGGCTGAACTTTGAACGCTTTTGAAAAGAAACTGACGGTTGCTTCCTTGTGACTTCTGACTTTATCACTACTGAAATCACACCCAAGTTAATGATAATCCACACGTATGGCAGTCAATCCAATATGACATCATGTAAGGTCACTTTTATTTATCTGACAACTTCTCTTTATTTGCTGTAAATGGTATAATAATCCTACAGGGATTAATGTGTTTATAATCGCACTAGTGCAAGTGAATTTTCTGTATGCATGTTAACTATATCCCATAATGCACTGTGAACTTGAACTTACAAGAGTCTCTGAACTGTGAATAAACGGAGGAAGTAGAAGCCATGGCAAACGGTATCCTAATGGCATTATCTAATTTGTATTTCATACATTTTTGCAAAAAATATTTTTTTACAATTATATTTGCCATTTATTTGATATGATCAATGGTACAGCAATGAATCTTATTATTAAAAAAAATATTTTATGCATTCATAATGAATACTTATGTTTATTATTTTATTAATAATAATACATATGTTAATTCATTAAATTGTAATAATTACAATTAACGATATGATGAATGGTACAACCGTAACCAATTAATTAATAATATTTCTCAAAATTAAATAGCATATTAATATTTAATATTTATTATTATATTGTATATTTTATTGATAACAATAACGCAATCATTTTATATAAATATTTACAAATACATTTTTATATTTAATTTCATTAATAATATTAATAATTTAATTAAAGGCACACTATGTAGAATTTGTGTTTTTGTCAAACAGCGACCCCTAGAGTCGCTGTGGAATACTTGCACTGTCGTAAATACCCACCCCCACCCTGTACACCGGTACCTGTTCGGTACGATAGAAGCGTCGGGCATGGAACAGGCACAGATAGACTTTCACGATTTCATACAAATATTAGGCTACTGCATACTGCATAGTCTACTGAACTACTGATGATGGTAATAGGATAATAATATGTTTATGTCAAGTGTTAGACTACTTTATAATAATAAAGTAGCCTACCGCATTTGCTGGCTTATAATGTTTTTACATGATTGCAGCTAAATCACAAGTAAATATTACATTACTTACATTACTTTTTGATTGTAATGTAAGCATTACAAAATGTCAGATGACTTCAATAAAGTTAAATGGACGTCGCATTATTTCATAACATTGGCCGTTATGATGTCATTAGCCATGATTATTGCAATTTATCATAATAGTTTGCAAATTGTGCTCGTTTACACTATTTACAACCTCTTAGGCTTATTTATGTCCTGATAATTATGTGAGATATTGACAACTGTTCTCATGACAATCGCAGGAATCAACGTCAACAGCGTCGTATGATATCCCTCAGGCGATTGGGGCCACATCAAAGAAAACGAACATACAACATAGAACGCAAACAAGTTTACAAATAAGAGATTTACTTACTAGTCCATCAACAAGATCGCCAGGTTAGCATCGCTGTTGCATCCAGTGCTGCTTTTTAGCTCGCGCCAACGAGTGAAAGCCTGACCGAGTGGGACTCTCGCCCGGTTCCTCACGCGGTCAGATTCTCTTTTCCTTTTCCTACATTCTTCCGACTGCGCTTTCTTTGTTTTTTCCATCGTCGAGTCTTCCAAGAATCACGTCTGAAATGCGCGCAAGTGTCTTCGTGCTTCATATGTTGTTGATGTGTGTGACGTCGTTGCCGTAAAGCAAGTCGTGATTCTCGCGAGATTTGTCGGGGGCGCTCCTCTCAAACTTGCGTCCCCCCCCCAAGCTTTACTACCAGGATGATTCGCCCTACTATGAGTTTGTTTACCACCGAAATGACTTTGAAGCTGTTATATTAAGGTACAATTCTTGCATAGTGTGCCTTTAAGGATAACAACAATTAATTGGTGTATTAATGTAAACTAATAATGAATAATACTTTATGCTTATAAAATAGTATCATTTACCGAGTAACTATACTTGCTTATACCTGAGTAATTATACTTGTTTATACTTATAAAATAGTACAGTAGAATGTTAGAATCACATTCTGAACACACCCTCACTCTATCATACAGACATTAAAGAAAATAGTGAATTAAATTAAATAGTAAATCTGCCTTCACGTGCTATCGGAATTATCGTAAATACGAGTTCACGATTTCGCCCATGAATGAATGCCCTCTCCAGTCGTATTTACTACTGAGAAGCTCAGGGATCATTTGGATACTCGAGTTCCCAAGTCGGACGTGCCATAAACTTTAAACATGGCGGAGGGGAGAACGATACTGCTGTGGCTCAACAGCGACATCACCTTGTCTTGCCATTAAAGTAGCGCGTATTTACATATATAAATAACCATTTAAAAAGTGTATTCAGAAGTGGGAAGTAGGAAATGTCTGATAGCACGTGAAGACAGCATTATTCCCAACTCTACACGATGAGCACACAATCCTATCAGGTGTTTCAGTGACTGCGCTGTGACTAGCGATAGTCGTGACACAATAGCAGCGGTTCGGGACTCGATTAAACCCTATACGCGATTTCATTCGCTGCCTCACAATGACTGAAAGGAACAAATTTCTCAAAACAAAATCTCAGAAGAGCCATTCTGCATAAATTACTCCAGGAAAATAAATGCTGCTTTCATTTCTACTGGATGATACTTGTGGATCGTTATGAACAATGTGATTGAAGGACCCTATTCATCACACGCATTTTCTACCTTTCTTTCTCTCATTCACTCTCTCCTGCAGTAATACATGCTAATTAAATTACTGTTGACTGATTAAACGGCAGGGCAGAAGAGACAAGAGCAATCCAGCATGTCCTCCTGGCCTCTCATTTGCACTATGGTTCTCTCTCCTACTTTATATGCTACCACATTATAGTAAAGAAAAGGAGAGTATAATGTCCGTGTTGGCATCCATCTACTTTAAGTTGTGGAGTATTGCATGGAAACCCTTTCACATCAACAATGAAAAATACAGTAATACATTTTTACACCAAATAGTGTTCATTTCTTTAACGAAAACTATGATGAAGAATGTTCATCAACGACCTTTTGTTTCAATGACTAAAACGAGACGACACCAAGGTCATTAAACGATAACTGTGACTATATTAACATGCAATATCATTGACGAAAAAGACGAAACTAAAATGTAGTTAAAAAATAAAAACTTTACCAAAATGTATTAATAAAAATGTATACATTTAATTAAAATATTTATTGTTCAAGAATTTTCGCACTTTTATGGGAAACTTCTTAGCTTCACCGTTTATCCAGAAGAAGATGAGAAGTGCTTTTATTTCATTATTATTTACTTGTACTTTTGACTCTATTTCACATTCATGAATGCAAAATGTATGGTTTTGTGGATTGAAGTATATAGACAAATAGACAGAGACTCTTTGAATAAGACTTTAAAAAGTTTGAGTGCTTTACAAAGTATTTATTTGATATTTTTATACCCAAATGTACCATTATATTATTGTATGTGTTTTTGTAGCTGGTTTTCTCTTATTTATTCTGATTTTGTATGCATAATTGTACATTTAATATTTGCATTTGAATGAAAGTGCGTGTGTAATTTTAATGTTTGTTTTAAAAAAAAGGTCAAAAAAGATTTAACAGGACTGAAAGACACTTTTCAGATAGAGTTTGACCTTGTAAACGGTCTAACAATTGTTAACAAGCTAACAAAAGCTAATACCAAAACTATACAAAGAAAAATAAACCTAGTCAAACTAGATAACCTCATTAATCATCTATTGGGTTGTTATATGACTAGCCGAGCATTATGATCCGGCACTCCTCTACTCTTCTCTAGACTGAAGAGCTTGTTGGGGAAGGACGAGAAAAGGGAAGGACATGATTTGAATTTAAACTATAACCGCAGACCCAATATAGTGCCAGCATTTAATGCTGACTATAAGAATCACAAACATTTTAAACAGTCAGCAGAACACTTTTGAATTTCCACAAGTAAAACTCTGCGCTAAGGTCAAGTGACCTTGTCCCATAAAAACTGGGCACGTCCCTCATCCAAAACAGAAACTGTTGTTGCCAGCTAGCTGTTACAGCCATGGGAGAAACAAATGAAAATGTCCTTCACTGCTCCTTTAGTATAATCACCACATTATTGAACGGGGCTGATGGCTAAAATTAGAGAGTGTGAGGCAGTAGCGAGGGGTGCTAATGAATGCTAATTGGGCTCATGAGTTCACGAGGTGGAGTTGCTCTTTTACAGCTCAACACGGATCCACACTCCCTCTGCCTCTCCCCCTTTCCATTAACCCAATTTTATTTTTGCACTTGTTAGAATCAACACATTCCTAGTGCAAAAAAGCTCAAGATTGAAGGCTGAAGGGGGGGGGGGGGCTTGGTGTGTCTAGCATCTGTTGGCGGTGCGTTACCGTGGCAACCGCGCTCTTGGCAACAAAAGTCTCCGCAGCAGGTAGCACGAGGGCAAGCGAGAAAGAGCCAACTAATAATGTTTTAGACGGGAAACCGAGAGGGGAGAAAGTTCACAGAGAAAGCAGTGCCATTTCAAAAGGAAGCATACGAAATGAAGGAGTACCGCGGGGAGCTGCATATCACGCAGAGACCAGCGAGTCTGAACACAGAACCAGTCGGTCTCACTTGCCCCGCAAGTTAGCAGATCACCCAGGGGCTTTTCACAACTCACAAAGACAAACAATACTGTTTAAAGCTGCCGGTCACAATTAGGAACGTAGCAAAGATGTTTCTTAAAGAGGGTTGAGGTACAGGAAAAGACTGCAAAGAAAAAAAAAAAGATGGACGACGTTTCTTCACTCTCTTCCATTGTAGAAAAGTGAAGCCGCCAAAGTCCTAACATGGCGCTGACATCTTGCATTGATTACTGGAGCCGCGATATCAAGGCCCCGCACACACTCCTGCAGAATCGGTTAGTTAACTGCAGAACAACTCATTATGTCGGTGTGAAATAAACAGGAAACATAGAAATGTAAGTTACAGCTTCAATCTCCTCCTGAAGATCCCGGAAAAAGTCAGTGACTACTTTGCTCTGAGAAGCTGTCAATCATGACGACACACCCCCGATTTTATATCATCAAATAACTAACTAAAACCAAACTTATTTAAAAAACAAACACTTTAACTTACAGCAGCGTGATTAAAAACGTCCTAAAATGACAGAAACCATCTTTGGAAAAAAATTATTTGAAGTGTAATTAGTTTTTTTTTTTTTGTCTCACGTCCCATTAGATCACATGGAGAGGGCGGGGTTTATGACCTAAACTGCAGACGTTCTGGCTTCACTTTTCAGGACTTGTGTGACACACTTGGAAAATACCAAGATGAGAGAGAGTGTCTGTGAATGCAAAGTATGAATTATAATTAAGTATATTCATCCATCAGTCCATTAAAATCAATAATTAAGTATTATAAACTATTGTAGGTTTTTAATGGCTGTAATACTAAGGTCTATCTGACTTAGCTCACTATTGGCCAGCATCACACGCATCACACACATGACCAGCGTCGGCCAATAGTGAGCCTACGTTCTAACCCAGAAGCGCTGCGCTGTTACACTACGTGAACTCACTCAGAGGCCCACACAGAAGAAAATGAAAAGTTGAATAAAGTTGTTATTTTTGTTTGTTTTTTGCGCATAAAAAGTATTCTCGTCGCTGTTCTTCGGCCAATCAGAATCAAGAATTCAACATATCCATGGTAAAATACGACACTCTGAATATTTTGTACTTCCATCCTCTACATACTAACCTTCATTTGTGTCAAATTAAATATGAAGTCTATATCTAAATTATATCATTCACAAAACCAATCAAGGTTAACAATCACAATTAGGGCTGGGCCGATAGACGATACCATTGTCCATCGCGATGGCTGACAGACATCACGATGTTGAGCCGCAGTTCAGAGATTACAGTCTGTTGGATTTATTACAGCATGTGAATTCATAAGTTTCTCCCGAAATACATGAGAGTAAGTGGCCGGTGAACTGGGAGAAGAATAGAGTTAACTTTATAGTTACTTACAATGTCTATCTGATATGAATAAAACGCGTCGGCAAATATATTTGAATGGATTGTTATTGCTGCTTCCATAGACACCACTGTGTATTTTACAAACTATAAATGTATTGGTTTACTATAAATTATATGTATTTAAATGTCTGAAACCTAATATTAACATTATGTGGTTAAACACTCTGAATAGTTGTGATATATGACAATGATGTAGAGGAAAATATCTAGTGGAAAATGAGAATGTTACGTTACCCCCCCCCCCCCCTCCGCCTCCCCCATCCCCCCTGCCCCCTCCCCCCTCCATCGCGATGTTTCACTGTAGACATCGTCTGATGCCAAACTGGTAGATATCGCCCAACCCTAATCACAATATAAACTCTTCAGCCCACACTTCAGCACAAAGATACCACACAAAAAGCTCAGTGTTGATACAATACAGAAACAGGGTCCTTGTTTAATCTGTCATTCACATCTCGACACTTACCACTAGCTCAGCTGTTCTGCTGTCAGCAGTGGTGATATAAGCTCCATGAGACGCTAATGATTAACCATGGCCAAATTACCGAGCCAAAGCCAAATTACCACAACCTAGCCAAATCACGACAAGGCGACTAGCCAAATTAATGTTTTATTGTCAAACGAAGAACAACCGTCAAGCCAAAATGCTAATGATGGCCAATTTTCTCCCTATACCTAAATGGCCACAGCCAAAGATAAACACCTTGGTTAGTTGGCACAGTCCCACAGCAAAAAACAGCAAACAATGTGTTTCTCAGTCTATTCAATATTCATAAAAAATGCCTTATATTTTTCATTTATGCTGCTTTTTGGATGAGACCTAATTATTATTATTTTTTTATTCTAACCAATTATCTACTAAACTTTCAAGCACACACATATGAACTCGCACATAAAATTCGTAGCAATAGAAACAACCTGGATTCTGTACATGCCTCACCTTTGACCCTTGAATGGAATCCCATTATATTACATTACCAGCATGGATCCAACAAGAGAATCCAAAGTCAGAGTCATCGCTTCATAGTCTGTTAATCCTGCCCGGGCTCTTGGCAGGTGGGAGCTCTGCTTGTAAACAGGCCAGCTGGTCTTGGCTTTCTTAGTAAGACACTGCTCTTGGTCTCCGGCCTGGGAAAGATTACACCTGTAATCCAGCATTTGTCTGACACCAAATGTCTTTTAAACCAGATCGCAGCCTTTAAGACTAGCCAGACAGACTATGCAAGAAGCAAGACACGTATGAACAGAAGACCAGGCCGGGTGTCTGAAACTCATTACACAAATTATACCAGCAGAGAACATTGAGTCATTGAAACATTGAGTCGCTCATGAGGACAATCAAATTGTCTGAAGAAACTGCTTCTCATAGACGGCAATGAGGCTAGTTGGAAAGCAAATGGAGACTTTTGTTTAAGTCTCCTCAAGAGATGCATCAATATTCAAATTCTAGCCGTTACTGCTACGCTGGGGTGTGTTTCCCGTGCATATGATGAGTCGTTGGAGAAATTAACCAACTATCACTATCATGACTGTTTCATTAACCACATTGGCTCAACAATATGGGAATGTTGTTAATGACATCACACGCAGATTGAGGAGTATGCCAAACACATAATTTTGCGATGCTGTTTGCGAATGTTCGTTGGAAATATGGTTTCGTTTCAGGAAATGCTACATCTACCAAATGAGTCGGTAGCGGCGGAAATTGCGACCATAGTTGGCAAATGATGCTTTCGGGAAATGAGTATTATTTTCATGTTACGGATAATAACTGATAAATGGAAGATGGTAAATGATATACTACTATGTCCAAATATAGAATGGGATCAAACTAAAATGTCCAATGACCAATATATGGCTGATATTATATTTTTTATAGAATTACTTTAATTAAAAGCTTTAAGACAAAAGCTAAAATTAAAACAAACATAAAAATCTACAAATATATAAAATCTTTAAATTATTAAATTCATTTTAAAGGTCCCATTGCATGGATTATTTTATTATTTTAGAATGTTTCCTGGGGTGCCCTTATAATGTTAGTATGTTTTTTAGATCAAAATTTGTTATCATTTAGAAATAAAAGGAATTTTTCCTAGCCTGATTTTAGCCTCTGATTTGAACGCTCTGTTTGAAGGGGCGTGTCTGCTGTGAGACTTCAGTGTAAACGCCCACTGCTGTGATTGGCTGCTGTGAGACTTCAGTGTAAACGCCCACTGCTGTGATTGGCTGCTGTGAGACTTCAGTGTAAACGCCCACTGCTGTGATTGGCTGCTGTGAGACTTTAGTGTAAGCCCGTTGATCAAGTGAATGAAGATCTTATCATTGCAACGCAGTTTCTGCACTCTCACTAACGATTTCACCAATGCAAACATGATGTACGTACAGTAACAGTTGTGCAGTGTAACAGCGTCATTGATTTCATAACGAGTTTTGGCAAGTGTCCAGATAAGCTCGCGCTGTGTGATTGACAGCTTGGGCGACTGGAAAGGGATTGTTCTTTGATCCCTTTCTGTATTAATCACAGTTAAAGTAAGATTATTTTCATCCTACTAAGAGAAACGACATGAAGTTGATCGTTTAGTCACTGGCTTGATTTACTGATGCATAAACAGTATTGAACGACTTTGAGAGGAAGATTATCTGTCTGAACTTGAACAATTACACATCAGACATTCACATAACCCACTGGTTCTTCGGAGGCTCGGATGAAGGAACTAAAAAAATACTTTTGTGTTCGTTTGTACATCCAAACACTGAGCAACTGCCATGCTTCGCTCGTTTGCAAGCCATGATGTCTCTCGAAGAAAAATGATTCGGACGATGATTCGGCTGCACAGTTCCGCCTGGCCTTGAACATGGGCTGGCATATGCAAATTTTTAGGAGGCGTACATATTAATGATCACAGTCACTCATATTGCGTCACAGTCGGTGTTATGTGGAGATGCGCCTGTTTTTCAGGGGGGTTTTTCAAAAACGAGATTTAAAAGAAGGAGAAAACAATGGTGTTTGAGACTCACTGTATGCCATGTCCATGTACTGAACTCTTGTTATTTAACTATGCCAAGATAAATTCAATTTCAAATTCTAGGGCACCTTCAATGAAAATTCAAATATTATTTATGATATAAAAAAAATCATACAAAAATTAGGGACCTCTTGATTTTTGAAAAATAGCTCAGAGTCATAATCAATGTATTCAATCAAATAGGTATTTGAATATACAATAGAACATATTATATTATTATAAGTTCCTCCTGTAGAAGAGAAAAAAAAGATATCAACAGTGTCTCAAACTGTGCTTAGATTTGCTAAGATACTAAAGTGAGTGAATGAACATTAACTAAATATTATATGGTCCTAAAACAGCTAACAATCTGTAAAAAATACTAATTATATACTTATTATACTTATAATATGTAAGTAGCAGGAGCTCTCTGAGTAATTCAATCAAACAGAGAGAACCTCGATGAAATCAGACAACCAGACACACACACATGCAGCGTCGCCTGTCAGCTGAGCCCAAACATAGATACTACATAACAACCCAGAACATAGGACATCATTCACACCACCAGCACTTACAAACACACATACTGTACACAATCCGTTTTGCAAGACCATTGGCAACCTAGAATGGGTATTTTAGAGAGACACACACCCTGCCAGTTCACTTTAAAAGAAGAAAAGAAGCAAGTCGCAGACAGATAAATGAAAAGTGGAGTAGCACAGTGGGACTTCTGGACAGTGTTGACTAAAAACTGTACCGCTGGGCAATGAATGTGACATGCTACACTAAGCACAGCTCGACCAACTCCACACACTGACTGTTACAGGCCCCTAAAGCACCCGACAACCCATGGCAATGACATGCAAAAGCAGAGCAATGACAAATCTGTTGATGTGTACAAGGCTTTTTCGTTTAGTTTTATAGTGCGATTTATAATGTAATTAATGCAAATGCGATTTATAGTGTAATTGAGAACAAAATGTGCTGTCAAGAGACTGTATCCAAACGTTTAGTTCACTTGAGGAGAAACAATTTATGTATTTTGTTAAACCCTCATGACTGAAGATTACTGTACCACCCAGTTCACAATATATTTGTCTAAGTGACTTTTGTCATGTTGCCAAGTCTGAGGTCTCACGCAAACTAAATTTATGCTGTCTAAACATGTGCATGACATGTAAAACAGACATACAGTACATTGTTTATATGCATCGTCTGAGACCCCCACACACACGTTGGTCTCTGAAGCATAAATCTAGCTCATTCAGGCACTTATAATGCAGCTTCTTCACATCATTAATTAAAACCACTGGTCACATGTTACTGATCTGTGCACTGAATGTAGAGAGCCGTGTATCTCAGGTAAAGGAGTAATGCTGGAACTCAATCTCAGTGCCTTCAGATTCTGGAATGTTCCATTGAGAAAAGAAGCAGCAACAAGCGCTGCTGAATATTGCTCCAATAGATAATTATATTAAAATAAATAAATGGATGTAAAATAAATGTATTAAAATAAAAAAACATTAGTTCTCATTTAATATAATTAAAAATATTAAATAAATACAATTTAAATAAACAAAAATAGATGAAAATAAAATCAATAAACAAAAAAATGCATTTAAGAGTACATTACGTGAGTAGAAAAAATAAAAATAAAAAAATATTTTTTATTTTTTTCAGTGTATAAACTGTGAGTTTAAGATAGTTGCTTTTAAAATTTTAGAACGGGGCTCCCTTAGACGAGGATGATCATTCATATTTGGGGGTCCATGGCATCTAACCGATTAAAACCCCTGGCATAGTCAAAGACCATTTGGGTGTTTGCAAACAGCGATGACATGTTTTGTGGGCGGAGCCTCCCTGGATGCAGAAAGTGGCAATTCTGCAGTAGCATTATGTAATCCGCGGAATATGTATTTATTTATTTTTATTTTAGAGTTTAAATTTCACATTTTTTCCAGCAATTCCGAGAAGAAAAATCTGAGTTGCAATTAAAAGTCGATATTCTGCATTTTTTCCTCAGAATGGTGATGTAAACTCGCAATTGCATGAAAAAAGATAATGTTACAGGTTTAAATGTAATCCATGAACATTTTTATAGGTTTAAATATTATTTCATGCTGTAACTGCAGGGCTAATACATTATGCCCCCTATGAACTGCTTATATGAATATAATGTAGAACTACTTTGTCAAATGAATGCTTTAACGGTAGGCTAATCATCGCAGATTTGATCAGTCTAGTCTGTCAGTTTAATGGCTTGAAACCAAGCGTGCCGCACAAGCCCTGAAAAGTGAAGCCAAAACGTCTCGATCGCCCCCCGGTGACTGGTCCTAGTATAGGTCATAAGCCCCGCCTCCCCGTGTTATTCAACTGGACGTGAGACCAACTAAACAATTAAATTACACTTCAAATATCTTTTGTCCAAAGGTGGTTTCTTTCATTTGCTGTCGTTTTTATCACGCTGGTGTAAGTTCAAGTGTCTGTTTCAAAAATAAGTTGGTTTTTAGTTAGTTACGTGATGCGGTGGTGTAACGTCATGATTGACAGCTGTGATTGACAGGTTCTCGAGCGAAGTAGTCACTGAAGCACCAACGGACATTTTTTCGGGATCTTCGGAGGACTGAGGAGATTGTATTTACTTTATTTTAACAAGTCTCTTGTCGTACTGCAATCAATTTTTAAAAAAGTGTGCAGAATCCACTCTCCCTGAGTGCATTCTGCGAGAGTGAGGGCGGAGCGCTGATTTCGCGGCTTTACTTCCTGCTCACTACTGCGCAGGTCTGGTCCGGAGATCGCTACTGCGCAGACTCAAGTTCCAATATGTCAGCGCCATATCAGGACTCTGGCGGCTTCAGTTCTCATCAATGGAAGAGAGCGGAGGGGCGTCGTCCATCTTTTTTTACAGTCTATGCTTGAAACCATAAAAGTCTGTTTCTCGCTTTAAAGGGCGGCTTCTATGACTCTATTCTGTACCAATGACCATCACAGTTTTTACTAGACATTGTTTTCTCTTAATCCGTGGATCTTGTCCGTTTTCCTCCACTTATTACCACTGTTTTCTGCCAATGTGCGCACAGCTGCAGTGACGTAACTGTGACATCCGCTCCCAAACGGTTTATTGACACTCTACCATAAACATTTCCAACTGAAAGTCTCTCGCTCGCACTGAAGGGCTTTAACTGGTCAGAGCCATCAAGAACCATTCTGCCCAACCCCTAAAGAAAAATATTTTACAATTCCCAAAATTTAAGACAGCAAAAATATAATAAGCGTCCATTGCCATACTGAGTCTAAAGCAGCGGCTGTGCCCTGTAAGGACCTCAGTTTAAGAACAGGAAAACTGCTCAATTTAAGCAAGGACAATTCCCTTATTAAGTGTTAAGCTCGTGTCTGGATCAAAGACAGACTTTGCACTTGTTTTATGGGGTCTCAGGTTTGAATCCCAGAGGCACAGCGCTCTCTGCGTGCTTCTACTGCACGGATATCGATTGCAAACACATGAGAGCGGCGCTGTGTTTATACAACAGATTAAGCACTGCAGCGTGAATGGGGATATTTGTCCCCTTTACATCAAAACTCATAAATAAAAAGAAACACACACAGTGGGAGACCTCACACTGCACCACAGTGTGTTTTCTCAGCCAGAGAGGCTGAGAACGCGTGTGTGTGTCCTGTGTGACAGAAGAAAACGGTTATAATTGGTGAGCTAAAACACAAATAGCTTTATTAGTCATGCTCTGGTTGAGTGTATTTCTGTGTGTGATGTATCAGTGACACTTGCAATCTTTCCCTGAGGTTAGACACCTGCCTCCATACACAGCTGAGCCCAAACACACACACACACACACACACACACAGAAGCAGCTGGTCCGAGGCTGTAAGAAAATCAGACTTATTTACATGACAAGAGGTTAGGGGTTAGAAAAAGGAAATGGAGAGAAAGAGAGACAGATGGTTCATGCTGTAAACTGTACTCTGCTGTAACGGTATCGTTTTCAAAAACTTGCACTTTGAAAGCCCATTTTCAAAAGCTTTGCATTTTCAGGCCCACAAAACGCTGTTGTCATGTAAATGAACGGCCAAAATACATTTAAAAAAAAATCAGATTTCAATTTAAAATGGTGCAGTGTAAACATGGGGAAATAAACCTGCAGCATATACATTAATGTTTAAAAGTCTGGGGTTGACATTTTTTTAAGAAATAAATACTTCTGCTTTTAATCATCAAGAGTGCATTAAATTGATACTATACAGTAAAGAGTATCACATTCTTATAACATTTTTTTAAAAAGTGTCAAAAAATAAAGCTGTTCTTTTGAACTTTCTAATCATTAAAAAAAAAATCGCCGCTGGCAAAACCAGCTATACAGGTTTGAGAGGTGTCGCCCCGACAAATCTCGCGAGAATCACGACTTGCTATACGGCACGACGTCACGTACATCAACAACATATGAGGCAGCCTCTATAGAAGACACTAGCACGCGTTTCACACGTGAATCATGGCAGAGTCGACGAAGAAAGCGCGGTCGGAAGAGTGCAGAGACGGCTCTGCGTGAGTGGTTTTCGACAGTAACGTTAAATACAAGTACTCCACTCCTCTAGGGGTCGCTGTTTGACAAGAACGGAAACTGCATAGTGTGCCTTTAAACACTACAAAATATAACTTAATTTGCATTTCCAGATGGCAATAGCGGTGCTTGCAAGCAATTTGAGGAGAATCACGCTTGAAACTGTAATAACTGAAAAATAATTGTCTTCGCTTCATAACTTTGAATGCGTATTCCACAAACACACACTGACACACAATGTGGAGTAGAAGGTTCATCTTTCATTCTCAGCGTGTCTCAGGACAATAGCACAGCGCTCCACAGCTGCAGGAGGTAAACGAAATTAAAGTGAACACAGAAAAGTTTCAATGGAAAATGATGGTCTTCACACAATTTACCTCACAACCATTCAGTTTCAAGGTTTCTTCTAGGCGGTGGAGGGTGGAAATAAAACCTTCTTTTATATTCATCTCCAGTTCTGCCCTACCTACCCATTAAATTCATAAAAAGACCAATAGAAGTGTGCACGTCTCTAGTGTATGACAATACTAAATCAAATTTACAGCCTCAGGTGAGAAACTAATCGTTCAAGGACTGACAGAGAGAGAGACCTTCATTTCAAAGGCAGAGATGAGAGTTTACAGCAGGTCAACATATGCAGCACAGCTTCAGACTGCCAGAAAGAAGAAAAAGAGCAGATGTATTCACAAGTATTTATAAGGAAAATGCAGTTCTGGCACATATACTGTACGTGCCTTTATTTTTGGATGCGTACAATATCGGTGTAAGGATGACCTCTAAAACATTAATACTTTAATATCTGCACCATTCTAGAGATCTACAAAGCTTTAAGATTGTTCTGGTTAGGTTCATATTGAAATAAGAGACTGATTTTAATATATTTAAATTGAATGAGGCTCATTTTATTATAAATAAGTGTGATTTTATAAAATAATATTTAAAAAAAGTAAACCTAATATTTACTGATAAACAGGATCAAATATGAGTAATACATTTAAATGTGTCTCTATTTTCAGACTTACTAGAATAAATATGCTTAATGGCTTTAATAGCTCCTATTATTATAAATAAATATGTTATTATTTTTAATCTTTTAAAAATTGAAAAAGTAGTTTTAAAGCTATTTTAAAAAGTAAACCTAATATTTACTGATAAAGAATATCAAATATAATTTAAATTGAGCTCATGTATGCATTTGATGTAAAAAAAGAATAAAATAAATTATTTAAAATGTAAAAAAAAAAAAATATATATATATATATATATATATATATAAATTAAAACATATGCTTAGTGGCTATACATTTTATTCATATTATTTATATAATTTTTATTTTTTTAAATAAATAAATAATACTATGGGCTTGTGTCTTGAAGCACTGAACTCTCTCATGTATGACGGGACCCTTACAACGGTTTCCAGTATTTCCAGTTCAGTCCAGTCTCTAGAAAAAGGGAAAAGCTTTAGAAGCTTCTACACATTAATACTGTATATCCAAACCTAAAAAAATATATATGTACACTACACATAAGAACGCACAAGAATACTAATGAAGCTAAGCAGATTTAAATTACAATATACACACGCTTAGTGAGAATATTACTGAACATTTCCACAATAGCACACCAATGAAATAAGAGGAAAGCTCTTTGCAACACACACAATGAATTTCAATACGACATTCTTCACCGTTATTGGACAGATCTGCAGGCAGGGGTGTGTGGCGCATGTGCTTTATTGGGTAGAGCTACAGGACTGTGTGTGTGTGTGTGTGTGTGTGTGTGTGTGTGTGTGTGTGTGTGTGTGTGTGTGTGTGTGTGTGTGTGTGTGTGTGTGTGTGTGTGTGTGTGTGTGTGTGTGTGTGTGTGTGTGTGTGTGTGTGTGTGTGTGTGTGTGTGTGTGTGTGTGTGTGTGTGTGTGTGTGTGTGTGTGTGTGTGTAAAACTATGCAGCAGCAGCATCTTCAAAGAGCCTCCACACCTGGAGAAAGACACACTTCCTGTCAGGCTGCCGTCGTCGTCCTATCCATCTCTTCGCTCCTTTCCTCTTTTCCACCCATCCCCCCCTCCTTCCAATATACACCCTACAACTCTGGCTTGTTTTTCAGTGCCGAAATATATATTTCTGCCAGCGTTACCCTCCGAATAAGTCTGTGTCTATGTGACATTTCTCGCAGAGATGACTGGCCACCGCTGTCTAATGAATGATGCCTCCCCTCGGGCTCATGGCTGTCTGGCCATCATAAATGTCACCCCTATAAAATGGTCCCGTTCATTGAAATCTCATAAAGCTGCTCTGGGGCACGAGGTGTGTGTGTGTGTGTGTGTGTAGGTGGCTGGGTGTGTAGTATGCCGTGCTGCACAGATGTGGCATCTGATTTGCAACTTAATGTGGGACTTTGTTCCAAAATTTGGTGAGCTGCCTTTCTAGACAGCATCATAAATACACACAAAATCTGTTCATTTTGGCCAAAGTGTAAGGCAGCACTGCATGTATCCTTAAAGTCGGCATGAAACAGAAGTTGCGAAAGTCTTTTTTTCCTTATTGTGACGTATATCCGATTGAAACGGCTTTGCAAACAAGAAAAAATGTAGGGCGGGACTTGATTTTGTCCATCAGGAATTGATTGGATGGTTGTGGTTTGCTATTGGTCGATCTCAAGTGAGTGACAGGTTGCCCCGCCCTCAAGCCAGTAAACATCATCAGAGAAGTCGCTGCAAGAGGGAGGGGAAGTTATTTCGATTAAAGATTACGAGGGCACATTAATTGAAAAATAATAATAATGATAACGATGTGCAGGAATATAGACGTTAAAACCCCGCTAGCGGGACACTTGGTGCTTATTTAATTGCCTTTTTGTTCATATCACATATTTTAGTAATCATAAATTAGGTATCCTTCGAAAGCTTAAAAACTCAAAGTTCATCCTGTGAAAAACATTTTGAAATCGGACATTGCTTTACGATGAAAACAATACTTAAAAACCTTTTAGCGGGCTCCTCCCTCTAGTGGGCGGTGTCATGTTTCATTTTACATTTAGTTTATAATTTCTTTTTTTTTCTAATCTTGACAAAACACATATCGTCGGAAAGGTCTAAGACTCAAGGTTCCATTTTTGCAGACTGTTTTGTTATTTATTTCTTAAGTGTAAAGTTAAAAATATATATATAGAAGCACAAATATGCCATCCCATAATACTGAAAACACTGTCACAGTATTTTTACGGTGAATTTCTATCAACCACAGCTGCCAGTTTGTTTTTTTACCATAACATTTAACAGTAGGTTTTTTACAGTGTGGATAAAATGACAGTCAAATTAACACATTAACTATTAACAAAAACAAACATGATAAAAAGATAAATAAAAAGTAGAACATGAATATATGGAGAAGGGCCAAAAACCAATTACAGACCAAAAATTTGAAAAAATTCATAAAAAAATGATATAGTAACCTCAAAAGCCACTCTTTGTAATGTCTATTCAATATTTTTATCCTCTAAAATAATGCAATATTATAGAATTTGGCATTTCTTTTCACAGCAAATATGGAAAACAAATGTGATAATTCATTTAAATAATCAGCTTATGTACTTAACTTTTAAAATGTAACAATTTGTATGTGGGCTGTCGATAATTAATAATGCAATATTTCACTTAATATTTGAATTTGTATGTATTCATACTTTTTTGGTGTATCATGTTGTTAGCTTAGCAACATGCTAATAACAAACTCCATTTGAGTCAATTGAATATTCCATTTCAGTTATGACTTATGATGCTGCCTATATAAATAGTAGGCAACAAGGCAGCTCACTAGGTTTTGGAAAAGAGATTACATGTGTGCGTCTATATAACCTTCACCAAGGATAATATAATCATGAAACCAACTATTCAATTTACAACACTCACTGCTACACAAACGAAGGCATTGTCTGAGTCAATTGTATAGGCTTAGTGTTTGGGATTCTCTGCACTGGTTGATCGCGGCTCTAGAGGTTAATTAACTCAATTAGCTTAATAGCATCAACAACACAGGATAAGAATGCTGTGCAAATGGTCTCTCCCATGTGAATGTGTTCATGTTGTGCTATGGCGTCGTTTATGTCCACACTGTGGAAGCATTTGCAGATGAATAGACAAACAAAAGAGGGCTTAATGAAAGAGCTGTTTTATTTGTTCACTTGAATTTGTCTTTTCATGGCTGAGTAATTGATCGCAATTTGCAGCTCAGTGCAGTCAGGCAAACACTTCTACATGGGAAAGACAAGAAATAAATAGAAACCGCATACCACTGCTATGCTGATGACACACAACTCTTCCTCTCATTTCGACCAGATGATCCCACAGTAGCTGCACGGGTCTCGAGCTGTCTGGCAGACATCTCCACATGGATGAAGGAACATCACCTGCAGCTCAACCTGGCAAAGACTGAGCTGCTCGTCCTCCCTGCCAATCCGTCTCTACAGCACGACTTCACCATCCAGCTTGATTCATCATCAATCACACCATCAAGGTCGGTCAGAAATCTGGGAGTAACGTTTGATGACCAGCTGACCTTCACAGATCACATTTCAAAGACAGCTCGATCATGCAGGTTTGCGCTGCACAACATCAGGAAGATCAGGCCTTTCCTAACTGAGCACGCAACACAACTCCTCGTCCAGGCCCTGGTCATTTCTAGGCTTGACTACTGCAATGCTCTTCTGGCCGGACTTCCAGCATGTGCTACCAAACCTCTTCAGATGATCCAGAATGCTGCAGCTCGTCTTGTCTTCAACGAGCCCAAGAGGGCCCACGTCACTCCTCTGTTAATCTCTCTGCACTGGCTACCTCTCGCTGCTCGCATCAAGTTCAAGGCATTGACGCTTGCTTACAGATCTATCACAGGCTCAGCTCCCTCCTACCTTCACTCACTCCTACGAGCCTACATCCCCACCAGACGCCTACGATCAATCAACAAGCGACGTCTCGTGGTTCCATCACAGAAAGCCACAAGATCACTTTCCAGATCATTCTCATTCACAGTTCCATGCTGGTGGAACACTCTCCCCACCCTCATCCGGAATGCTGAATCCCTGACAACATTCAAAAAACAGCTGAAAACCCATCTCTTCCATGAGCACCTAAACTCATAAAAAAAAAAAAAAAAAAAAAAAAAAAAAAACCTTTCCCTTAAAATCCCACTTATCATGCTTATGCTACTCTGAATAATGCCTGAACTTCGTATTCTGAACACTTCTTGCGTTGTTGTTGTCTTTTGCCTCTTCATGATGACTCGCTTAATTTAGTCCTGATTTGTAAGTCGCTTTGGATAAAAGCGTCTGCTAAATGACTAAATGTAAATGTAAATGTAAATGTACCTGGTCCTAGTGAGGGTATTAGCAATTGGCCATCTGAATTTCTCTGCAAAGGTCAATACCACAAAAAGTCTAAAGACAACAAATAAAACCTGTAAATAAAGTGCAATACAAATAAATTACTACAAAATATATAGTCACTGTCACAGAACAGAAGAATGTGAACACAGGTAACGTCTGAACAGAATTTCTTGAATAACACCCAGGGAGATAGCTAGTGTAGATTTACAAAGGTAGGTAGTGGTTTAGTGTTGAACGACGAGACCAGACAACTGTGATGTGGAGCTTGACTGATTAAATGGAGTGAAGCTGATGAGGGTGGATGATTGTGAAGTGTGTGCAGGTGTGAGCCAGGAGGGATTATGGGAAATGTAGTGTGGAGGTGACCGGTGATGGTAAAGTGACTGGACTGGTGAATGAGGATTGTGACAATCACAAAACAAATAAATCTGTATTAATTACATACATGAATAAATAAATTACATATTAAAGGTGCTGTATGTAACTTTTTTTTAAGCATAAAAATCTCATTATATGTTGTCAGATATTTACGAAACTTGCTGAGTTCACATAGTCGTGTTTCTGAAACACTTCTACAGCCAGTTATTTCACTTTGAAATGCGCGTTCCGTGTGTGAATGTCTGTTTTTGTTTTGGTCTGTGTGATCTCGCCCACTGCCGGTTCACCCAATAGTATTTCAACACCCCGGGATGCCAGTTGGCCGGAAACACGGCGTATTTCAGCCGTGGAAACGAGCAAACAAACTGGGTTAGCGATTGCAGATTCAACTTCAACCTAAAAAGCCTCGATATCCATCTAAAAATCTCTATGAACGAGAGCATATTAAAACGCGGATAAATAAACGTATCAACTTACTTTTGTGTAAGTCTCCTAGGCTTTCATTGTCAATTGCTCTCGTTCCTGTTGCGTGTCCTCAAACTGGCAACCCGTGTGAGTGTCGAGTCTGAGGAGGCGGGGGCGGGGGAAACAACGATCTCCAATATTTAGAATTTGGACGGCAGTACCTATTTCGACCACTAGCTGTCATTCTTACGGACTACACTTTTAAAGTGTGTGTGTGTGTGTGTGTGTATATATAAATTATATGATATAATATAATAAATTAACAAAACAAAATCATAAATTATACATTATACATTTTACACACACACACACACACATATATATATGCACATATACGGTATATATAGCCTATATATATATATATATCATTACAGTTATATACATTTACAACATTAATATTTTCTTTTTTTAAAGATTTAACATTTTTATTTGAAAAAAATATCTATTTTTACATTTTCATATTAATAATGAACAATTATGAAATCATTTTATATAAAAAATATTACAATTCAGATGTTAGAAGTGGATCTGGTCCAAATTTCGACTGTAGACGGGCCTTCTTTGCAGTCAATACTTGTCTATTACCTTGATGTAACCCTCCAGCCCAATTCCCATTACCTCTGAGAGGAGTACAAATCCAATTATGCCGCAGTGTCAAAGCTAAAAAATACAATAACCCGTAGCGTGCAATGAAGGCTGAATTGACAGGTGGCGAATTAAAATTGCAACACAGCAGGTTTGTGCGGTTTTGTGATATTCTACGAGCGTGGCCAACTGTGGCTATACATGAGGCACGGCTGATTCTGAGCGCGGGTAACAGGTCTGGTGAACGACTGGTGGAGACGGCAATTACAGCGCTCCCATGAGGTCTCATCAGGCTGCGGGAACACAACACACAAACCCACACACAATGTTATTCACAACAAGCTCTCAGATACAAATCGCACAGACCTATTTACAGACCTACACGGCATTCAGTGAAAGCGAATTCAAGAGAAGCTGAGGTCTGGAAGTGTCTTTTCAGCTCAGAATATAGAGTCCTTGTATTTAGTGGAAAGGAAGTTCAGGAAATTGTTCCACTGCTTAATGAATTGTGTACACACACACACACACACACACACACATATACACACACCTCCGTAGCACATCTCCCTGAGAGCCTCTTCATAGACAGAAGAAGAATGCCGGGAGGGAATGAGTGAGGAAAGAGAGACGAACAGAGAAGTGAGTGTGAGGAAAACATAGAGAGAGAGTAACATTGGTTGAAAATCATTATAATGAGCTCATGTAATAGGTTACTGAAAGGGCATAAAGACCCAATGCTGTTTGCTAAACCAAACATGACTTTTACTATTGCTCATGCATAAGGTTAGTATTAAACTTTAGAGAGTAAATCATCGCCAAACAAAATTGCATGGCACTAACAACGCCAAGGTCATGGGTTTGATTCCCAGGACATACATGAACTGATCAAATGCATACCTTGAATGCAATACAAACTGCTTTGGTTGAAAGCATCTTCTAATTGCATAAATGTAAATGTATTACTTTTCCAAGCCATCAAACTTATGTTTTTTTTTTTTTTTTCTTTAGGCTAAACAATCCCATAAACTAAAATTAAAAGAAAGACCTGAGGACTTATCAGAGATGTATAAGGCAGAGACTAATTATACATGTATAATATATTGAGGGCACAAATCATTATACACAATATTTCATCTATAGTCTTGCCTTACAGTTAAAAAAAGTCAATGAATTTTGCACTCTGGACAATCTGAAAAATAACATTTTTGAGCTTAAGAATTTTATTCCTAATTTGAAATATGTTATTGAAACAATTTCAACAAAGTATTGTGCTTCCATTCGAGAGAGAAAAAATGCATTTATTTGATCAAAAGATATACAGTAAAAACAGTAATATTGTAAAATATTATTACAATTTAAAATAACTGTTTTCTATTTTTGAATATATTTCAATATGTAATTTATTTTCTGAATTTTCTACATCATTTACTCCAGTCTTCAGTGTCAGATGGTCCTTCAGAAATCATTTTCAATGTTGAAAACAGCTGTGCTGCTTAATATTTTTCTGGAAGTCATGATCAGGATTCGATTCTTTGATGAAAAGAAAGTTAATTTCTTAAAAATTAAAAAAAATAATAATAATCGTACTGACCACAAATGGGTAATGTATGTAGATTTTGGTCTTTTCCCTTCAAGTAGATAAGCTGTACTTACATAGCTGAAAGAATCTGCCTGGAGCCATTAACAATATTGTCACAAAGTAAACTGACTTGACGTTGGCTATATGGGGATAAAAATAGCATAGAGACTTCTGGGTGAAATCTTTTGACTTTTTAGTAAGCAACCATCTAGCACACCCTATCAACCACAGGGCAATGTGCTAAAAACTGAACACATTAGCAACTGTATACCAAAAGCCTTGCAAAAACACTCGCATTTTAGCACTTCATTTTTCCACAGGCATGGCACAACTTTATTTATTTTTATTTTTTCCCCATAAAATGACAAAATCTAGATTGTATTACATTGTGCGCACATGTGGGAAACAACAAGAGACTGTGGACAAAAGACTACAACAAGCAAAAAGAGCAAGAGAGAGTGAGAGTGAAATAAAAAAAGAGAGATATCTGGTTGTAATCAGGCTAAAATATGAAACCCAGGGGCGCAAGGACGAACAGAGGTGAGAGTGATGGATGAAATCAAGACAAGCTGAAGATACTTTACTCTTCCACATGTTCTCTCTATCTCTCTCTCTCTTGCCCTGTTTACACCTGGTGTTTTAATCCATCTCTTTTGTACACTTTCAACAACTTCTGTCCTGATTTTTTCGAGGGGGGGGGGGGGGTCTATGAACATAACAATTTACATATTAACATGCCAGAGGATGATGGAAAAACATACGGAGAGCATCAGCTTTCGTTTCTGCTCTGACAGCCGCAAGACCAGCCGAACGCTGTGAGTGTGTGTTTGAAGTCAGGAATGGTGAGAGAACATTGAGCTTGGTACATTTTTCGTCTTCAAACCAAACTTGGGTCGTCAGTCGACAGAGTTTAAATCCCGTCTGGCTAGCGCACTTCCCATAATGTTTACACATTAGGTCAGTAGACGGAGAGTAGACGGCTCTTGTGGCTGTTTGAATGTATTCGACCACATGAGAGTTTACACTACGAAAACAATCCGGTCGAATGCGTTTTCGACTACCTCTGAAAGTGGTCAAAAGTGGACAAGCTCAAAACATTTTAAACCCCATTTACACTTGCATTTAACGTCGTCCACTTGTGATCCGATCGATCAAAACGCTCTCTCTCTCTCTCTCTCTCTCTCTGTAGCCTTGAATGAACCCAACACAAGACAACCCGCCTTTAATTCTCTCTCTCTCTCACTCTCTATCTCCTGTTTGATGCCTCCAACCAGTTTTCTCTTTCCTCTCCCAACCCTCCAATCCTCTCTGTCTATCTCCCATGGGAATCTACAATATTCCATAATTAAATCCCAAACTGTCACCCTCCTAAAGCTACTTTTGAGGAAATACTATCAGGATATCGAGTAAAGACAAAATACATTTATGGCAGGAACAAAAGATCTTGTGATGCTCTCTGATCTCACTGAATCCCGCAGACATTTGTATTCACGGCGGCTTACATCAAAACGCACTGCATGTCCTTTAAACAGAATAGACCTGCCACTTCAGATCTGCAAACCACATGCAGGTCTCAGTAGAAGATACCGGTTCTGCTCGAATGAACACATGCACTAACAAGACCAACCAACCTGAGACTGGTGAGCTACTCGGGTATAAGATACTGTAGTTTCGGACAGAACTAATTCTTGAATCTTCGGGCAATTTAGTCTATTCTGTATGCTTATATAGTCAAATGATCAAGTCCTAATATCCTGTATTCTTACATTTTATTTTACCTGCAGTGTCTGTATAACACTCTCCATCATATCCTCTTGAACTCTAACACCTGGAGCACAGACTTGCATGAAATATTTATAAAGAATACTTTGTATTCTGTCTCTACTGTTTCTAGCCATATTTATGAGTTATGCAAGGTTGGGATTTGAACACAAGTCGGCTCGCAACTTAAACAAAAGCTTCACCGCTAGACCAAAGGCCTGTCTGCACCAAAAACATTGACTATAATAACAATAACTATAATGATATTATTACCATCAACAGTAAGTAATTTTTAATAGTTTTGGTTTTAGTTAACAGTAACAGCACTGCATATGCTGGATTCTTGCCGGGTAGAGTAAAAATTGTATTCAAAAGGTGAAAGTAAAATTCTGGGTTGCAATGCCCACTTCAGCCCCAGACATATACTCACATAAACACCTCCATCAGTCTCTAGGGGTTTAATATTCTTTTACTTCCCAATTCATTGTGACCCACAACAATGCATACGCCTTTGCAACAGCAATCATGCCCGTATCCCGGCCTTTACACGCTTATAGCTTTTCTATAAGCAGGAGGCAGAGGGACAGTGGGAAAGCAATTATGGGCTCTGCTCAGGAGAACAGGCAAGACAGAGCAGAACACAAAGCCTGGAGAGAATACACACTTTTATATACTTTTATACACACATAAATTTATTCAACACATAAATATGAGATCAGACGGCAATGCACTTTTAATTAAGTTTTGCAGGTTTGCACGAAGCAGAGGCTGAAAATCAATTACCAGCAACACATAGGTTTTATGTTAAATCCCGCACCTTATCCAGGACTCTATTTATTCATAGACAAGCGTCGCTAAAACCATGGATTGCGGAAGCCACCAGCCTGACAACCACCTCGGCACCTCATATTATCTTCAGAAAAAGTACAAATATAATTTATTTATCCATTTGCACATTATCGCCTAGAACCACAGCTAGAGTTTAATCTAATATTCATACATGCATATTTTATGAAGTCATGTTGACGATATGACGATCATTTCCACTAAAATGTGTTATTAAAGTGTAGCCTATATTTTTGGTGACAACATTTGATGGCTTACAACATGGAACAGAATAGTCCCAATGTGCAGCACTAAAACCTTGCCAAGATTTATATGCCTATATAACTCATAAATGCCTAATAAACAGAGATAAAAAAAAAAAAAAAAGTTCACCGTTTAATGTGCCTTTGTCTGACAATTACATTTTTAAACAGTTACTTTATCATAAAATGAACAGATAAATGTTATAAACATTTATACATTTATTATAACATTTATATTTGTTATAGTAAATGCAATCAATAAAACCAGAAAGAAGCCATCTTTATATAACTATAAATCAAAAATAATGAATACCACTATATGACTAAATCTTTCCCTTTAGGCATAGGGATTTCATTATTCACTATTATATAGGGAAAAGAGGACTTAACTCTATCCCCTGTTTTCATAATTTTTTTAATCAACACTTGAATGTAGGTATATTTTGGACAAAAAGCTGTGGGGGGGGGGTTCACATTTTTGTCAAAAACTTTGCCTGGAACGATGATCAAAACAAGAATTATCATCTATCTGCTCCTGGTTTTATGTAGATCATCTTCGCTTGTTTTTCGATCCAGAGATGCTGTACTATTTCAAAAGAGACCTTAATAGCGCCCCCTACCATATGATGGTGAAAACACAGGCTGCGTTCACACCGGCACAAAAAAAATAAAATTATTCACATCTGCCACAGGTTGGAATTTGTTACACACGTGTGAACACAAAAATCCGCACGAGATCTGATTTTTTTCGCATCAGTTCTGAGCCACTTCCAAATGTGGTTTTAAATCAGATACCTATGCAATAAATGGACATCTGACCTACATCTAAACAGGTACATACGATTCCCCTTGGAATTCCAAGCCACCATTAGGCGAGAGCAGCACGTTTGCCGTATTATGAAGCAGACGTGCCTGTGCTCGCACTGAAGCTCACAGCTTTTTACTGAGGTGGAGACTTAAGAAATTGCATGCACACAGAAACATTCAGGAGCATTGAAGCTGGTTTTCAACCTCTGCTCCACAGCTTCACTACTGCAAGCTACATTATAGGCTCAGCAATGATAACTTTGCTGTTTTAGAAAATAAACTTAACAAGGTTCACTATTAAATAGGCCTACAGACACACGCAGTTAATTCACACTCACAATCTCTCTCTCATTAATTCCTCATTATGAAAATAATTTTAGTACGGCCATTCAAAACCTGAGGATCAACCATGTTGCAAAGTATAGCGATCACCAACAGAATATTTTTGGGCGGGGATAAATTTAAACACAGATGTCGGATAACAGTCGTGTCCAAAGACAATGTTAACAGGCGGGACAAAAAATAATTGGATATGGTGAAAAGATCAGATCTGAGCATTAAGACTTGCGAGGTAAACGCAGCCACACTCGTCAATGGCGGGAAAACGTTTTGACATAAATGACGTAAAATCTCGTCAACGATGGGGAAAGAGGTAATTAGCAATTTGACATAAAAATAGTGATATTGCATTTTATAATGCTTCACCAAGATTTGATGCAATGTGACATCTAAGCTTTAGAGAAAGATGAGGCGAAACCCCAAGTGTTGCTCTCTCACACACAAACACACACACACACACCACAGGACTGATGGTTGCTCTGTCAACGCAGGTCTGAAGGATGGCGTGATGTGTCCAGAGACTGCGCGCTAATCAGCCCATGCGATGATAAACGTTCCTCCCTGCACCATGCATCACCAAAAAGCGACAACATATCACTCAGAAACACTACACAACCGTACAAGCCATATAGAGAGAGGGGGAGCAAAAATCGTAAAGAGACAGATAGCGTAAAATCGCACTTCCTCCAACAGACCTGTTTTCAATTACAATACACTATGGATGCAATATGCCGTTGACCTCAAATCCACACAGATGAACGTTACAGCCACGCCATTCATCATCCGGTGAAACTGAGAAATACCTAGCAACACATGATCCTATAAGGAATACGCATACAGCCTGCACAAGGAGGCAAATGCCTGCGAGCAAGACAGAGCAATATGACCTCCATCAAACTTTATGTTGTAACTTGTGAGGTCATGTTTAAAACTGCAGGGTAGGCAAATAGCAGATTTTTCTACTTCCTTCATTTACACACTCCATCGGCCTCAAGGAAAAAGTAGGTTGCGCCCACCCATATAAAGCTCACTTTACTAACCTGGAAAGTAACTCAAGATGAAATGTAAAAGAAATGCAGGAGATGATAGTGTATTATTATTCTAAAGGACTGCGGCGGCAAGACGACACTAGGCTTTCATTTAGACTTTTGACCCAAGTATAATTTTCACGGCGCTTGCTTTAACAGATCTGTATTCATATTCTTCAAACATATTCTTTTAATGGTACTTGCTAAGGAAAGCATAAAACTGGCAGAATAAATCTCATTGACTGTGGTGTGAAACCAAGCTATAAAATGATAGATAGAAGCCTGTTTTTTGTTTTCAGACAGGGCTTAGATTAAACCAGGATTAGGCAATTTAAGTAGCTTTTATAAATAAAATAAAAAACATTACTGGTGTGCATTTTGAGACTAAACAATGGCACTGACATATTTTAAGATATGCCAGTGAAAGTCGCTTTCAGTTAAAACAGCTCGCATAGGACTAAATATAACCAGGGAAAAAGGTTGAAGTGATAATCAACACGTCAAACATTAAAATAATAGATAAGTAGAAAGTTAAAGCTATAAAATGATAGATAGGTAGAAACGATAGAACGTTAAAGTGACCAAATTACAGATATACTGCATATAACATAAAAGCGATAGATGGACGGATGGACAGAACGTTATATAAAACGATAGCCAGTGGTGGCTCACAGCCGACCCAAAATGTTGAGGTAAAAATAGGAGAAGAACGATCTAATGTTAATAAAATTCCAAGTTATTGTGTAATGTAAACAGTAAACACCATAAAATATTACTGAAGACGGAACCACTGATGAAAACTGTGCTAATGCGAGTCTGAGGGAATAGAACGGGGGGGGGAGGCAAAGAAGACTTTTGGTAAAAAAAAAAAAAATTGGCCAATCACCATTGAGTATTTCACTTTCAACAGTTGGAGTGTTGAGAAAAAAAAATACAATCGCAGAGGAGGCTAGACTCCCTTGGTATATCAACCAATCATCGTTGAGAGGTCAATTACGTTATATTCGTTTGAACTGCTCCCGCTAATAATGTAACAACTACCTTACTTATGGAGAGTTCAATCTATAGAATGTTAAACCAATAGATAGACAGCAAGACAGACAGACAGAACGTTAAAGTGAGCAAATTCAGACTGACAGTACATTAAACTGATAAGAAAGTGATTTTAAAAAAGCCTCTTGAGTATATGCATTTACGCCACATGCTAGGACAGTTAACTTCTTGAGATGTGCACTCATTTCATCTTCAGCTGTGCATTTAGAAAAGCAAAATACAAAAGCAGCTGTAATTTTAAACCAAGCTTATATATGCTGAGAAATGTTGACAGAGGGAAAGCCTGTTATCCTCCTGTCCTGGTTCTGGGCTACGCACACAGCGCTACATCAAACACTTTCATCATATGAAAAACGGTTAAGGCCTAAACATATTAGATTCTCCTGCAGCTCTGAGAACGATATGATCTCCAATATAAAGTTATAAACGACAAAGTGTGGTGAGCTTTCACACTGGTACGCTGCTGTCATCAATCCTGCTCCCTACACGAGACTCCTGATTGGCCGACTGCGAGGGTGCCCCAGTAAACAAGCGTTCCTATTGGCTGCAGGAATGTTCTTCATTAAAAGATTCCGTGGACAGGGGGTCTGACCTTAAATGGGCTGCAGAGCATTCTTATGATAAATGAGTATGAAAATATAAGTCCACCTTCCCCCCGATATTCCTTCTTCATAAACACGAAGAAAAACAATGCAAGGAGAAAAATAGCTCGCATATTTTGTATTAAATGTGGGTTAGACACAAAGCTGAGTGTCATTTTAAAGGGATAGTTCCCCCAAAAATGAAAACTGTCATCATTAACTCAACCTTTCTTTCTTCTGTGCAACACTAAAGAAGATATTTGGATTTACATTTCATTGCACAGACAAAAACAGAAAGTCATACATGTATAAAAACAACATGAAGGTGAATAAATAATGACTTTTGCTTAAATTAAACTTTGACATCCAGTTATACTTTATAATATCTCGAATGTATTATATTAAAATTGTTATTTTAAATCCAATTTAATGTTAATAGTGTGGTAACTTGACAGTCTCATCAAATAGAGTCTGAAAAAAATCAAAATGCTTTATATTGACAATAAGACCAAAATCTCGCACCCTGCACCTGACAGCTTTAATAACTCAATAAACTTGATCCCTTTAAGTGATACAAAATCAACAAGCCCAAAAAAGCTTGTAATAAGTGGACATGGCAGCAGCATGTGAATTAAGCATGCAGTATGTACAGAAAATGTACATTTTACACTTGTGCCTCCACTGAAGGTCTCACTCTGAAGAGATTCCCAATCCATTGGGAAAGTGTAAATAACAGAACGTATCTGTGAGGTTTTGAGTGTCTCTGGAGGTAGGAAGTCACACCTGGAGGGTATCGAAGCTTTAGGCAATGATGCTGCACTTGTGCCAGAAGACTGCAGGGCCATCGAGACCCCATGTGGTGTCATCTCCATTTCACAATCACTCCCACACACATTCACAGAGCTGGTGTTTTCTTGCATGTTCTTCACTGTGTGAAGCGCTGTAAGGGGCGGAAGATAAAACAGTAGGAGGAAATCCCATTCATTCCTGGCCTTGCACGAAACGCTAGAGTCGGCAGGTTTCGCGAATGCTTTAAAGCACCTGTGAAATTTGTTACAGTGTTTAGAGGTGGCAATTAAACCTCAGTAGATGATCGGTTAGTACTCACAAAACATGAAATTCATGAAGCATATCAAGAACAGTTCAGGTCACATTTCAGAACAAAACCAAAAGAAAAAAAATGATAAGAGACAAAAAACATATTTTATTATATTAATATTTCATTTTACTATTATTATTATCATAATTATATGATATTAAGACCCTTAGAATGTTACAGATTTACAGACATAAAACATAGTATTATTTAATATAAAATATATAAGAAAATAGTATTATTAGTAAATAAGTAATTTTTGAAAACAACTTAATACTTTTTCCTTTAATACATAATTTTTTTTTTACTTTAAACTGCTCAATTTATAATCAAGTAGACACAGTACTAAAAATACTATATTTACAGTATACTTTTTTTATTATGCACAATAATATTTCGAACAGTTTTATTATGCATACCATAATAAATTCTAATATTATCCTAATAGTAGACTCTATTTATAGTTCACTTTAATTTCAAATTTCAAATATTTTGCTATTAGGCGAAATATATGTTAAAATGTATTTTGCATTTCATGTAAAATGCGACCTAGAGATTCATCCAAAAGGAGCTGATCTTTTCTAAGAGGACTGAGTAAGAGATAAGTGCAGTAAAGATTGTGACAGTTCATATATTTACTTACAGTCCCATAAAAATGTAACAAATATTATGAATAAAGAGAATGATGTCAGTAATATCAACATAAGCAGTCCAGTGGTTTGAGGAATATGACAAGATATGAAACGTAATAGAAACTGTATAATCTAAACTACACAAAAGCCACTTTTCATCTACTTGTGTGGGCTGACTGTGACTGGCTTAAAGTTTCAGTCAAAGATACAGATAACATTTCAGTTAAGGTTTAGTTAACTATTGGATTACATTACATGCACCACACAAGATCATTTATGCCATATTTGAACTATCCTGAGCTAAACCTGCTTTAAAACTAATGATAATAAGAACAAGAATGAGAAACATAGATTAGCCCCGACCACAGCAAAATCACAAGGTTCAAAATTTAAATATTAATAAACGGAGCAATTCCGAGAGGGTCCTGGCACCATCAGTGCTCACGTTAGCAGTGATTGTGTTCGATAACTCAATATTTTCACTTTCAGCACTGACTGACAAATTACTCATCAAGAGAGAGCCAAAAGAGGAGTGTAATAGTGTATACCGTGGTATCCAGTGATGTCCTGAGGTAACCTCTGTGGTTTGTGTGCTGTTTCTGCATTTAGATGGAGCAGGATGTGTGTCTGCAGACACACTGACTCACTGAACCTCAGCGTGTAAGTGTGTTGAGTGCCTCTGTAATAAATCACGCACAGAGGAGCATTCCCACACTACAGGAGGTTACTTTTTAGAGATAATGTGTCTGTATCAGAGCGAATGTGTGTGTGGAGGAGAGAACGAGGGGACGTATCGCTTTCAAAGATCACAGTCTCAGATTGGCGAGCCTGAAGGTGACCTCCAAGCTCTAATAACCACACACACTCTCAGTATCAGTGACTGTGAGGTCTGACAGCATCCTGTATATATATTCACAACACAGCATGGCCTCAAGTGTCGTGATTTTTTTAAAGCTACGCAAGCTGATTCTTAGCAAAAAAGAATCCCAAAATGTGAAGGCTTGATATGATATGAGCAAATGATATGTGCTCATTCATGTGTAATTACTTCCACCAACTAATCAAGTATTCTCGTAAGCGTAGAATCTGCCATTCAGAACACATACGAGCGAGTCGCTCAAATGGCGGCAGCCATGTTGCGCCTCCATCTTGAAAATACATTAGCCAAAGAGGGACATACCTGGAAATCCAAGCTTCGCCTTTTGCGCTTTTACACTCGGTGGCACCGTGACGAATGCGAGGGGGAGATTACTCGCGACTGCCGGCAGATTTGAAAGCCTGTTGAAGATGGAGGATCATGCCTATTCTCGAGGACATGTAACAGAGTCACCAAGGAAGCAACCTTTAGCTTTTCCTCGCATCAACTGATCTCTGACTCTGCTCATGGAGAAAATTATGTAGCCTAAGCTGTAAACATTTCCTTGCACTATTAATCTCGTACAATATACAGAATAACGATAGCACTGATACTTTAGTAAGATTAGCTTGCATTCGTTTGGGAACCTGATAGCTGATGTTACACTCTCACAAAAAAAGGTACAAAAACTGTCACTGGGACACCCTTCAAAAGCGGGGGTATATATAAGGGGATATACCATTTAGGTACGAATATGTACCTTTGAGGGACTAATATGCACTGTTTAGGTACAAAGGTGTACCTTTTGAAAAGGTACCGCCACAGTGACAGCTTTTGTACCTTTTTTTCAGAGAGTGTAGCAATGAAATGGTACCAAAATAACGAAACCGTAAAACTATTATTCGTTTTACATAGAGGTCATAACCTACATGTTAACTGACTAAATAACTAAATGCAATTTGTAATAGTTTTCTAAAGTAACCTCACGGACGAAGTCGAACTGGAAGCCATGTTAATCTTGGAATAATACGCCCACCGTAGGAGTTAAAACGTCCTCGGAATGGGAGGGGCTAGAAAGTAATATTCAGTTGGTAGTCATATACAATTTCACCGCTAGATGGGAGAAAATCTTACACAGTGTAGCTTTAAAACAGTACATAAATAATATACAAATATACAGTATGTTCATGTGTGTTAATGCCTTAGAATTTGGTCAAAAGGTATCTACAAAGCAGCATAACAATCCTTTCACATCCATAAATGTTGTCTAGGTAGGCAGCTCATTAGGTTTTACACACAGACCTACAGGGAGAGAGAAAGTTAACCTGTCTCTTATCTGTCTGTTGCAGACACTATCATTCCCTTATCAACTGCTGAACTGGAGCGGAATTGGGTTCTCCCAGAAGACAGGAACCTTGCACACACACACACACACACACACACACACAAGCATGCACATTGCCAGTACGATGAGCGTGTTTGAAATGGTTATATCCATGCACATGAATGGAAACTCAATGAGAGAGAAAAGTGGTTGAAAAGCATTTTAGCATCAAATTCACTGGCACTGGAAGATATGACCATCCCTAATCGTGCAGATAAACATTCATAACTAGACAAACAGTACAAACACACGTTTTACAAACTACTAGGTAATTAAGTCAAATTTATTTTCTAATGCAGCAATCTCCAACAATGCAATCTGATCAGAATGAAGCGCTCTGTAAAACATCTTCGTATGAATTTGTCACCTCTGATTATGACACAATCGTTCACATGTCTCTTACAGGATGGGTGAGAACTCCTAACAGCCAATAAATTAACATAATTTTACATTCAATTACCAAGAACAATTTATAGCATTTACCAAGAGCATCCACCCCTTGATATTTGTTTCAGAAGAATCTCCCTGTTATTTCTTCTCTCAGAGTGCAGAAAAAGCTTTGTCTAATTTTTAAAAGTCTTAGTTCGCCCCCATTAAAGCCAACAGAGACGCAGAGACAGACCCTTTAAGACACCACTCGGTTCCGTCTGTCTTGATTAATATTTGATCAGCGGAACAGGCCGGTCCTGATGCTTATTGATCTCCACTATTACCCCACGGTTATAATATCGATCAGCGTTTGCAGGCGACTGCAGACACCTTCTCTCCATCTTGGAAGTAACCGTCAGTTAAAAATCTCATCCGAGCTCTGGAAAATCCCAGTAAAGGATCAGAAAACACTGTGTAGAGATGAGACTCCAATTTTCCAATTTATATTCCAATAATAACGTTGTCACTTGAAGTGAAGGCTTCAAACGCGACTCACCCAATTTAGAACTATCCCTTTTATAATAAAGAATTCATCATGGATAAATAACATGAGCAAATGTTAACCAATGCATCATGGAATCAATTTGCCCTTTAAAGCACCATTAAGGTCTGTGGTGGATTAAATCTAAGTGCATCAGAGCAGAGATAACATCTGTCATATGAGTTTTTAATTAAGCATTGTTTTCGGTTGTATTTGCAGCTAATGATGTTGGGTGTTTGTACGGATCGAAAAACCAGGCTCCCCCATTCCTTATTCGGGTGTCTTTCTGCTGTGGAGGGCTATTAACGGTTAAGATTACAGCACCGCATCGTCCTTGAGCTCCCGGCAGGACAGCCCCTCCTTTCTGTGCTAAGACAAGCACTTCTCAGCAAGAAAATGGCCTGGATTAAGACAAGGACATGACAAACCTGTTCTGCAGATCGGTGAGGCCAAAGCCCATTGTTAAAAACTCAGAAGAGGCGTTGAGAGAACAGAAAACCCATTTGAACCCTAACCCTGAAAGGGTTTTCTATTACGGACTTAAAGGTAATACAGGCTTGGGCCATACCATGATCATGTAAACTGGTGTAAACTGCTCTGGAGATTGCGAGTGGGTGGTAAGGCTTCATTTCTCAAAGGTCTTTGAGTTCAATACAGCATTAATACAGCATACTAGCATTAGATTTAAAAGTGGGTGTTGAGAGCAAACATATATGTGCTCCTGTTCGCCCTAAGCAACATCCCACGCATGCACACATATATCACATATACAGCAGCATACTCATAATCATGCATGCAGTCAATAAAACTAATCTCCACTGACCACGCAACAACACTAAGTCACGTGAATCCACACTATCTGAAAACAAGTTCTGTACATTTTCTGACTACAAAAATGATGAGGAGTGGATGATTGGCAAGGAGTCTATCTATTTATTTATGGCCCTGTTTACATCTGGTATTAAGATGCGTTTTGGTCGATCGGATCAAATGTAGACGAGGGAGACACATTCCCGTATTTTTGTCCTGATTTCTTCAAGGGGTCTATGGACGGGTAAATATATGGGCTTTTTCAGATCTTTCGATCTAATGGACGAAATAAGCTCACACACTTAATGAACGTGAAAGGAGATTATGGAAAAAACATATACAAAGAGCATCAGGTTTCGTTTCTGCTCTGACAGCCGCAAGACCAGCCGAACGCTGTGAGTGTGTGTTAGAAGTCAGGAATGGTGAGAGAACATTGAGCTTGGTACATTTTTCATCTTCAAACCAAACTTGGGTCATCAGTCGACAAAGTTTAAATCTTGTCTGGCTAGTGCGCTTCCCATAATGTTTACACATTAGGTCAGTAGACGGAGAGTAGACGGTCTTTTGTGGCTGTTTGAATGTATTCGACCACATGAGCGTTTACACTACGAAAGCAATCCGGTCGATGCGTTTTCGACTACCTCTGGAAGTGGTCAAAAGTGTACAAGCTCAAAACGTTTAAACCCCGTTTACACTTGCATTTAACGTCGTCCACTTGGGATCGGATTGACAAAAATACTTCTTAATACCAGGTGTAAACAGGGCCTATCTGTTACAGTGTTGTTATTGTTAACTAAAACTTAAAATTTGTTTTCGGTAATTGAAATGAAGCTAAAATAAAACGTAAAAAAAAAAAATGAAATACTGCCTTGGCAACTAAACAAAATAAATACATTTAAGTTGAAGTAGTACAATTACTAAAACTAAACCTGAAATAAAAATGTAAGGTACATAGAAATATTTGTAAAAAATTATAGTAAAAATGACGAAAATACATTACAAAATTACTAATTGTTAAACTTAATGAAAACTGAACTATATAAAATTAAAAGCTAATTTAAAACATAATAAATACTACAATTGTAAACCGCACTAAAATAACACAGATCTGTAAGGCCTTCAAACTTTAGGCTTTGTCAAACCAATATTTTATGTTTGTCTTCCTATATAAAATAATTTCTTTGAAATTCAATTCAATTTTAATGCTACTACGTTCATCTTTAAACTGCAATTTGGCATCCTGTTTGCAATTCAATTGAATTCAAATTCAGTAATTTTAAAAGGCATTCTCAATTCAATTCTGAATGGCGCACAACCCTGAATGCTGTGCGGTTGCTAAGGTGTCCTGGGTGGTTGCTAGGGTATTGCCCACCCCCAAGTCTCTATGATACGCTGGTCTCTAGATATGGCTTGGGTCTATGGGAAATGCAACTCAGTTAAGATCTCAAAAGAATTATCAATTAGAAATAAATACACTTGATTCCCAGTGGTAAACGAATGGGTTTG
Source organism: Rutilus rutilus (assembly GCF_951802725.1). Classification (NCBI taxonomy): domain Eukaryota; kingdom Metazoa; phylum Chordata; class Actinopteri; order Cypriniformes; family Leuciscidae; genus Rutilus; species Rutilus rutilus. The sequence continues at coordinate 12,775,096 of NC_140211.1, forward strand.
TTTGTGCATGTCATGACAAATGAGATAATATCAAATCTGCAATTAATTAGAATCATTAGCATTCATCCCACCAGCACAAACAAAATGTAGATGGAGGAGCAGATAAATTATCCCCATGAATCCAGAGAAACGCCCACTTATCCCTGAAAACAACAGTTACTGCAATCTGTAAATGCACATAAGTTTAAGTATCCAGCTAATGCATTCAATAAACCATATGGTCAAGAAACCAACTGTGGACATGTTGGGCGGAAATCAAGAGTCTTCAGGCGACCGCACCAATGGCGCTCATGGTTGTGTGATCAATAGCAGCAGAATGTGAATATTGATTATGTGTGCGTTTTATGAGGAGGAGGGTTACAGGCCGTTGGGGGTTGGAGGTAATGAGAATAGAATGGAGCTCATGTGAAGGCAGTAAGGGGGTTACTGTAGCTAATTAATCCCCCGTGTGTTGTCTTTTGACTGCTCCATATGTGATACTTTCAGTTACTCGCTCTCATCTGGGGAAATTCCATCAATTACGGGATTTGGGTAGGGGAGAAATCCCCAGGGAAAGGGATTCTGGGTGAAGCATGCCAGAGGAGATCACATACACGCACAGATGCTCTACAGGAGTAATGGACCGGATGAAAGTAGGTGAACAGGGAACACCTGCCAAGAGGCAACTGGAATTTGGATCAGGTTAGAGAGGTCACAGGTGCTTTATGAAGGAAAACTCAATCTCAAGCTCTGACTTCATGCAAAGCTCGCATGCAAAAATCTTGACCAATTCACAAAGGACAGCATGAATTGGTATTCACAATGCATTTACCTTCTTTAGCATGACATATTTCAAAGTGAAGAAACAAACTGAATATTCAGCAAGAAATAATGTGTCAGCCATTTAAAAACTAGCTTAATAACATTTTAAAAGTGCCACTCAGGGTGTTTGAAAAAATTCAAGGCAATTTGAAAATACAGTGCTATGCATAAGTGAATACACCCATGCTAAAGTTGACTAAAAAGAGGAATAAAAAAATCATATTTTGGAAATTGAACTTAATGCCTTAATTTAAAAAATTAGGACAAATCCAACCTTTAAGGACACCGATTTTCTTTGTGAATGAATAATGTATCGTAAATAAATAAATGTTCTTCCTTAAAATACATGGTGCATAAGTGAGTACACCCCTATGTTAAATTCCCATAGAGGCAGGCAGATTTTTATTTTTAAGTATTTTTATTTTTATTTTTTTTAGGATACTATGCATCCTGATAAAGTTCCCTTGGCCTTTGGAATTAAAATAGCCCCACATCACCACATAGCCTTCACCATACCTAGAGACTGACATGGTTTTATTTCAGTTAGCCTAAAAGCTAGTTTGATTTGCATTGAGAGATGATCTTATGGAAAGTACCCCATGCCAATCTCTAGGTATGGTGAAGGCTATGTGATGATGTGGGGCTATTTTAATTCCAAAGGCCAAGGGAACTTTATCAGGATGCATAGTATCCTAAATTCTTTTTTTTTTTAAATACTTAAAAATAAAAATCTGCCTGCCTCTATGGGAATTTAACATAGGGGTGTACTCCCTTATGCACCATGTATTTTAAGGAAGAACATTTATTTATTTACGATACATTATTCATTCACAAAGAAAATTGGTGTCCTTAAAGGTTGGATTTTTCCTAATTTTTTAAATTAAGGCATTAAGTTCAATTTCCAAAATATGATTTTTTATTCCTCTTTTTAGTCAACTTTAGCATGGGTGTATTCACTTATGCATTGCACTGTATATATCGTTCAAATGTTTGGGGTCAGTAAGATAAAAAAAATTAAAAAAGACAGAAATTAATATGTTTATTCATCAAGGATGCATTAAATTGATCAGATGTGACAGTAAAGACATTTATAATGATACAAAAGATTTTTTTTTTTCAAATAAATTCTGTTCTTATAATCATCAACAAAATCCTGAAAAATTTGCATTACCCTTTCTACAAAAGTATTAAGGAGAAACACAACTGTTTTTAATATTGATAATAATACAAAGAGTAATGACTGTTGGAAATTCAGCCTTGCCATTATAAGAAAAAAAATACATTTTATAATGCATTAAAATAGAAAACAGCTATTTAAAATGCCAATAATATTGGATAATATATAAAATAATATAAAAAAGGGCATTCTGCACCTTTTTTGTGTTCCCTACGGAAGAATGTCAGAAATGAGTGACATGAAGCCAACTAAACAATGACAAAATCTGAATTTTTAAGTGAACTATTCCTTTAACATATTCTTATATTCTAACATAATCCTAAAGTATTTTAAGGCCCACATCTACCCTGTATTACTACACTTAGACACCAACACAGGAGGGGCAGCTTTAACAGAAGGATTTTAATGGATTTACCCATAAATGCTTCTTTCTAGACACAGGAATCAATGAGTGCTTTTCAAGCCCGTCTGCAACATGAGTATCTGGCCCACAGGTACGACCTCTCAAGGTTCCCACTCATTCACATTCAAACAAATACACACTCCCACCTCAGCAGAGGTGCATTATAATGCTGCACGTCTCTCAGGTAGAACAGAGGTCAATGGGTGACGGGAAATCATTCAGTGATTCATTCCACCTCTTTCTCGGTAGATTACATGGTGGAGGGAGCTCACACAAACGGCTGTGATGGGGGTGAACAGGGATGAAAATCAACATCTGAAATGGAAAATCTAGGAATTCTACAGATGGGTAGATGCTCATAGAAGAGTAAATGCTCATATCCAATGCTTTGGAATACAGACCTAAGGCTAGTTTCTGTTTTAAAGAAGACACTCAACAGATTATTGAAGAAGGGAAAGCAGCTTCAAAAATAGAGTGAATTTCATTAGGAGATATATGACAAAAAAAGCTTTTTTCCCCATGACTAAGACGATGGCGAGACAACACTAAATGATCATTAAATTATCATTAAAGGTGCATTAAGCAACTTTTCATGTTAAAAATACCCGTTTTTCTAACCCATACATGCTTAAACAATTGCCTGATGGGCTGAATGAGCCCTTCTATGATCACTGCGGTTGCCTCTATAATCCTGTACAGTAAAATAAATAAGAGGGATTCGGGACGGAATCGACTGGGCGTGACGTCATGCGCGTTCACGCTCACCTGGCTATGTCTGGCAGGTTTGTGTATTCGCCGCCATTATCCGCATCAGCGAAGACAACTCGAGCGACTTTTGCAAAAGTAGAAGATGGATTCAAAGAGACCGGCTTCTAGTTCATCCCAAACCCCAAAGCAAACTCCATGTAACCGCGTGCACAACTCTGGTTGCAGTTTCGCGTGTCGCCAGAAGGGGGCATAGTTCTGCAAAAACTCAGAGACTTGCGCAATGCACCTTTAACAGTCATTGAACGATAACTGTGACTATATCAACAGGCAATATCGTTAATGAAAAAAGACAAGACTAAAATGTAGCAAAAAAGAAAAACTTTCCAAATTCTCACTTTGTTTTTGTCGTAAAAAAAAGAGGACAAAATATTACAGACTGTCTTTAACAAGCCCAAACTATGTGCTTTCATTCTTGCGGTTGCCAGATGTCAAGAGTTTAAATCCTCAATCAGAGTGTTTCTCTTAAAATGATACATGTTCTGCCCTGTGTTTTACTTAACCTTTGTAATCTGGCAACCATGCACACCTGCTCTCTCTACACTGTGGAATCTGAAATGAATGATCTGAAAACACTGACAAACAACTAAACTGGAGTTTAGTGATCTCCACTGAGATATTCTGCTGAAATGAAGTGTCATTCATTTTTATGATAAATAGCCTATAATAAACCAGGAAACTAGATGAGGTAAAATTAACCATGCGTATGAGTTGATATTCTCTTGATTTCTGCTTATATGTGATTAATTCTGATGAGATGTAAAAATAAATGTCCTTAAATGACAACAATCGTTAGTTACAATTGTAATTTTGAGCAAAATAATCACAATTATCAATTGAACTATTATGCAGCATGATGAAAATGTGACCCAAGTTTTCATTAACTAAAACTAGACTAAAATTGCCAGACATTTAGTCGACTGAAACTTGACTAAACAAAAACAGGACAAGGTTGACTAAATATGATAAAGAATATAAGTATAAATAAAAAAATAGCTGACAAAATTAATACTATTAAAAAAAAATGAAAGTGTGGAAAGGTTATAGAAGTTTACATTTACTGTAAAGCAAATGTATTGAATAAAAAAAATATATATACAAAATTTTTATTTTACAAAATAATTTGGGCTCTAAAGATGCTACAAAGCTATTATGTCTAACCAAACTGTGTTCCAAATTTGAAGTTGATATCACAAAAATGTAGGTTTTAAGGTACCATTTTCATGGTAACGCAATGCTAAATTTCAAAATGTTTTTTTACAGGATGAATTTTGAGTGTTTAAGCTTTCAAATGATACCTAATTTATGATGATTACTAAAATAAGAAGAGAAAGAAGATAATAAAGCATCAGGTCACTGACAGTTAACAGGTTAAATAGATAGAAAATGCTGTCATACTTCACTCACCCTCATGTCATCCCAAACCTGTATGCATTTCTTTATTATGTGGAACACAAAAGAAGATGTTTTTGTGTTTTTGTTCCCTTTCCCTTAAAATTAAGCATCTAGTTTTGAACAAGACAAGAGTGATAAATGTTGCTAAAAGTACCAAAGTAAACATCAAGAGAGATTTATGTTATTCCAGCATAAGAATCGATATATAACTACGCAGAAAATCTATAAGGATTTCATACAATGGAGAGAAAACATGTAACCGCTTTTCCATTTGGCTTGAAAAAGGCCAGCAAAGCCTGTGCCATTGCTCATTGTCACCTCGGCAAACCCATTTCCCAGCAGCCCTGAAGGAAACTGCGGTTCAACATTTTTTACACAACACATGTCACATCGCGCACGGACACACGTACACGCCGCCCTGACCTAGAGCAACAACTCCGGGTTTTCCGTGAAGCGCCTTCCCGTGTTCTCCTTCACCGCCTCCCCACCCATCTTTGTCCCTGTGCTTGTCTGTAGCTTTTCCGATTAGGATTCAGTACTCAAACCCGCTCTTCCAAACGGTGGCAGAAACGGGATTCTCCAGCTTCACACTCCAGGTTACACATGGCTAGAGAGGGAAGAGACGCCTTTATCCTTCGTTATCGCTGGGAAAGCTCCCAGAGTGTAAAATTGAATTTTGATGAGATCATGTGCCGTGCCACAGCCGAGGGGAGACATTAGGGAAGAGTTTGGGAAGTGGATGAGGGCTTAAAGGAGAATACTGAAGCAGGTACCGTATATCAGCAGCGTCGCAGCCCCCTGCGCTAGAGACTGAAGATAACAGCCTCAAAAACAGCTTCCAGGGACTCTGGGAAGGCAGTCCATCCTTGTGCTGATGTGGAGAGAACTGTTAGTGGAGATCAGCAGGAGAGTCTCGCCTCGGGCTTGTTTGGGCGGATGTGCTGTGATGAATGACAGAATACATGGCTATTTGTCTCCGTGCACAAAATCTCATTTACCATTAACATTGTGTTTATCGGAGCCTGGATGCCAGTAACAAAGACCCTTTGAAAGGTCACACAATAAATTAAAACTGGGAATAACACTCCTGCCTATACTATGACGGGAATTTCATAAGCCGATGAAACACCCCAGATACGCACAAAAACGTGTAATGTCTGTCAACCAACTGTGCGGTATCTCTCAGAAAATCTACATGAATTACATTTCATGCCATCTTAAAGGGATTGCACTGTTTTTTGCGAATACAGATGGCATATAATAATCTGATTAATCCTGTAAGAACATGCATGGCTTGTCAAGTCCATTATGTGCCTCCGATATCCAGAACGTCCAACTGATGGCTCAAATCCGTGGTTTATAGAAGCAGCACAGTGAGACTCTTGAAGGTTGTATCCAAGACCTAAGCGCTAGTGTAGTTTAATTAAAAGACGTAGATGAGACCTACAGATTCAAGACTGGTCATGCTCAGCTTCAACCTTCCAACTGGGCCTGACCACCTGTCCCTCCGTGAGGAAGAAGAGGGACTGACAGATGGTGTCAGAGAGTCAGAAGCCGGTTTTTCCACTCTCCACCCTCACGTCACATTCAGCGGCTCATCAGTGCCACCTGCCCTGACCGACAAAAACACTTTCCCCTCACTGACAATGTTCATGGAGAATCCAACAGACCAGGATGAAAAGAGGTCTCCTGCACTTCAAAATTTAAGACATGGGGGCAAAAATCCCACATATTATGTGGTTTAAGCGATATTACACAAGCAAGAATTCTGTTCGTCCCAAACTGAGTGCGATTGCAAATGTGATATTGATTTTATTAAACAGCTGAGTAAACAAGAAGTTAATATTGAACTTTTTAGACAAAATATAGTCAGTATTGTCTGTTTTTGCTCTATTTTGCTGACTAAAATGGTTTCAAACAAATCCACAACAGAACCGTTGTGCATCTACACATGGGCGTCGGAAGAAAAAGAAAAGTGGGTGGGTCCTCCCCCAGAAAAATGTTACTGGAGTAAATACCATTTCATGTATTCTGATGCCTTTTAATTAAAACAAGTAAACTAAACTCCACTTCACGTCGGGCGGTTCTTCGCCTCCACGTCGTGCATTAAATGCACAGCTATCCGTGGATTATCCCCCTAATACCATGGTCATGGTCACAACTTAAAGCTGTTATTGATGTTTGCAACGTAATATTTGACTGGAAGGGTACAACGGGCGGTTACTTTCGTCAGTTGTGGCTCGTTGAGAAATATAATGTAGCAATTCAGCGAAAATGGAGTTTAATTTATTAGGGAATTCCTCAAGTGGAATGGATTTGACTGACGGCGCTATGAAAAGACAAATTCGCTGAATCAGAGACGGTAAAAGTAAGTGGGTCCAATATCATTGGTCTTAAAAAGTGGGTGGGTCTTGTCCCACCCATATACAATGGTTCCGACGCCCATGCATCTACAGTGAAAAGATGGCTTTTCTTGATACTGATTTAATTTGACTGGTAACAACCCTGTGTCTTATTATTTTAATTGAATTTATTGATTAAATGTAAGAATTTCACATAAAAGTTGATGCATATATCTAAGAGGGAAAGTATCACCCCTTAATGGAAAAGTTAAATGAACTGTACAGATATGAAAAATATGATAAGCTTTTGGACAGCTTAGATGGCACAACCAGCCAAGGTACTAGCACTAAAACACACTCAGCAAAATACAGTCTAATTATCTTTATTGCTAAAATCCCAGAAGATAGATATACTTGCATTAGCAGTGGTGGTTCACAACATGTTTCATGTTTCACTTCAACAGTAAAAGAAAAAATGTGGACCAGCAGCAAAAATCTAAACAATTACTTATTTTAAGAAGCGTTTGAGTTTAAACAGCCTCAGATTTACTGATGCATATTTTTATTTTTTTACCAGACTGCTGTTTTGCTCTCATTTCACTAAAATGAACTAGAATACTTTCAGTTGACGAACCTGCTGTAAATAAGCCAACTTTTCATTAGCTTATAGATGTTGGACCTAACACTTATGTCCACAGTTACATCACTGAACTGACACGACTGAGACTCCTTTTTTACAAATTAAATGTTACACAATCCGTGTATTAATTGCAACCGGTTGATTAATCGTTGGTGTTTTTGGTCAATTATAATGATTTATCTAGTTTTTAAAATCAGTCATTCAACTAGCTGACTACTTGAAATCCTTCACGGACCACAGGTTGAGAACCAGTGGTGTTGTACAAGATGATACCTTGTTCTGTGCTGTACTTTCACATACTACAAGACAGCACTTAACCATACTAAAGTATACTATACTGCACTTTGTAGCTTTAATACAATACTGTACAAAAATAATGCAAACAGCAAGCTAGGACAAAATAATCAGAAAAACATTCACACAAAATCCTGTTAAGACTAAAATATGCTGTATGATGTTAAATGATACAATAGACTGTAGCATCCTAAATGTATACAAAAATACTAGGGCTGTCAAACGATTAATCGCGATTAATCGCATCCAAAATAAAAGTTTGTGTTTACATAATTTATGTCAGTGTACGGAGTATAATTATTTTCTATATATAAATACACACACATGCATATATATATTTAAGAAAATGTGTTATTTATATATAAAATATTTATATATAATATATATTATATATTATATAAATATATATACACAGTATATACATGCAAATATTTCTTAAATATATAAATGCATGTGTGTGTATTTATATATAGAAAATAATTATACACTGTACACTGACAAATTATGTAAACACAAACTTTTATTTTGGATGCGATTAATCGCGATTAATCGTGATTAATCGTTTGACAGCCCTAAAAAATACACTATAATACAATAGGCATCACTGCACTAGGCCTGTCACGATTATGAATTGTGTACTGATGATTCATTGTCATACAAATTATTGTGATTAATGATTTAATTAGTCAGTGCAAGTATGTTATTTTTTGTGTTTTTTTCTTGGAATTGTATGTAATATAATATAATTTACTTCAATGCTGTAAAAATTCATGTTTATATAACTAGTTAATGTAATATAATATAATGAACTATAATATGAAACCCATAAGAATGAAGACCTTTTATTATCTTTGTGTTCTTAAGAACAGTGTTTTTTTAATTTTGTTTATTCTTTACTGCTACCAGATTGTGACTATCTCCAAACTGGAAAAGCAGACACAATATCACACATTTTATGGCTTTTTTTTTTTAACCGCTTAAATGACAGCATGAAATTGAAATAAAAGTGAAACTGCACAATTATCACAATCTTGCATAATTGCAATAAGATCAAATAACCATGATCAGATGAATCTACTATCATATAAAGTACTATCATCATTCTGTAGCATCAGTCAGAAACCTTATGTCTCGTCTCACATCTCTGCTGGCAGGGAGCAAGACCTTCCTCTACGGATGAAGAGTTCCACGCAGGAGTTATTGAGATGAATTGTCAAAGAGGTGTAAAGAAAGAGCGCAGCACACACTTCTCATCTCCAGTGGAGAAACTCTGGCAGGGGGAAGGGGAAGAAAACCTGATTACGGTGATAATGGCTGGCTGTAAATAAAGAGGCTGCGACAGTCATTTTTCAACGTGCTCTCCAGCCTCACTGATATTATGTTCAATTAGGCTCAGATATTTCTATCATGGGCCAGTGGAAAACGATCAATCAAGGCTGTCAGCAGTCTCTCTCGCTCGCTTTGCATCTCTGGGAAGGAAGCCAACATTACTAAATAAAGGTGCACACACAGAGATATACTGTTCAAAATGGCAATTACTGTCTTTGATGCAGTTTTAGCACTCCAGTTAAATCTGTAATAGTCAGAACATTACGTTAAGGAAAGAGATATGGCTTGCTCGGCATATCCCATGCAAAAGTAACAGGAAGTAAAAAGGCGATATGTCTAAATAAATAAAAAAATGTTTTCAGGATAAATAATCAGCGGGGCAAATAGCACGGTGATTATTTTTGATTAATCAAAAGAAGCAGAAATCATTATCAAGATTAAAATACAATTAATCGTGCAGCCCTATACCCAAGGTCAATATACAAAGTCAATATTTTCCAGATAACATTTTAATCATTTGTCACAACAAAAGCAAATTACTTCATTTAGGAAAAAAATGTAATATCCCACTTTTTATCATAATATTAAAAAAATTAGGCTATAATATTCATATTTAAAAGGTACACTACGTAACTTTTTTTGTTCAAAATTGACTACATTTAAACAATGAGTTAATAAATTATTAATCCTTCTTCCAAAACATGTTAAAACAATTTGTCCTGATTCACTATGGTAATATTATTATAAGCAGTGTTGGGGAAAGTTACTTTAAAAAGTAATGCATTACAATATTGCATTACTCCCAAAAAAGTAAGTAAATGCGTTACATTACTTTTGCATTACTTTTTCTCACCTGGGCTAGGTTTGCTTGTTTGTTTTTTAATAATAACAAAAAAAGTTTTCTTTTTGGCAAATGTTAAGGCCCTTTCAGGCTGAAGGAAATGCATATTTACGCCTGTACAGTAGAGGGCGCCGCTCAAACAAACCTTTCAACTGTGCTTCCATTCTGGATTAAAGAACAATAGGAAACAGTAAGTTCAACACTCTTATTCTAAAGTAATTGTTGCTTATTAGTCTGGTTGAATTGGATCACTGAAGGTCAGCAGCAAATACATTGGTTAATAAAGTGAGATTAAATACATAAAGTAGATTTGTGTAATTTAATATAGTTAATTATAAACGTTTTGCGTAAAATTATGAGATTGCATTTGACTGTTTTTATTCGTTTTGGGGAATAATGAATGTTTTTGTGCAAGTGAAATGAGTAAATGCATGTTCACAAGCTTATATATTTTGTAGTACATTGAAAAAGTAATGCGTTACTTTACTAGTTACTTGAAAAAGTAATCTGATTACATAACTCAAGTTACTTGTAACAAGTTACCCCAACACTGATTATAGGTGTTTATGTTTTAGATTTTATGATTTTGGCAGGAAACTGTGTACATATGTCGCTTGAGAAAAGTTGCTCCAGCTACTTTGACACGCGCGTGTATGGTGTTGGAGTGGAATAAGTTAGTTGTCACAACGAGTGAGAAAGGTTGACATGGAGCCGCTAAATCTCCAACCTCCGGGGAATCACCCGTTTAAAACAAAAAACGTGCAGATCAGAGGAGAGTCTGCTGGCCAAAAGAGAACAAGACAGAGCTCCGCAGACGTAATAAAACAAAAACCAACATTAGCTTGGCTTTTCACAGATGGAGAGAACTGAGGGATTTGAAATGTTGTAAAAGCGAAGCGGAGATGTGTTTTTATTACTCAACAGGTGAGTAATGCATTTTATTGAATGATAAATTGCCATATGTCGCTCTCTAACAGAGTTCATTGTAAAGCATTATCTGTTGAAGGGTCATTTTGGTGGTTGTAGCGCTGTGCTGGAATTGATTTTCAAGGAAGTACCGTGTCTATTAATGGGTAAAGCTACAGTAACATCTTCAGCCAGTCAGCTTGAGATCCTTTCCATCTAAACTGGTTATATCTCTTCAGTCTAGTAGTGAATGTTTTATGAACAGTGGATAACCATATTCATCCACACAGTCACACAGAGCCGAAGCACAACCAAAGCAATCTTCTGCAAAATGCATGCAGTTTTGTTTTTTTAAACACGCTGGAGGGCCAAAAGTTGCAACTGTACCTTTAATTAGAAAAAAAAACTCTATAAATGAGTTACAAATACATAGTTGCATTTACATATGGAAGGGAGATCATCATAGTTGGGGTTATTTGGCATCAAAAACATTGAAAACACCATTAGATCTCTTTACTGTCAAAATTATCCCAAAGACTATCAATATCAAAGAAATGGCAGAGGCCTTAATAAGTCAAAACACATATGCACTTTAACACTTCACACAATATGACTCAAAGTGAAGACGATCAAAACAAACAGTCATGTCAACAGCTCAGGCGCAAACACACAGGTTTCTCATCCTCCTAATGAGAGAGACCTGGTGTCCAAGATGTCACAGCCAAGCAGTTTGATGTGCAATTAGTGTCACTCTTCCATTCCCATTAGCACAGGGAATCTCTCCCAACTCCCAAGCATGATTCAGAAGAAAAACACATGCAACTTTTCAATCTGTCAAAGCTTTTGTCCTGTTCTGTCTAGAACCTTAGTAAATTTGAAAATGTATTTGTTCATAATTTTTTCACCTGTTAACTCTCCTAAAATTTTTAATAAGCCGTAAGATATTGAAGGGGTAGTTCACTCAAAAATGAAAATTCTGTCATAATTACTCACCCTCATGTTGTTCCAAACCCGTAAGGCTTTGGTTCATCTTTGGAACACAAATGAAGAACTTTTTGATGAAATATGAGAGCTTTCTGTCCCTCCATCGACAGCTACGCAACTGACACTTCGACGCTTCAAAAAGTTCATAAAGAGATTGCAAAAATTATCCATATGAATTGAGCGGTTTAGTTTCAATATTTGAAGAGAAATGTTTTGTCCCCCCCATTGCTGCCAATGGAGGGACAAAAATCTCTCAGATTTCAACAAAAAGATCCTCATTTGTGTTCCGAAGATGAACGAAAGTCTTACGGGTTTGGAACGACATGAGGATGAATAAATGATGACAGAATTTTCATTTTTGCATGAACTATCCCTTTAAACAGAGTCTTCAGGCAAAACTACTCAAAATAGTGAAGGAAAGATAACAGCACTTGCTGGCTCTGTCAGTTTCCACTGTGTGTGGCCTCAACAAACACAGCCTTTGGTCTAGTGTACACTACTGACACAGTAGCCATGTCAACCAAAGAGGGGTTACAATTTCAAAAATAGGCAAATTCAATAAGATTAAATTCTGCTCTTTTATGCAAACATTAGTGTAGAACCCACCCTTTTCATGTTAGCTTAGGGTGTATTAACACTGGGAAAATCCGCTAGTTCACTTGCTTTGGTCAAACACAATGTTGATTTCTTGTTTTGTTTGGTATGGTTCGCTTTCACACTGCCCTTTTTGCAAGTGAACCAAAATTTGTCAACAAAAACACACGTGTGCTAAGGTCATCCATTCATTGGACAGAAATTCAAACCGTACCAGAGTTCGTTTGGAACCGGACCGAGACCACCTCTTCAGCTGGGTCTCGGCACGGCTGTTTGGTCCACACCCGAGTGCGATTGCTGTATTCCCACCTGTCCAAAAGATTCGCACCAAGGGGGGAAACGAACTTGAGTTCGATTCAGTTGAACCAAACAAGACAGGTGTGAATACACCCTTAGTTTTGAAAGGGTCAGGTTATGAATCAAAAAGCATAAAAAGTTTGTCTGACTACTGACTGTTTGTGAGCAGTCAGAAAGTCAGTAGGTTCCAGTGGTTGATAAAACAAGCAAAAGATGAACCTGAGAGTCTGAAAAAACTATAATTTAACAGATTGTTCCTAATATTATAATCAAATTATAATTACAATTATTTAAGTACAAGTACGTTTTAACAACGTTTTCAAACAACATTTTCGTAACCACAAAAATAGATTTACAAGTTAGACAAAAAAATACTAGAGAGACGTTAGTAAAATCACTTTCATTTTATTTGGTTACTTACTATTCACTCGAAGGAAATGCAAGCCCTTTTGTTAAGATTTATGGATTTCAATTGTATAGTAAAATTCCATCAAATTGAAATAAATAATCCTTACATATTATTCAAATTATGATTTAAGGAGTCTAAATGAGTTAAAAAAAAATAGCTTAATGAAACATTTTGAGTTAATCTTAATGGAACAAGGGAATGGACCATTTAGTTTACGTGATTCGTATTCATAAATTTAAACATTTTCTCTTTTTTTTTCTTTTTTTTATGAATACGAATCACATTAACTGAAATGGTCCATTCCCTTGTTCCATCAAGATTTATACAAAATGTTTTATTAAGCTCTAGTTTTTTTACTCATTTAAAAATCTTAAAATATGTAAGGATTTTCCAATTAAATTTGATGGAATTTTACTATGCAATTGATATTCGTAAATAAAAAATAAAAAATAAAAAAAAGATTTGAGTGTACGTACTTACTGCTTTTTGTCCTAAGGAACTGTATACAACACAAGTAGACTACTTGTCCCTTCATTACAGATTTACATATCACGAAAACATGATTGAACCCTTAAAATTACAGACAAAAACCGTAGACCAATATTGCACACCAATACAATCAAGAGTAACCTTTTTTGGGACCAAAAAAATAATTTCCTGCCATAATGGAGATTCAAAAGTAGCCAATAATTTAGACAAATAAATGCAGGGCTGCATAAGGCAGCGAAGCATTGAGATGAATGGAAATGCAATAGCCAACCATTAAAATACCATTGTGGTTTTGCAGTGAGAATTGAAGAACATATGCAGAAAACACATTCGTTTCACCAAGCAAACCAAAGCAATGAAACATTCATGAGAATATATGAAGACGCCACTCAAAATAAGCCACTATGCTTTTTCAATTACCTATTTCATTAATGTATTTCATCCTCTTCATTGATTCACCCCTCCTGCTGTCAATGAATGGAGGACTGGAGTTCACTGGCTCTTTGTCATCACTAGGCCCTAATCTAAAATTCATAGCTTCACATTGAAAAAAATGATGTAAGCTTCACCTCAGCGAGCAATTCCAGAATGAAGTGCATTACCTGCGACTCTCCCAGGAAAAGTCATTTGATGAACACACGTAATCAAAAAATCAGGGCCAATAGTAGAGAGAAAATCCAATTAACCAAAGCAGGAGCAGCTCTCTCAGGAAAATCTATATAGCATGAGGTAATTGGGAAACACCTAGCGTCAGATCCAGGGAGACCCCTGTTATTCCACAAACAATGGATTGTATATAGCACACGGATAGACCTATTCAAAACCACTGGTTTCAATTAACAGAAACTATTGTGCAATACAAAATATAGTGTCACGTTCATACTGAACAAATTTCTGATTCATATCATCCTTTGGATAACTTGAATATGCAATTAGTTACTTGATTTTTTATGAGTCTTTATGCCAACGATCTCCTTGATGTCACGGTGTGTGTTCGACTCAGTGAAGGCGTAGTGTCCTGACAAGAGTTCATCATGCTGGAAAATTGGAAAACAGCAGCTGTGCTTTTTGCTACTTTAATTAATTCATGTTCTACTAGAATCCCAGGTGATCAATTTTGCATATCTAATCGAGTCAAACCAAAGAGGACGATGGGAAAAAAAAGCCATCCACCACCAAGCATTTCAGTCAAATGAGTCTGTATACTTTAATAGTCCTTCAAGACTCTCCTTTAAGTCTGGGCGAGAAACCAAAATGCCCCTAAAGGATCCAGTTGGGCAACCAAGAAGCTCAAGCCTCATCTCTTCGCTTCACGCTAGGATTTACACCAAGCAAAACATGTCATACTTGGAGAGGCAAGCAAACGGGTATCCGTTTACATGTAAAATCAGATTCCCAAAGACGGAAGTGAAACATGGGCCTTGAGGAATCTCTAAGCCAATTAGCTCAGCTCTTGAGAGCACAATGTAAGGGGCGAAACTGGATCGGATCGAATGCAAAGAACACTCGGGTTTGTGAGGACTGCCCTAAAGTTATTGTGCATTTCTAGCTGTTTATTAGTTTCATTTATCATACAACTTGCATGACTGGTAATCTGCACTGAGACAAAACAAAGCAAATAACGCTCTTACATTTACACCGAAACTCTGGCATCGGTTTTCTCACGCTTCACTGCTATAAAGCCTAAAATTTTCCACAAGCTTTGTGGTCAGCACATGCATTTGCAAGCAGTCATAAAGTAGACACACAAATCTCAACACAAGTCAATTAAGCGGCCATTGCACCTGGTGCTATGCTATTGGGCAGTGGCGTAACTTTGTTTTAAAAAGTGGGTGGGACGGGTTTTAAAAAAAAAAATGCTAAATCATAAATCGATGTATGTACAATAACATTACGATGTCCAGCGATCGATTGAAATAGTGCATGGGTTTAATTTGTCGTTTAATGAGGTTTGATATTATGTGTATATTGAAATGGTCCAGTGGTAGAACTTTTGCCAAGCGTGTCAGAGGTTGTGGGTTCTAATCCGCACTCGTAGGCTATATTTTTATATCGTAGACTCGTAGTTTTTTTTTTTTTTTTTTCATTAAAACCGATTATGTTTATCAGTGGTTGTATATCAGGCAAGCATACGTTTGTATGCATTTTGTTTTGTAATGTCACCGGAACGAATAGAGAGTCTCCACAACGGATTGAAGCGCGCGTCCGAGTGAAGACTGTGCGCGAGCCACAAGAGAACACAGTATCCGCGCCTGTGTCTGTATCTGATCGCAGCGGCAACGAGCACTTTGATCACTTGATTTCAAAAACAACACATTTCAGCGGTAGATCGCCTCTTACAAACGAACTAAATGAATGCTCTGCTAGTTAACTGGAGATGTTTTATTTATTTGTATTGGTACATTCGTGCCGCGAGATGTTTCAAAAGTGGTGGGGACAATATCGACCTTAGCAAAAAGTGGTGGGGACATGTCCCACCTGTCCCACCCGCAAATTACGCCTATGCTATTGGGCCATATGCCAAGGGACGTGCACGGCCTCAGCTGACCATAAATCACCGGATAATGTGCAGCATGGCCAAGGTGAAAGTGTTCCAAGTTTCTCCCTTAGCATTCAAATAAAACTGTATTGCCAGGTTTCACAGACAAGGCTTAGATTAAGCCGGGATTAGCCCTTAGTTTATGAAGGACATTAAAGTAGCTTTTATAAACGTGCCTTAGAAAAAAAACATTACTGGCGTGTATTCCAGAAAGCAAGGTTATCGTCCCGTCAAACATGCACTGAACTCTCGGTTGATAAAAGGGATAGTTCACCCAAAAATGAAAATTAGCCCATGATTTACTCACCCTGAAGCCATTCTAGGTGTATATGACTTTCTTCTTTCAGACGAATACAGTCGGAGATAAAAAAAAAAATGTCATGGCTCTTCCAAGCTTCATAATGGCAGTGAATGGCTGTATTGGATGGCTTCAGGGTGAATAAATCAGGGGCTATTTTTCATTTTTGGGTGAATTATCCCTTTAAACCAAACCTTGCTTACTCGAGCTATGCTGGTTCCAAAAACTTGTCTGGGAGAAAGTTCATCCAACCCAGAATATGTTAACGGTTAACACACCAGGCATTCTCAACTAGGGGTGTAAATATTAATCGATTCGTATCGATGCATCGATTATACAGCCGACGATTCGATGCATCGATGCGTCCGCAAGAGTATCGATTAATGTGTTTATTTTGCCGCCTGTCTATTTTCAGCATCTGCTCCGACATATGCGTACAATCTACTAAGCTGCGGGTGGCGCTAACCTCATTATTGTCTTCTACTTCACACGCGTTACTTACGTTTCACAGTCTATCTATGTTCACACACACATTGTTGAGTCTGACTTTCAAGAGCGATGGAACCGTCAGAGCGAGCTGGCAATGACAGTAAAATGTTACACACTCCAGTCGGCGTCGTCATGGGTGTGGATGTATTTTGGCTTCAGGAAAACAGACGGAGCTGTGGTAAGAGTTGCCGTTTGTCTGATTGCGCCCGTTTCGCACATACTCCGTTTGTAGTGCGTATTTTTTTCCGTACCCATGTTAACAGGTCAGAGTTTTCACACTGCACGCGGTTGCGGTCCGTTTATCCGTTCCAGTTGCGGTGCATAGGCTATACAGCAGTGCAGAGATCGTTTCCGCACCGAGTCTATTTGTGCTGTGCTGCACGCGCTGAATTAAAGTGACAGCGCATGTTTCGTGGTCAAAATGAACACAGATTGACATGAAAATGTAGTAATTTCACCATAAATGCGTTTAATTAAATAAATTGTAGTAATCTCACCATAAATGTATTTAATTTAATTGTACTATTTTTCACAGTCATCTTTTTTTACTTTAAGACCAGGGTAAAGCAAGGAAAACTACAATTTACCTGAACAAGGCGACATAATGAACAACACTTGTCTCATTCATGGAGGTGGAAAAACAATTTCTTTGCGACATGCAATTGTATTCTGCATTCTCAATAAAAGGCAAATTATTTATTATTTTTGTTGATTTATATGAAACTTAGATATCATGTAAAAATCTAGTATTGAATCGTATCGAATCGTATCGCGGGGAATTCTGAAGTATCGAAAATAATCGAATCGTTGGCTTAAGAAATCGGTATCGTATCGAATCGTCATGTAGGCTCCGATTTACACCCCTATTCTCAACAGAGCGACGGATCGACGAGTCGCCATGGAAACGGACGTTAAAAAAAAAGTGCGCCATACGACTTTCTTCTTCTTTTGTTAAATGCAGATTTACATAGTGCATATCGCCACCTATTTGCTGGTTGTGCAATCATTTTTCAATCTTTTCGTTTAATAAGCTTTAATCACCGTGAATAGAACTATAACGTTTGTTTGATGCCAATTACATAATAAAAAGAAAGACTGATTAAACTAAATAACAGTCTGTGATTGTAAAGATAACATGGCTGTATAAGTTTTTTTTTTTTGTCATTTTGCTTCCACATTGCTTGAAAGGTAAGATATACCGTATATCATATCATATATGTCTTTTATTATAGAAAATCGCTATATCGATTTTATTATATCGCTATGCTACATTATAGCATAGAAACCGTCCTGTTGGAAAATGAGATGAGAATTATATAGTTATAGTTATATTACCTTGTAACATTACCTGAACAGAACAGAAGCTGCTCTGGAGTAGGTTATGTTCAGAGAGTAAGTGCTATGGCTACTTGCATACCCTGAAAGTTGAGGTTATCCGCTTACCACCTTAAACATACCGGGTATGTCACACAACCTGCTTTCTGGAATACCCCCCAGGTGTGCATCTTGAGACAAAACAATGGCACTGACATATTTTTAGATATGCCAGTGCAAGTTGCGTTCAGTTAAAACAGCTCAAACATGCATTGTAGTCAAAGACTAGGCTTAAGGCTTGTCTGTGAAACCAGGAGTAAATGATTGAAATGCTGCAAACAGCGACTGAATAATCAAATCCAGGCACAATCCTAGTATCTGGAAGCTGAATATACAAAAGCATATTAGGGGCATGTAGGAAAATAGGCAGCTTTGGGAGTGGGAGTTTTGCTCTCCTCGAAAAGTACGATATGAGTATCTCAGATCAAACCACTCACCTTTTTCTGATCATCCAGACCATGAACTACCTGCTTCCGCTTTTGAGGCTGAGATGTAGACGCCTCGGCTCCCGACTCAGACATCTTCCTAAAACACTCCTTGAAGTATCCACGGCACTTCTTCAAATAAAAATCCAACGCTCTCAGACCTGCTCCAGTGTTCCCGAATCCAAAGTCCCTATGCAACCGAGCTAATTCCCTTTGCCACAGTAGTGTCCATTCATTCGTGCGATTCATTGAGTCTGGGGCAGGACAGACGCGCGATCACACCATGGTGCATCCCTTCAGATGAAGCCCAGCACGGCTGCTCTGTGACAGGCATCGGGAAGGGGGGAAGGGCCCCTGTGACCAGCAACCCCAACTTCATAATTACACATTTCGGTATTCACAAAGTCATTTTCCCGATGAGCTGAAATCTTTCAAATGACATAGTGTCATAATCCTGCAGCTTTACATCACAGTCGGTTCTTGTAAAATCCTCCAAATCCAGAGATCGAGGTACTTTTGCTCCAGACTTGGTCTTCTTTACATAATCAGGTGCATGTGTGACAGAAGAAAACAAGACAAAGCAAACTTAGAACTAAGTGAGGGCAAAATAACTGCTAAACTTCAAGAGTATTGAATAAATGTTTAAACTAAATACAGTACAAGCAATTTGTCATTTTATTAGATGTGCACGTGCAAGTGCATTATATTGTGTTCTGCTGAACAACGCGAGCTTGCAAACATTGACATTTATTTAATATAATTATATTATATCACAATTCATATAGGGCATCCAATAAACAACAAACGTGTCTAGATAAACTTTCTAACCCTAGAATTGACATATTGGGCAAGTTGGATTTCGGGAACAATACGTAAGCCGCGACACACAAACAAATATGTATTTGAAGAATAGTTTTTAAAATACTTATTCTGACTTATGAAATTTTTTCACAATCCATGCATATGGATAAAGACTCTTAATTTAAGAAATCATATCTCTGCCATCATCAAGCAACCCCTCCTTCACAGCGCTCGCATTGTAGTCGAGATCCTTTGGTTTTTAAGTGATTTAATCTAAAAATGTAACATTGCACAACAATTCAAACCGCGAACCTTATAGGTGAGGTTTGATTAAACATATTTTACACCGAGCATCTACTTAATGACGATAGAACAGAAGATAAAAGAGACAACTCACCCCAAACAGGAGCGCTGGGTGTCCGCTGAGGGATGCGGAGCAGCAGTGAGTGTGAGTGAGTGCACGCGGGACCAGCGCGCGCTACAGCAGCTTCAATCCATCACATTACGTCATTCCGCGCACACTAGGCTCTTCTCGCCGCTTCATACCGCTGAACGTCTCCATGGAAACGTCAACAACGAATACGCACAGTGTCACCTAGCGGCAAACAAAGGCGGTGTTGGTAGCAATATATCAACAGTGCAACATAAACAATAGCATGATGATTCTAGATTAGTTTAATATTTAAAAGTTAGATTTCATACTGTTGATTGGGAAAAGAAAATGTTTAATTATATATAAAAAATATATTATTAATAATAATAACACATAATTATACTTACAACCAGAGCCTAAAACTAACTTTTTGCCCCACCTGCCAATGGCCGTTGACTTTAGAAAATGTACCGGCCATAAATATATATTTAACGGCTATGAAACTGTTTTTGCAAAAACAGGCAGTTATGACACCAACATTTTAGATGCCAGTGAAAAAAAAAAAATTCGAGACCATGGCTAAAACCACTAGCCCAATGTAAATTGAAAACATTCAAGTAAACAGTCAGTAATCAAATAATAACAAGAAATCAAATTAAAAACACAAATATTAGGCTGCTGTCGCTTTAAGAGCGAATGCACGGATCTAATATACCGATACTGATACACATGCATTTACTTTCTCAACTGTTTATAGACATAACCGAATATGTTTCCTAGGATACTCGCTAATTTTTTAAATAATTTTGTGTGAATCTGTCCGCTCAAGTGCAAGAAGAAGAAGAAGCTCAATTCAGTATTTGCAAGCTGTTTGAGACGCACACGCGCAAATAACGAAATGAGCTCCATTTTGCGTCTCCTTGCGCTTAAATTTCAAGTTTTCATGTCAAGGCTTAAGCTTTCATGACGATGCAGCGCTGGCCCGTAAACTGTCCCGAGTATCATTGTTTTTGAAAATGCATAGTTAGAATTCATAAAAATGTTACCGGCCAACTGGCGAGTAACACCGTTTCATATACTCGCCAACGCCGATTTGTACTCGCATTTGGCGCTTGCCAAGTGTTAATTTTAGGCCCTGCTTACAACTGAAAGAAAATGTGTTTTGAAGAATTACAAATACAGCCAATAATTGAATAAACATAAAAATAAAACAAACAAATAAATAAATAAATGAAAAACAGTGAATTAACAAATGAAAAGATATAGAGTTAAATAAAAATATTAACATGTTTACAAATAGAAACACATTTTTCAGCTCTTATTTCTCCAAACATATTATTGGTTTTAGGTAATGTTGAACTTCTGACTTTAAAATGAAAAACAAAGGCTTATTTCCCCCAACAAGTAACAAACCAGGTTCACTGAGTTTTTTACCCCCATGACCTGCTGTCGTAGTAGCATCCGGATGTCTGACTCCGCCTCCAGTCTTGCTTCCCTAGCTGTGATTGGCGGAGAGGAGTGTGGAGGCGGGGCGGAGTGTAGCGCGCTGTGTGTCCAGTATCTAGGCGGGACAAATGGTCAGACTGATCAAATAAACTTTTTTACTCACTAGGAAACGGACACATACAACTTTTCCTCAGCTATGCATCAAAGGCAGTTTGTGTCCTCTTTTTATTTATTCACGGTTACTTTAATGTGACTTGGGTTAACTTACAGAAGTGCTGGATCCGATATTCTTGGAAACCAGGAACTGTAAACGTGTGATGCTTACAGTATCTGTAAAGTAACGTTATTTCTACGGATTTATGGGCACGACCGATGCCGAGTAGTATGTGAGAGAGGTACATTTCTCTTTTTGGGTGAGTAGCTTTTTATATTTTGTCATGTTTTTGTAGTTTTACTCTATGGAGAATGGAGAGTAGTGTAATGTGAGGGAACGTTAGTTGGCTGTAAGCTTGCGGTTAAGTTTCAGGATTGTTTGGCTTAACTTATCCTAACTAACATCCATTTTAGTAACTAAAATTAATCGAAAACAATGTTTTGTTCTATAATGCGTACGTTCATTTCATTATATTATCATGCATTACCCTTAGGACACCAATCACACTGGCGGCTCTCTGGATTTTTAACCCGCGCTAACTGACTGTGAAACCTCTAGTTTTGTAGTGTTATGAGCCAACATGACTACAATCTTGATGTAAATACGAACGTATATAAGTACATAATTCATTCCCGAGCGCTTGTTATATACCATATTCTAATTTAAATACAACATATAGCAGATGAGTAAATGAGTTGTTAGCTACCTATGCTAGTAATCTTAGTCGGATTTATTTAAAAAAACTCAGGAATATTAATAGTTTATCTAGACTGTTAAATTATTAAAAGCGCAAGACATTTGGGCAGCTAAACGATTTCTTTAGAGTTGTAGGAAAGTTAGTAACTTCCGGACTAAGTATTTTGCAATCTGCTAGATTCCGCGCCAAGATTTCAAAAAGTGTGGAGGCGCGCGGGACGTGATGAAGTCCCGCCTCCTCGCGCCCTCTCATTGGCCGCTGTCAGTTGGGGGTGTGTTTTCGTTTACGATCTCCGTAGCCATTCGTTGGAACGCTTGTCAGTTATTGCTAAGCGCAAAAATATCAACACTAATTTGAAATCAAAATACTTTTTTGATTTACGCACATTTATTCATATCTGTTACATTTTTTAAATTAGTTTTAGCTGTGTGTGAGTTATACCCGTGACTGATCTTCACAATGTTGTCTCCAAGACTGTATAATGCTGTGAAGAAACGGTAGGATTGATTTATTGGTTGCAATTTAAACTGTGTAAGTGAACGTTGATTATTGAAACGTTGCCTCGTGTGTTCGTTTTTTTTTTTAGGTGGAAAATGTCCAGTACGTTATCAGAAGGTCAAACAGTAATCAAGAAGCCTTTAAGAAGTCCAGTGAAGGCAACATCAACAAATGACGAGGTCAGTTACAAGTATTTTGGTGTAACAAATGTCAGACTTGAAGAACCAGTACAAATTATTGTCCTACTACATAAAATAAGCATTTTTTGAAAAATAAAAGAGTGTGATTATGATCATGATGACCTATTGTGTTTTCTATGTAACAGGGGCATGTTTTTGTCGAACCACAAACACCACTAAAAAACTCAAATAAGGCTTCAGCATCTGAACCTTTGTCACTTGAGAGCCATAATATCATGGGGCCCCTGACAACACCTACTAAGGGCCTTGAGGCACCGTCTAGCGAGCCCTGGACACCCACCTCCAACCTGAAGATGCTCATCAGTGCGGCCAGTCCTGAGATTCGCAACCGCGAGAAAGAACAAGCCGGGGACAGTGGCGAATCGGAAAACTCACAGGTATCATCAGTTCAAGTCTGTGTGTGTGTGTAACAGTACTCAGAGTCTCACTATTTGTTGCAGTTCTGCCTCTGTATTGCTAAAATGCTTTGTGTGTTTTCCATTGTCGTGCCACACAGGAGCTTGAGCAAGGGGAAGAAGTAGAAAAGCTCCAGATAAGCCGTAAAGACAAAAGCCTGGGTTTGCTGTGTTACAAATTTCTTGCAAGGTACCCAAACTACCCCAATCCTGCTGTAAACAACAAAATCAGCCTCGACGATGTGGCATCAGAACTGAGTAAGTCACTCGCTGATCAAACAAAACTACTTCTTTCGGTCATCAATCATGTTTGTTTCATCAATCCTAATGGCTTCCATTCTCACTATCCTCTCAGAAGTGGAACGACGTCGTATTTACGACATCATGAACGTTCTCGAGAGCCTAAACATGGTCAGCCGGCTGGCCAAGAACTGCTACACGTGGCACGGCCGGGTGAAACTTGCGCAGACACTTGCCGTGCTGAAGCGGGCTGGCAAAGAGAACCGCTATGAGCAACTGATACACCAGATCCGTCAAAGGAACCTAGAGCGAGAAGAGAGAGAGTTCGACTTGGAGGGAGAGGAGAAGGAGAATGAAGAAATGTCCAGTTTTGACATGGATGGAGACTCTGGTCAAGCAGAGCTTTCAGGAACAGATCCTAAAGCAGGTAACTATGCCACAGCCTGACATTGGGTCTCATTTCATTATTTTGTATTCGTACACACAGGAGAACTGTGTGTTCTTCTCATGAAAAACGTCCACCTAATTCACAACACATACGTACGCACATCAATTTGTTCTTAATTTTGTTCTAATGTTAATATGGAGTAACGTATTTTGACTATAAGTCACTCCGGGTCAAAATTCCATTGTTGAGAGCAACAAAATACACAGATGGAGTCGCTTAAAAGGTCAGAAACACATTCAGAAATAATGCAAAATGCCGGTAAATAAAACAAAACATTTGCAACCATTAAAAATATATTTTAGTTTCTCTCCGTCCACAACCAATATTTATATTTAATGGTATTTACAACAGAATGGGAATTAAAAAATAATCTAAGTATTAAACAAACAAATTATAGTGGCACTTATGATAAATGCCAAGCCTAAAATGTATTTACAGCAAAGATTAAACTACTGGCTTGTGGGAAATGCTATACAAATAAACTTGGCCTCACATATCTCTCATCCGGCACAACTTTGCCTATGTTTTGCATGCAAGGTGAATCTGTGTTTGTATACAGCGAAACCTCGCAGCTGCTGTAATGCATTTTATCTTACTGTATATGATGAAATATATTTAAAGGTGTAGATTGTAAAATTTCTGTACTAAAGCAAAAATCTACCATAATATGTTTGCAGAGATTTAGGAAACATGCTAAGTTCACATACTTGTTTCTCCGAAAAGCAATTCTAGCCAGTTCATTCAGCCAGTTATTCTACTTCGAGATGTTAGTTCTGTGTGGGAATGTCTGTTTTTGTTTTGGTCTGTGTGATTCCTCACACTGCCAATTTACGCAATAGTATTTCAACACACCTAGTTTCCAGTGGGCAGAAAACGCAGCATATTGCGGCCATGGAAGCCAGCAAACAAACGAGGTCAGAGATTGCAGATTATACCCGACCTAAAAATCTGCATCGATCTAAAAAACTATGACCAGAGGCATATTAAAACTCATCATCTCAGTGTAAGGCTCTCTGTTGTCAATTGCGTTTGTTCCTGTTGCGTGTTCTTAATCTGGCAGCCCACATGAGAGTTGAGTCTTGACTGCAGTAACGTTAACCATTTCAACCGCTAGCTGTCAATTTTACATACTGCACATTTAAGATGTCTAACATTTCATCTCAACACGGTTATAATGCCAGCCTTCGTACATTTAGAATGCATTTTAGTACAAAAGTAACGAATCAAATCATGATTTGTTCGTTAAAACGCTCGTACGCAGATTTCAAACACAGATTGGTGCTATGCATACTCCGTGAATAAAACCTGTTACCTCTGCTTTTTCCCAGCAGCTTCAGCGAATAGTCGAAAAGACAAATCTCTGAGAGTGATGAGTCAGAAATTCGTCATGTTGTTCCTGGTGTCCAGCCCCCCTGTGGTTAGTCTCGAAATAGCTGCCAAGATCCTCATCGGTGAAGATCACGTGGTGGATCAGGACAAAAACAAGTTCAAAAGTGAGTGCTGTTCTCATCGTACATGTAAAATACACTCTGATCGTTGGGATAGTGGAGGGCACTTATGTTTTCCGTTTCATTTGGTGGTTGTAAACAGATACAAATCTTTTAAAAAGTGCATAATCAAATGTACTCGACTAATAAAAACTGCTATGAGTCTATGGCCGTGTGTGTCCACCAAAGCGTTTTTTCCAATTGCCGTTTTTTACCAGTCGCCTAGAGTTGAAGAATGTTCAACTTTGGGTAAAACACAGCGCTCATCACTGTCACTTTTTACCCAACCGTCCAATCACAGTGGAGGAGGGGCGGGACAAATACAACACTGACCAACCACCACATTCTGCTTGTACAAGGTCAACAGATGACAACAACAAGCATAATAACTAGAGATGCACCGATTACAATTTTCTAGGCCGATTCCGATTTCCGATTTTTCATTGAGTTTGACCTGCCGATACCGATTTTAGCCGATTCCGATTGAATTTTTTTCTAACCACTTTACAGCACACACAAATATTTATTTTCGATCTTTTCTTTAACCCTTTCACACATAAGTTTAAAATATTCTAACTGACAACCCCACCCCCCAGAGTGAGTTTTTTCAAGGCGACCGTTCCCTTTAATGTTTCCATGGCGACGCGTCACGCTATACACCGCAGCCACAATAATACTGTATGACAGATGTGTCGCTTTTATTTCGCTTTTCCTTTTTTATTCAAAATATTCACAAACTTGCTTACCATGTCATCAACTAGCCTATCTGATATTCCGATTCTCACATACGTGTAAGTGAGTGTGTTTGGTCGTTTAAAAACCTTTATAAATAATCTTGATCTATAAACATGAGATGGGCGCCGCAATGTTGTCCTGTCAGTCGGATTTACAGCACGTGAATTCATCAGTTTCTCCCGAAATAAATGCAAGAAAGTGGCCGGTGAACTGAGAAGAATAGAGTAAACTTTATAGTTACTTCCACTATGTTTGTCTGATATGAATAAAACATGTCGGCAAATTATATTTGAATAGATTGTTATTGCTGCTTCCACAGACATCAGTGTGTATTTTACAAACTCCTAATGTATTGTTTTACTCGTGCTTATGTGTATTTAAATATATGAAGCCTAAAATAAACATTATGAGGTTGAAAACACTGCTTAGTTGTGATATATGACAGCGCTGAACGCGTCCGACTCTGGCTCAGCGCCAGCCAACGCGCGAAAGCACAGTTTGAATCTGGCAGTTATGCGACGTCACTGAACATTATAAATGTGGCACCGTACTCTCAGGGGCAGGCACAGAGATAAAAATCCCATATATGAGACCGTACCGCTCAAAAGGTTAATCAAAAGCCCGAGTGCATTTGACCTGCATAAAATCGGCATATGTCAGACTGACCGGCCGGTCGCCGGTCATGGCCGATCACGTGAAAATCGGCCAATTCCGGTCACCAGCCGATCAATCGGTGCATCTCTAATAATAACGGAACAAAATAATTTAAAACAAAAGCCAGAGCAAATACTTTACATTGTATCAACATTTTTAGATAGAAACAATGCAGAAACAAACTATCTTTGAAATGAGATACTAGTAACACTTCCAAGGATATTCCATATCATAGCAAGCAAAGCATCTAAACTGAAAAATACGCTGTGCTGCCAAAACGCTCTCAAGGTTTCATTTGGCTAAATGCTTTGGTGGTTTACATGACACCGTTTTGAACTAAAAACAGAAAACTTTTTACGAGTTTTGGCCATTCATTTACATGACAACAGCTTTTTGGGGGCCTGTAAACGGGGTTCAAAGTGCACTTTTTAGAAAAAAAGATACTGTTATCATCTGTAAACTACAAAAAGTTGATGTCATGCGTATTACGTGTTCAGTCTATAGATCTTATGCTCCAGAGAAATAAGCGCGCAGCCATCTTTATAAAATTGTCTTTTAACTTCCGGTTTTTGCTGTAGCTCTGTATATTTCAATGGCATCGCTGTCCAAGAGTAATTGGCTGTTGAAGTGGATTTACTTATTGTAGAGTTAACAAAAGTTATCACGAGCATTATAATGTTTAAAGCATGTCTTAACAAATGTCAGTAAACCAGGAAGATTTTAAAACGAGAAGTTCATTCATAAATATACGTAAGATCGCTGTGGGAAATACAAACCGGAAGACAAAAGACAAACGCAGTGCTAAAAAGGGGCGGGGCTACATAAGGTCTATAGGCGCGTAATGTTTCTTTACGATGTGACATCGTCAACCACTGGCCTGGCATGAACAGGGATCATTTTGACAATGGTGTCATCTGTACGCGGAAAACGCAAAGGAAAAACTTCTTTGTCATGTAAACTTACCCTAAAACTCATTTTCTTGTCATTGTAGTGAAGATGGAACTGATTATTCCTTTTTCTGTTTGTAGCTAAGATCCGCAGACTTTATGACATTGCAAATGTTCTGAGCAGCCTAGAGCTGATAAAGAAAGTGCATGTGACTGAGGATAGAGGAAGAAAGCCTGCTTTCAAGTGGACTGGACCAGAAGACTTGCCATCTCCAAAGGGTGAGTGTGACCTGTCTGACTTGATTATGATCTTATTCAGACTTACGGTGTTTATGAAGTAATGTTCATGTTTTTTTCACTTCTTATATCATTTATTGTTGTTGGTTATGTTTACAGATGTGGGGACCTCTACTACATCATCAGCATCACGGCCTCTGGAGTCTCGTTCCTCTGTTGATAACTGTGCTAAAAATCTCTTTTCCTCCCCCGGAACAAAGCGAGGTTTTACACGCCACAATTCCTTAGTCAAGCTGGTTAAGAGCATACAGAGCGACCGCAGGAAAATAAACTCTGCACCTTCTAGTCCTGTTAAAATGACAGGTGAGCCATTATTGTTGTTTCATCATAAGCAAGCAACTGACTGATCATCTTCTGTTTTCTGTGGGAATTTTCTACTTTCAGATATCAACTAAGGTCAGACATTATTAGGGTTAGTTCACCCAAAAATGAAAATTCTGTCAGTAGTTACTCAACCTCATGTTGTTTCCAACCCCGTAAGACTTTCGTTCATCTTCGGAACTCAAATTAAGATATTTTTGATGAAATCTGAGAGCTGGATCACTCCTACATAGGCTTCTATGTAATCGATATCTGCCATCCCAGAAAAGTTAGTAAAGACATTGTTAAAATAGTCCAAGTGACTACAGTGGCTCAACCGACGTTTAGTTTATCAAGCGACGAGAATACTTTTTGTGCGCAAAACCCCCCCAAAATAACAACTTTATTCAACTATTCATTTTCTTCCGTGTGGGCCTCTGACGTGAGTTCACGTAGTGTAACAGCGCAGCGCTTCTGGGTTGTACGTCAGAACGTAGGCTCACTATTGGCCGACGCTGGTCATGTGTGTGATGTGTGTGCCAATAGTGAGCCTACATTCTGACGTACAACCCAGAAACGCTGCGCTGTTACACTATTTCAGATTTCATCAAAAATATCTTAATTTGAGGTCCGAAGATGAACGAAAGTTTTACGAGGTTGGAACCGATGAAAATTAGCACTTTTGAGCTAACTCGGGTACATTTACATTGTTTTAATGTTGATTAATGTACACTGTCCCTTATTTCAAATAAACAATAAATGAAAAATTGAAATGAACAACGTGAGGGTGAGTAATTACTGATAGAATTTTCATTTTTGGGTGAACCAACATAGTAAAAAGACTCAAGTTTGTCTTCCTCCTGCCTCCCAGCTTGAGATTGTCTCTTTGAAATCGAATCGAGAGAGAGAGAGATATATTAATACTTTTAGCAAGGATTCAACTTTGCATCACAGGAATAAATTACATTTTATAATACACTATTTCATTTACTTTAAGTTGTAATAATTTTTACAATACTACTGTTTCAACACTGAACTGACTTCAGCTAAACAACAGCCGAAATGCATCATGTTCCTGTCATCACTGTGATGACACTCTGTATTGTTTAAAGCACTATATAAATAAAGATGACTTGACTATACTGTATTTTGGATAAAAAAAATAAAATGCAGCCTTGATGAGTGTGTTTTTGAATTCTTTCAAAAACATAAAAAGTGGTAACACATTAAGGTCTCATTTCTTAACATTAGTTAATGCATTAACTAACAATGAACAGTATATTTTAAGCAGCCTTTATTGACCTGTATTGACTAATGTTAGTCAGTATAAATGTTCATGTTAATTCACAGTGCATGATACAACATTTGCTCTTAAAAATGTATTAGTAAATGCTGAAATTAACATTAACTAAGATTAATAAATGCTGTAGATATACTCTTCATTGTAAGTTCATGTTAACAAACAAAACCTTACAGTAAAATATTACCACAAACATCTTACAGAGCCTAATGATGAACTAATGATCCATCTCTTGTCTGATAGGTGATTCTGCAAACAGTGAGTTCTACACAAACAAAATGGCTCATCTGGCTGCTATCTGCAAAAAGCAACTAGATGAACAATCGACGTAAGTAAACATAACTTCTTAGAGCAGAAAAAATACAGTGAACTACCAATTTCAGACATAACACACCTATGGATTTGGCTTGCAGGGTCCATCATATTCAACCGAACAATGAGGTGACGGACGCTGTGAATGGAAGCCCTTCACACTCATCTGAATCCTCGTCCTCTAGCAATCATCAGCCTTATGGGCCTTCAGGAATGCAGATCCCAGTTCTGCCCGCTGGGGCGATCTCATACCTTTCGACTAAGTGTTCCCCAATCATCCCGGTTCTGATTCCTCAGCATCAGACAGGCGGGTCATATGCTGTTTACATGCACCCCACCTCTCTAAGACCACAGCCCACCAGCCTAGCGGTCCGTTCAATGACATTTGAGAGCCCAGGGAGTGCAAACGCAAAGACATCACCGGCTGCCACGACTAACAGTAACCAAACCAACCACCAGTCATCGCACGGTAAAGAGCCGACAAGTCCCTCGACCCTTAAACGAGCATGTGGAGAAAAGAGCTTAGTGGGAAGTCCATCCAAACTGCAGCGGATAGAGCCAAAGGTGAGGTTACTTCATGTGTTTGCTAAAGAATATATAGATATAGAATATATTGTAAATGGTAACACACGAGAATGAACCTCATTGGTACTTGCTGAAGCTCAAACGTGCTGCGTAACACAAGAATGAACCTCATTGGTTCCTGAGAACTTCTCGCACATCAAGCAAACATATTTGAGTTCCGTTTACCACAACTGATGTGTGAGATTATGAATGTTTAAATGTGAATAAAAGCCTAAATTCAATCTATTCATCATATAAAGTGACTGTTTCTTCAGAAATATTGGACTAAACCGCTCGATTCAAAGGGATTTAGTTTTACGATCTCTTTATGAACCTTTTGAAGCGTCAAAGTGGTAGTTGCGTAGCTGTCAGTGGAGGGACCGAAAGCTCTCAGATTTCATTAAAATATCTTCATTTTTGTTTTGAAGATGAACGAAAGTCTTGCGGGTTCGGAACGACATTAGGGTGAAAAATTTATTTCATTTTTGGATGAACAATTCATTATTTCACACATATACATAAATATGATTACATATTCTTCCTTCTATCTGAATTTTTTTTTTAGCTAGCTTTGCAGTCTGAACTGTTAAATTAACTGCATTTCTTGTTAGTGTTGTCAAAAGTAACGACTTCTATACCAATTCGGTACTGAACTTTAAAAAATGAGACGATACCAGCATTTCCATTCTAGAGGGAAATGTTGGTATTGTCACATTTTTTAAATGTCAGTACCGACTTTTGGTACTTTTGACAACACTATTTCTTGTACTGACGTTACATTTAGTAACAATTTCAACCTTCTGGTGTTTGTTTCCTATTAAGAGCGGTTCTCCAAAGCTGTGTGAGATTCTGCAAGCTCGTCTAAAGGCCCGTAGAGGGTCTTTTGTCTCCCACCGGCCTTCCCCGAGAGCCCTGCATCTGGAGTTCACCAAGCCCTGTGAGAACCAGCCTCCCTCAGTACCCACCAGCACAGCGCCTCTGGAGCACAGCGTGGAGACCTTCCTGGAGAAGGAGGAGAAGGTTCAGACCTCAGACAACGAGGCAGGACTGACCCCTGTCAGACCACCTCAGTCGCAGGCCCAGAAGATCAGCGTTCCCTTTCAGGACATGGGGCTGCCATCTGGAGCCATGCATACAGAGGTGGGAATCACACATCTTCAAAAATTCCTCATGTAGGAATTATCCTAATTGTTTTAGGTGTGTTTTGCTTGTTATTTTCATAAGAGTTACAATCTCGACTGTAATTTCTTTTGTTTGCCTCAGACTTTGATCCCTGCAGGTTATTTGATTCCGATCCCTCAGCAGTCCATCCTCAACTTCAGAGATCCACAGTATTCCAATGGAGAAATCTCCAGAGCCTCCACACCAACATATAACATCTACCACACCCCAAACGCAGGTATGCTAGTACCCAAGATAAGTACTTATCCAGATTCCAGTAATCACACAGAATCAACATGGATATTCAGTGCTCAAAAAGTGGAACCTAGATGAGAACCCAAATGTGTCATATAGTCCAGAATGTTTCACAGTAAACATCAGGGAGCATTAGACTAGCCAGGTGAACTTGATTTCACAAAGAACAACATGTTACTGGATCAACATCTTTGTTGATCCTGGAACAATAATCCAATCAACCAATCAGATTAAAGGGAAACGTTTACAGTTTATGTCAAGTTTAGGCTTACAACCAGGGTTAGGTGCTTCTACATCAGTGTTATTCATCTATCATTTCCCTCTGATTTTAGGGATAAGCTATTGGTAGGGTTGGGTTTAGGGATAGGGATAGGGTTAGACTAAATTTTGAGACCAGGAGTGTTGTTCCAGGATCAACAAAATATCCAGTGACTAAAAAAATCACAGTGACCAACCAAGCCATATGGGTTCTTGTCCAGAGCGGTATTCATACAGTTAAACTTACATGTAATGAATTGAACAATCACTGATACAGCCATTCCCATTCTTTCCAGGTTCCAGACCCCATCTTCCTCAAGAAGTTACCCCCACCCGGCTCCCTCTCCACCGGATACCGCACATGTCCCCCTTTCCTTCTCACGGCCATCGCATCCACAGCCCCAGTCCTGCTATTCTCAACTTCACACTGCAGAACCTGGGCCTTATCCCCGGCACCGGCACACCAAACTCCACCCCCGAGGCGTCCAGCACACTGCCATCTCCCCACCCAGGGCTCCCTCACCAGGGCATGATCTTTGTAAAGCCCCTGTCTCCTGCCCGAGCTCTGCAGCCGGCCTCAATACACGGACAGCCCGTCACCCTCATCAGCATACCACAGGTACAACCACTGCGACGCAATAACATTTAGTGTAAGAGATCATGTACAGTCAAGTTACTGTTGCAAAAAAAAATACAAATGAGTGAAATTATATAATGTAAATTAGTATTACAATATATATTAACAATTCATTATATAATGAGTTAAAATAGTATAATCTACATTAGACTAGATGGAAAACTGTTGAAAACCTTTTTTTGCTTCCAATTAATAAATATTTAATAAAAACTGGCCAATAACAAAATATCAAATTGTGTTGTGCCTGTAGTATTTTCCTGTTTGGGGTCAGTAAGATTTTATTTTCCTCCAAAGAAATAAATCATTTTGTTCAGCAAGGATGAAGGATGCGTTAAAGTGACAACTACAAAAGATTTTCATTTCAAATAAATGTTTCCCTTTTGAATTTCCTAATGACCAATAATGACCAGTACAGCTGTTTTCAACATTGATAATAAGAAATGATGAATATCAAATCAACATATAAAATTATCTTATTAGAATTATTTCTAATGGATTATGTGGCGCTGAAGCAGTGCTGGGTTGTGTGTGTGTGTGTGTGTGTGTGTGTGTGTGTGTGTGTGTGTGTGTGTGTGTGTGTGTGTGTACTTGTACAACTATCTTTGTGAGGACCAGTTTGAGTTTTAGACCATTGGAGTGAGGACAAAGAGAGTAAAGTGAGGACATTTTGGCCGGTCCTCACTTTCTGAGAGCCCTTTAAAGGCCTGTTTGAGGGTCAAGACTTGGTTTTAGGGATAAGGTTATAATTAGGTTTAGGGTTTAGGCTCAGGTTAGGCACTTAATTGTGATGGGTAAGGGTTAGGGTAAGCGGCTAGAGATTGCATTGTGTCAGTGAATGTCCTCATAAAGATAGATGTACAAGAAAAGAAAACTGAGAGGCCACACAGCATTAACAAATAAAATATTTCATCTTTTTGTTCGTGTTTTAATTGTATTGTTTTTATTTTGCAATTTTTAAGATTTAATCAATTATTAGCTTTTCATTATTTGGGAAACCCTGACGTAATATAATATTTAATGCACTTCATGATGTTGGTAAAAAAAAAAATGTTATCGATATGCTACAAAATTATACTATTTGTTTAAAACAAGTCACATCAAAAGTAATCTAAAAGCAATCAAAAAGTAATCAAATGTGTAACAATAGATTACAATACTAACTACAATTTTAATAATGTAATTGGTATTCAGTAACGGACTACAACTTGTAAGTAATCTACCCAGCACTGCGCTGAAGACTGGAGTAATATCTGCTGAAAATTCAGTTTGCCATCACAAATAAATGACATTTCAAAATATATTCAATAGAAAACTTTTATTTTAAATTGTAATAATATTTCAGATTTTTACTGGATTTCTGATCAAATAAATGCAGCCTTGCTGAGCATAAGAGACTTAAAAACATTAAAAATCTTACCGACTTCAAGCTTTTGGACTATAGTGTAATTTCCATATCAGTAACTTTGAGCCTTCCTTGGTTTGTGTGAATAGTCCTCTGTTGTTTAAGACAGTCATTTGCATATTTGCTCTCTCTCCTGCAGGCTTTAGTGACCACACCTAAAGGCGGTCAAGCCCTCCAGCAGAGTTTCTTTCACACACCCGTCTCCTTCCCTACTGTAACCAGCACCACAGTTCCCAAAAACTTCTACATCCCTCAGAGAAAGCTTGATGTGAGTCCAGAGGACACCTAAGACCTCCACACTTGCAGTCCTTATGCTGCTAAAAAAAAAAACACTGTTCTGTTTGAGCCATTGTGTGTGTGCTTGCTATTTGTCTGCGAGTGTTTTGATGTTTTTGCCTATTTTATATTGTTACTTTACTGTAGGGTCTGCATTAACTACACATAAATCTGCGGTTCTTGGTGCTTTTCACTGCCGAGACTGAGGAAGGCAGGACAGCAGTGCAAACATGGTGCTACGCTCTTTGACAGGAAGATAGTTAAGGGTTTATTTGCAAAATGAAAATATAATTCAGGTTGCTCTTTTTAAAATGCTGTAAATGTTGGGTTAAAAAAGTAATGAAAAAAAATTTTCAATAATTGTATGAAATGTTAAAAGAAAATCTAATTTCAGGGATTCTAGAAATTGCCAAAATTTAAAGATTTTGTTGCGAGTGACTTAAAGTGTTAAAGTACCACAGTTTATTAAATAGCCATAACTTGGCCATTGTGATATGTTGTATTAACATGGGAGAATGTTAGATTAAGGGTGTTATAAAGTATTGTAGATGTATTGTATTTTATGTTAATGACCTATAGTAATATTACAATATGCACATCATTTATTTGAACTGCCTTTACAGTTGGATCTGTGTGTAATAAAGATAAATGAATGTGCTCTACTTTTGTGTTTATGTAAATTGTTCGTGAAAAGAAGCCACGCCCCAAACGCACGCTATTGGTTGAGCTGGAAGAGATTGACAGATCTGAGTGGACCGATCTCATGTTTTGAGGGAGATAATAAACCCTTGAATGGCAGACTAATAGTAGTCAATGAACATTAAACTAGGTTAAGAGAATGTACTTTAACGTTAACATTTGAGCATAAGTCAAGACACATTTTATTTATTTTCACAACACATTGTTTCAAAGCAGCATTCCCGAAAAAAAATCATGTCAATGTGTATATTTGATTAAAATCATGCCTTATAGTCGCATTTAGCAGATTAGAGCTGGGCAAATAAAATATATAGTTAACATTTTGCACTGATACAAGCAATCAAGCAGTTGAGATATGCTAGTATATATCGCCCTTCGCTAATATACTTCTACCGATAAAGTTGTTGGACATACTTGTATATCCACCTTTATACTATAAAAGAACATTTTGATGAAATAAAAAAACGCATCTGATATAGTTTTTCATTTCACTATAGGCTAAAATACATATATATTATAGTTCAGTGGATGCTAGATCCATCACAGCTGTAATACCCTTTTTTAACTTAGTTTACGCATATTAGTACACTTCACTGGTTTATCATATCACTGCTTCTCACCCACTTAAACATTGGACTCGGAGTTGTAGCTAAACTCGTCAGTAATTTAGTTCCCCAGTTACTATAACAATCCCTAAAGATATTTCACTAAAGATACGACCCCGGCAGGACTCGAACCTGCAATCTTCTGATTCGAAGTCAGACGCCTTATCCATTAGGCCACGAGGCCGGTCGGTAAAACTGATCACATCAGTCACATCTTTGAAGTTTAAGTAGACAAAAAAAAAAACTCTAGAGTCTAGAATATGAGCTGTGGAAAATTATAAGTGATCTAGGAGCTTTTTACAGCGGACGCCATTGAAAACACGGTAAGTTTATAGTCTCGCTTTCATACCTGTCATGGCGCTGCTCTGAATAAGGTCTATTATTAGGGTGTTGTTTATTCTCGTTCAGTGATTACTTGCATAACCCAAAGCATTTCAGTCTCGTAATTAAAATCATAATTTAAAAAAGCAGGTAAGCAGGTAACACAATTTAATAATAACAACAATAATAAAAAAAAATGTGTTTACCATCAGAAAAATAGAATTGGTTAACATGGGGTTATCTTTGGGCAAATTAATCCTGTACCAATTAAGCCCAGCTAACAGGGCATGTTGTTCAAAGTCATCTGTCTTTTTATAATGTTCTCAAAACAGTCTAAAAAAAAAAGTTAGGATATTTAAACATCATTAATGTAACGTTTTTCTGTAACATTTTTTTTACTAGTAGTTGTTGTTACTACTTAGGGGTAGAGTGGGGGGAAATACCCACATTAAGGACTGTGCAAAAAAAAAAAAAAAAAAAACATTCTGTGAAACAAAACCTTAATGTGCCTTAAATTTTTTTATAGGCTCAATTTGTACCAATGGGGCATTGTCCCCATTCTGAAAAAAGCAATTTGCTTTATAGCTACATTTACAGCAAAATCAGAGTAGCCTACAAGCAATTTTAGCTTAAAATTAAAAAGACATGTTAAAATAACGATAGATAAATATGAATATGTATTAATGAACCATGCTGAAAATCAGCCAATTTGAAAAATATTAGTTAGTTGATGCTAACTGGCTTGGTAGCTGATGCTAACTTGAGGTCATTTTTAAATATAAAGTCCAAATATTTTTATTCAACCACCTAGTTAGATTACATTTGATGGAAAAACAAAGGTTTTGATTGTTTCGGGTCGCTATGATTTGCCGGTTGCCTCCTTTCACCCCCACCCAGCACATGCATGTCAACTCCCTGCTCTCCCTTGGCCTCTGTGCATCATGGCCTCCTAATAATCCCCATATAAACTGATTGGCTTCCTCACTCTGTCTGGTGTGTGGTGGGCGTTTTGGCACAACATGGCTGCCGTCACATCATCCAGGTGGATGCTGCACATTGGTGGTGGTTGAGGAGATTTCCCCTTCCATATGTAAAGCGCTTTGAGTACCCAGAAAAGCACTAGCCTAAATAAATGTAACAAATTATTATGAATGAATGAGGCATTTATATAGGCTAGCACTTTCATATGTACTACTTTACCCCACAGACTAGGTTTAAATGTTTCTTTATGTCATGATTCTAAAAATATAATTAGCCTATATTTTCATTAAATAACATGTACTCCCTAACTACAGGCCTTACTATACATCATATAACTGTGATATTCTGCGAAGCAACACTTTTTCTTTTTTTTTTACTGCTGAAAATTAGATCACTTACCGTGAAACCTGTTTTCTCTCAGGTACGTCGCCAGTGTAAGCTTCACAGTGAATACTTCACTACATCACTCTTGTCAGCTTAGTGCATAGCAACAACAAAAATGTATCATGACTTAATCTATTGGTTATTTTGGGAAAAATAGTAGGGGGGGCGTTTTACACCAAGGAGGTGTTTTCCCCCACATACCCTACTACTTCTTTTCAGATGGTTCAGAGAACATTTAACAGTAACTTCCTCATAATAAGTGCAAAATGATAAAATATACAAAACGTTCAAGGAGTGGTCTGGTTATGGGAACATTAACTTTTTTTTCAGGGGTGGCTGCCAGGTAAAACCCAGTGATTTTATTGGGGTGGCAAAAAAAATGTGTAAACGGTGTAAGTGTAAACGGACCAAAACGGTGAAGTGAGAACTTAGTTCAGCTGGAGTGTGTATGTGGCCTTTGTGCCAGTAGTTCTTTGAACCGAGAAAAGTCAGCTGTTAAAGCCGTTAAAATGCTTTCGCAACAGGGGTGGCCAAGCTTCAGTCCGAGGTGGCACTGGCATAGGCACCACAACACATAGGCTAGCAACACCACTGCACAAAACCACATAACCAAGACATGCAATGCGCTGAATCAGAGACTCCAGCATTAGAAGTATCATAGAAATGATGCTAGTCAAGGACAGACCTTTTATAAAAACTTGAATTAATATTATAGAGAATATGACGGTTACAAGTCGTTTGTCATAATCAGTTTTAATATTCAGCCATACAGACAGATTCAATGTATTTGTGCAGCCGAACACCCACGCCTTTAAAATGGGGAACAAATGTTGTGGTGTTCGTAGAATATTTTGCTCTCAGGACTGGAGACCATGCAGCTACATTGCATTTGTGTATTGTCAGCTGTTAATTTAGGAGGAGGATGGACTAATCTGAATGTCAGCACACCCTCTGGTCCTCTTGAAATGATGAGTGTGTGTTTGGAGCTGAGGGAGTGACATCCAGGAGCCTATATAAAGACCTACCATAGAGGGCCAGAAATGGACATCATCAGGGACAGAGGAGAAAACATCATTTCCAGAAGAAAAAAAAAGATTGTGTAAGTAGAATTTGAACATTTCTATTTTAATGTCTGACCATGGCTTCATAATTTGTGCTGTACTGACAATGTAGAGGTGAACTCATGTTAATTGGGACACTTTTTGCCATTGTGGGATGAAAAGTGTCCCAATCAGCCTGAATTCACCCCTATTGATTTTTATTTAAATAAGCCTGTGAAGTGATTCTACAAGAATTCATCAGGTTTAAAGTGATCAGATTATTATTACACGGTCATTTAGCAGATAGCAATAGTAGCCTACATTTATATAGTTAGAAAGATCATGAAACAAATGTATTAATTAATTATTCGATATGCATTGTATAATGACTTTTTTTAACAAGTGTTACTGATTAATATTTTGGTCTTAAAGTATCCGTAATGTTTTCTCTCTTACAAAGCAGAGCGATCCAATTATGTTTTGATTTTGAAATGCATACAAAATAATAACAATGTGAATGAATAAATAAAAAAAATAAATGGCATGTATTCCTTTAGCCACACAAAGCAGGCACTTCTTTTAATCTGGCAGTGCCATTAATAAAATACCTATTTCTGGACTCTTATCGTGGCATTCCACACTAGTGAGGTGATATTCTGCCTGCTTAAAGAGATGAGATAGAGACTAAATGACATATTCCTTTGAGATAGATACGATACATCTATTTTTATATCTGACCTATCACATATCACATAAATGAAGGTTTCTCCTCGTTTTCAAAAAATGGTGATAGATTTTCAGTTAGTAAACTGATTGTAACACTCATCCCTTTAAGTTGATGTTTTTTTTGGCAGTTTTGGTTGATCGTCTCTCTTCCCATCCCTGTAAACGTCAGAATCTTTGCCAGAGCCGAGGATGCCAAATTGGGGAGGAGGAGCCAAATGTTCGGCCTGTGAGAAGACGGTTTACCATGCTGAGGAGATCCAGTGCAACAGCCGGAGCTTCCACAAAACCTGCTTCATTTGCAGTAAGTCCACAGTACAATTCAGGCATTAATTGTTACTCTTACTTACTAAAGTAAAAATGAAAGGTATCAGCATCAAAAAGTTTAAGCGCCTCCGAAGGAGTTATAGTTGGCATGAAACGGAAGTTGTGATTGTCTTTTCTTCCCTATTGTGACATATATTGTAAAACTGCTTCTCAAACAAGAAAACATGTAGGGCGGGACTTGAGTTTGTCCATCAGGAATTGATTGGATGGTTGTGGTTTGCCATTGGTCGACCTCTTGTGAGTGACAGGTTGCCCCGCCCTTATGCCAGTAAACACGTCATCAGAGAAGTCGCCGCAAGAGGGAGGGGAAGTTATTTTGATTAAAGATTATGAGGGTACCTGAAATAATGATATGCATGGATAAATCATTTATAATATATACTAAAATATTCCATAAAAAAAAAATGTCCTTGTGTAACTTGTGTGTTAGCCAGCTTGATGAATTTTAAAAAGCACAGATATTTTAGAGCAAAATAAGGATAATAGGATAGAAGACTGAAAATACAATTCTTTCACTATAGATCACAAAACATCAGCTAGTTAATTAGTGTGTCCAAAGTTATCGCTTGTCTGAGCAAATGTGCATTTTCTTTCCACTGAGTCTGTTATTACACTTGAAAACAGATTTACCTTTTACTAAAATACTTACTTCAGTAGCAACAATACATATTTGGATAGAGCAATAAACTTTCACTCAGCATTCTTTTATTAATTTATCTGGTTATGTCAGAATAAGTTAGTTGAAGAAAACCCCCGAAAAAAACAAAACTAACTCCCATCAATATCAAGAGTGCTCTTTGAAATGTTTCCCAGTGAGCAGACAGCTTTCAGTGGCACAGCATTAATTCTTAAACGCTCGAGTCGTGCCAGGAGGGGTGTCGAGACTGGTGACACTGGTAGAGCTGACACCCCTGCAGTTCAACCATTCAAGGGCCTGTTTCCATCTGCTGCGGACGACAGCGGCCGCCATACTTCGCTCTCTCACAGCCTCTTGTTCATCCAGCCCAAAATTAGACACAAAGCCAAGCTCCCATGAGCCTCTTGAGCCGTCCTGGCTGAAAGTGCAGCAGCTGAGGAGCACAGACAGGAGATGACAGCCCTCTGGAGGAGCTGGGAGATCATGGGACAACTCTAAACTCTCTCTCTCATATCAGATTGAAGAATCTGAGATTTTGTGTTGAATGTAGTATGCTGTATTTTTTAGTTTTGCTGGTCTCAATACAACTAGTCTATATATATATGAACATAATAATAATTCAAATTTGATTTTTTTTTTTATTCAGCAAGAATGCACTAAACAAAAGTGACGGTAAAGATATTTAGAATGTTACAAAAGATTTCGATTTCAAATAAAAGCTGTTCTTTTGAACTTTCTATGCATCAAAAAATCCTGAAAAAATGTATCATGGTTTCCATAAAAAAATATTAAGCAGCATAACTGTTGATATTAATAAGAAATGTTTCTTGAGCAGCAAATCAGCATTTTAGAATGATTTCTGAAAGATCATGTGACACTGAAGACTGGAGTAATGATGCTGAAAATTCAATTTGTAACTATTTTATGTTTTGGTGAATTGCGTGCTAATTCATATGAATCCGTAAAATATCATTTCTAAAAAAAGAATTGTATGATCTGCTGACGCCCCAGAGACAGTTATGTTTAGGGACGCTCACTTTTTTTCTAAAAACTGCACGTTTTCATACGATTTACTTTGTATACATTCTTACGAAATTGCCACCTTGTAAAATAGTTTGCTATTAGCATGAGATCAGGTTGGAAAATTCAGCTTGCCATTTATAAAATATATTAAAAGAGAAAACAGCTATTTTCAATTGTAAGAATATTTCACAATATTAATGTTTATATTGTATATTTTGGACAAATAAATGCAGCCTTGGTAAGCATAAAAGACTTTCAGAAATATTTGAATGTTAGTGTATATTTTTTATTCTCATGTACATATTTGTATTTGATATGGTATTTATGCCATATTTTAACACAGATTTGTTTTTGTTTTTTAGTGGTTTGTCGTAAAGGTTTGGACAGCACAACAGTTGCAGCACACGAGTCTGAGATTTACTGCAAATCCTGCTACGGCAAGAAATACGGTCCCAAAGGTTACGGGTACGGCCAGGGTGCCGGAGCGCTGAGTTCTGACCCGGTGAATAATGACGAACTTCAGCCTCAAGAGTATGTCCTGAAAATATCTTTCTCATGATTCTTGTAGAGACAGCAGCAGTGCAGTTTCCAAGACAATGATGTAATTAGCCTAAAAACTAATTATTTAAATCATTACTGGTGAGGGAGTGACACAAAACCTTGTCAATTACACAACAGTTTTCAACTAAAAACAGAATTATTTTAATGTGTTTTGGCCGTTCATTTACATGACAAATGGGCCTGAAAACAAAAACTTTTGAAAACGGGTTCAAAGTGTTTTGAAACCAATACCGTTATCGTCTCTATGTAAACCACAAAAATGCAAATTTGTGAAAAAAATCATGTTCAGTCTATAGGCGCGTAGTGTTTCTTTACAAAGTGACATCGCCAACTACTGGCCTGACATGAGTAATACAGCGTTTGTAATCGTTTCTGCAGATCCGTGTGAACGGGGAAAAGTTTTGACCACATTTGTCGCCTGTGAAAAACGTTTTTGTTTTTAGTGCATCGCTGTCGTGCAAATGTATCCTGAATAATGCTGTGATTTTCATTTACTGCTAATGTTGAAAATTTAAACTGACTTAGGGTATGTTTACAAGACAACGATGTAGGAAAAGTTTAGTTCACACGGATCCGCGAAAACTACTAAAAACGCTGTATTAGTAATGCCAGGCCACTAGTTGGCGGTCTCTTTATAAAGAAACACTATGACTAATGCGTATCACCGTTTTCACAAATTCACGTTTTTGTAGTTTACACGGAGATCATAACAGTATCGTTTTCAAAAACTTGCGCAGAAAACAATTTTCTAAATGTTGCGTTTTCACGCCACCAAAATGCTGTTGTCGGGTAAATGAACGGCCAAAAAACGTTCCGGTTTTAGTTAAAAGTGGTGTCGCGTAAACGGCCCCGAAGAATGTAGACTCTTTTTTTTTTTTTTACTTTTTCGAAAATGTAGACTTTTTTACACTGTTTCTTATGTGTGTGTTTAACATATTAAGGCCTAAAGCTCGTCCGACATCTGCGAACTCGAACCCAAGCAAGTTTGCGCAGAAATTTGGGAGTACGGATCGATGTCCCCGCTGCTCCAAAGCAGTCTATGCAGCGGAGAAAGTCATGGGCGCTGGAAAGGTAAAACTGCAGTTACGATGAAAGCCAGAAGCTGGCTCAGAGTTTTTGCTACTATATGCTGTGTTATGATATGAAATGTATTAATATTAAACCATTTAACCGCCGGTATAAGCAGATTTTGAGAAACTGTTCCAATCTCAGCACTCCTGCAATATGCTGCTGTCACAGGTCAGTGCTGTGTGAAGCAGATTTTACCGTAGTACTTTATCAGTCTGTCACTGGTTCTGATCCAACAGCCCTGGCACAAAACCTGCTTCCGCTGTTTATTGTGTGGGAAGAGCCTGGAGTCCACCACGGTGACGGATAAAGACGGAGAGCTCTACTGTAAAGGTACGATCAATCAAAAGAGCCAGCACAATCTCTAATATCACTTAACCAATCAATAGATGGTCTGTTTGATAGACCTAGTTATTGTTCAACAGCCATTGCAGGCCAGTCGATGCAATCAAGAGAACAAATACTGTTGCAGTGATTAAAGCCTGAGTGATGTGTGTTAGTTGCATCATGATGAACTTTGAACATGATGAAATTTGCATTAAATATTAAGATAAAAGAATGAGAATAACATTTTAAGGTCCCATTAGTTCACAATGAGTAATGCAGTTTTTATTCTTCTTTGTTAACCTTAGTTAGTAAAAATGTATCTGTTTATTGTTAGTTCGGTTCCATTAAATATCATTAACAGATACAACTTTTAATTTTAATAATGTACAGTACCTGTCAAAAGTTTGGAAACTTTAAAAAAAATTATGTTTTTGAAAGAATGTCTGTTGTGTTCACCAAGGCTGCATTTATTAAATCAAAATTACAGTAAAAACAGTAATGTTGTGAGATACTGTTACAATTTAAAATAAGCATTTTGTATTTTAATACATTTAAAAATGTAATTATTGCTGTGATGCAAAGCTGAATTTTCAGCATCATTACTCCAGTCTTCAGTGTCACATGATCCTTCAGAAATTATTCTAATATGATGATTTGATGCTCAAGAAACATTTCTGATTATTGAAAACAGCTGCTTAACATTTTTGTGGAAGCAATGATCCCATTCAAATATTTGTGGTAAGATAAAAAAAAAAGAGAGAGGGTAATGAATACTTTTATTAATAAAGGATGCATTAAACTGATCAAACGTGATGACATTTGTTACACGTTCTATTTTTATTTCTATTTCAAATAAATGCTTTAATAAATTGAATGACAGTTCACTGAACTTTCTATTCATCAAAGATTCCTGAAATTTTTTTTATCATTTCCACAAAAATATTAAGCAGCAGCACAACTGTTTTAAACATTGACATTAATAATACACGTTTTTTGAGCAGCAAATTTCCAAATGATCATGTGACACTGAAGACTGGAGTAATGATGCTGAAAATTCAGCTTTGAGACCACAGGTATCATTTATTGTAAAGTGTTTCTGAAAAATATTGGTAATTATGGAATATTGCTGAATACCAGTCGAACCTTAACCTAAGATTTATTTTATTATTCTTAAAGTTTTTGTCATCTGATTTCTCCGTTTAATTTTTTCTTTTCAGTTTGCTATGCCAAAAACTTTGGTCCAAAGGGGCGTGGCCTTGGGAACATGGGCGTGGTCGAGGACACTGATTGACAA
Source organism: Rutilus rutilus (assembly GCF_951802725.1). Lineage (NCBI taxonomy): Eukaryota > Metazoa > Chordata > Actinopteri > Cypriniformes > Leuciscidae > Rutilus > Rutilus rutilus. The sequence continues at coordinate 12,819,654 of NC_140211.1, forward strand.
GTTTAAACCAACCCAGTCCAGCCTCCTTTTCACTGCACACAACATTTGAATACAACTGTGGGAAATCGCCTACTAGTGGCAGTCGTAATAGTAAAGGAAGGAGAGCAACAACAAAGGCATTCACCATGGTGGAATGAATAAATTAGTACAAAAACACACATTATATAATATATATCTCCTGTGATTAGACCATATGCTGCGTGTTGCATCCAGTCTCTTACGTTCGCATTTATTAATGCATCCAAAGCTCAATCCGGATCCAAACATTACGCACCTGCATGACGCATTGCCTCTGCGCGATTTTCCATGGGAAATTAACGAGGAATGTCGTGTGCAATGAAAAGGTGGCTTTATACTTAAAGCTGAAGTGTGTGATTTCTGCCATTACCAAACAGAACTGCACAAATATATGGGGACGCTTAAGCAGTGTAATGCTGTGATGGTGCCAAATGTTTACACTTTTGGGAAACGCATCTTACCAATAGCTTAGGTTGGGAAAGGGTATTTTAACAAACTTATTTTTACACACTTCAGCTTTAAACATCTCATGTTGATGCTATGCACACAGACTGCGGCATAAATCAAACGTATTACTCCGGTCTACTGTAACTGTTTTTATGCAATGACATGGGATACAAAGAATAAATAAAGTCATCCAACATTGATTAAACGACGATCTGTAACCAAGAAAAAGCACTTTAAATATAGTAATCTTATAAATCAACTAATGCACATTCACACAGTAAAATACAGTAATCAGTTCAGGGTAATAAAGTATCTCCAAAACTCTTCGTTATTAGATAATAGTGGCTATAATGCAAGCTACTCAATATTAACTTGTTATTTTAGCCCAGCAACCAATAATAAACATCAAAATATACGGCGAACTGGAGAAACACTCTTGAGCCGCAAATTATGAAAGTGATTTATTCCAAAGCACAGAGCAGGATTCAGCACATTTCCCTTATAATGGCATACTGCGTGATAAAGTATAATGAATATTATTGATAACTGCAGCAAACAGCATGATGATGCCATCAGACATGAGCCTGTACTACACAGTGGTTATTAAAGGCTAAAAAGTAAGATCAACTGCCACAGAAAATATGACTGATTACTCAGAAAATGTACAAAGGGCAATGTGATTCTAATAACTAATGAAATATATTAAATTATGTGATTAATCTTGTATGTATAATGCTATAAATGCTGTGGTAGCTCAGGGGAGTGGTGGCGCATCTGATCATAGCATTAAGTCATTTCAAATGCATTTTGACGCATCAAGGGATGTACGTTTCTCAAAATTACAAGAAATCAGATTTTCAGCCAATAATCAATATCAGCAACTGAATTTGTAATTTGGCGCATTTTTAGTTATTATTTGTTTTGTAGAAATAAAATTGCTCTGATTTACAAATTTGTTCACAAAGAGGATAGTGGTCACTTCCTGTAAAAGGACTTGGAGTAAAACCCAAAACAATGTGATCTTACCGTACCTTACAAAATATTTCAGTTCAAAATATATCAGTATGCTTATAAACATTCTTATGTATAACTTAAGCTGTAAGGCAAAATCTTTCCATCATTACCATGAATGCACATCACATATATATTTCGCTCAAATATAAAAGGTGAATGTTCTTGCAAATAGAACAAAAGATTATCCAAATTAGCATTCAGTCTATTCTTCCTTTTCATCATTAAAAAGGCATTAAAAATCAAACCAATGGCTGTCCCTGAGTGGGTGACTGGCCTCTGGTGGTCAAACCGCATCGGGACCGCTGAACATGGGATGGTCTCTGCTGAGACCCATCGGATACTGTTGAGTCCAGTCCAGCACCATTGGCTTACAGAGACCGCAGCACCGCCACTGGAAGAAGTTCACCAGGTTCTTCACCACTCCAAGACTATGAGAGAAGAAACCACATTAAATATAAAACTCACACATTTATGAGCGTTATCACTGGAAGCTTGTTTCCGTCACAGAATAAAACAATAAAAAAAAGGTAATTGTGAGTTTATATCTCACAATTCTGAGAAAAACAGAATATATAACCTCACAATTGTGAATTATAAAGGGAGAATTGCAAGATATAAAACTGAAATAAAGTCAGAATTGCGAGATATAAACTGGCAATTGCAAGTAATAAAGTCAGAATTGTGAGATAAAAAGTTGCTATTACTTTTAATTGTGATTTTATATCCCACAATTCTGACTTTTTTTCATCGCAATTCAGAGTTTGTCACAATTGTGAGGGAAAAGTCAGAATTGCAGGAAAAAGTCAGAATTAGTTTATATCTCGCAATTCAAATTTTTTTCTCAGAATTGTGAAATACAAACTCACAATTGTGAGTTATAAAGTCAGAATTGCAAAATATAAACTCAGAATTGCAAGAAATCAAGTATTTGTACATTTTTTCATACTTGATTACTTGCAATTTCAAGTTTATATCTCAAAATTCGGAGAAAAAAAACAGAATTGCGATTTGTAACATCAGAATTACGAGAAATAAAGCCATAATTGCAAGATATAAACTCGTAATTGCAAGAAAACAAGTTAAGTATTTGCAAATTTTTCTCTCACATTTCGGATTTTTATAACTCGCAATTTTGAGTTTAAATCTCACAATTCTGAGGGAAAAAGTCAGAATTGCGAGTTCTAAATTCAAAAAGTCAGAATTGTGAAATATAAACTCGCATTTGTGAGACGAAGTAAGAATTTCGAGATATAAACTTGTAATGCAAGACAACAAGTCAAGTAATTGCGACTTTTTATCTCACAATTCAGACTCGATAACTCGCAATTCCGAAAAGAAAAAAAAAAGTCAGAATTGCTAGTTATAACCTCGAAATAGTCCGAATTGCGAGATATAAACTGGCAATAGCAAGTTATAAAGTCCAAATTGTGAGGTATAAACTTCACAATCGCAAGGAAAAGACTAAATTTGGAGATAAAAAGTCAACTACCTTCGTTATTGCAAAATTTTAATTAAGTTGTTTTCTCGCAATTCCAAGTTTATATTTAACAACTGTGAGGGAAAAGTCAGAATTGCAGGAAAAATCTCGCAATTCAAATTTATTTTCTCAGAATTGTGAAAAAGTTGCAATTACGAGTTATAAAGTTCGAAATGCGAAATATAAACTTGCAATTCAGAGGGAAAAAAAGTCACTAATACCTTATTCCAAGGCGGAAACAAGCTGCCATTTATGAGCCATAAACTAATTAAACTAAGCTTACTTGAATGGGTTTTGTCTGAGAGAAGAGGCTTGAGGGAGTTTTCTCTGCCTGTGTGTCAGGTTAGCTCTCTCGACCGTCGTCAGTCCAAGGAACGCAACCTGTGAGGAAACAAAGCAAAGTATAAAGAGTGTGTCCATGCATCACAGGACAAAATGAACACTTTTACACTATTGACCAGTATTAACTCCCAACAGGAAGTCAGGGCATGAGAACAGGTTCCTAATGCCTCTTTACACCATGCTAATCATGTGAGAACAACTTGAGAAATACAGTCTTCAGCTGAAACACTACAGACATATGAGGAAATCATTAGTTACACCTTTTAAAAGACTTACACACCTTTATTTGTTCATTTTAATTCAATTATACTATAAAAAAAAAAATATATAAAAAAATTATATATATATATATATATATATATATATATATATGTGTGTTATTTTAGTATCACTTATATACTATTATAATATTAATATTTAAGTTAATTTTAGTCATTTTGTTATGTGCATTTTTTTTCTAGCTTTATTTTTATTTCAGTTTCAGTAATTTTGTACTTCAGCTTAAACTTATTTATTTCAGTTATTTTATTTATTTAGTATTTAATTTTATTTCGGCTTTATTTCAATTATCGAAAATGCTTTTTAATAGTTTCAGTTAACAATAACAACACAGGTATTAGTAATGGAAATATAACTTCATTAATAAGACCGCTAAGCAATGTTTACTCTCTACAAAAACGTAACGGCAGCTTTGAACAAAGAGCCACAAAATACCATAGCTATGTTTCCATCTAAAGTAGTGAATTTAACTTATGGGCAAAATTGCAATATTGCACAAATCATTTTGTTTCCATCCCATGTGTTCAAGAGAACAAAATCGTCACCTGGAACAAAATATCTAATACAAATGGAAGTTGCAGCAATCGGGGAAGAAACTGTGGCTCTTTTTTCCAGCATCATAAATGACTTGCGTCTCAGAGAGCGCAGACGAAACACAATAAACGCTGTCATATTATGTAGAGTTCGGATGCTGGTGTTTAGGAACGCATTAATGTCAGACACTTCTGAGAGGGAATTAAACCAAATCATTCTGATGACAGACTTTGGCTCAGGCATTTCAAAATGATCAAACCAACGCTTGAGATGCTGTGCGATGCGATTGGTTCGCTAGTTATTCAATCACATCCTCTTTTGAAGTAAAGTCACGTGAGATTTTTGGTACTCCTTGAGGGATTTATACGGTAAATGTGTTTCCATCGTAGTTTATTCACATGTCTTCCAATAGGATCAAAAAAAATGTATCCGCCTAAACATGCGATATCCCAAAATGCCCATAAAAATAGGTGGATGGAAACACAGCTAATAAATATTGGTCTGAGGTCAATATTAGACTGATATAATATAAGTGCATAATTTAAATATCAAACTATTCATTTATTCTAGGTTGTAAAAGTATTAACAGTTTCTATTATTTTTTATTCTATGAAGATGCCTGATTTCACATGACGTAAAATACAAGTGAAACCCGAAAAATTTGAATATCGTGCAAAAAAAATTGTATTACAGTAACTCAAATTAAAAGGTGAAAACTAATATATTTAGTATATGAAGAGTTCAGATGCAAAAGCCTCTAAGTGCCATCTGAAATTTTCTCCTAGACTGATCATTTTTATAAAGCTTGTATATTTAAGTTCAGTAATTTCACTTAAATGACAAATAATAGGTCATTTTAATTGTCATTTAAGTGAAATTATTGAACTTAAATATACGAGCTTGATAAAAATGATCATTCTAGGAGAAAATTTCAGATGGCACTTAGAGTCTTTTGCATCTGAACTCTTCATATATAACTGCATACATATTCATGATTATACTTTTCAGAGGGTGACATTTCTATATTTAAATTTTTTTTTTTTTTTTTTTTGATTTCATGTAATATTCAAATTTTCGGAGATTTTGAATTTGTGGTTTTCATAAGCTGTAAGCCATAATAACTTTTGCACGATATTCAAATTTTTCGAGTTTCACCTATACTAGCCAAAAAGATATGCCATTGTATCAGCCATCAGCTATAGCACAAAAATAATGATACAGCTGTTCTCTCTGGTCCTTATATCCTAACTTGTATCTTAAAGCACATGATCTCCATCACTGACCTGGTAGAGCTGTAACAGCAGCAGGATGGAGGCCCAGCATGTGTGGAAGAAAGCGAAGCAGAAGATGTAAAGCACCCAGGGAGAGCATCCCATCAGAGCGGTCACCACCCCCCACACGCCCTCCTCCGTGTAGTGCAGCGGGCAGTGATTCGACCAGTCTACACACAGAGAAACACACATTATTATTATCATCCTGCTCTAGAGCATAATGTGACAGTGGATACTGGTGAAAAGTTAACGCTATGAATGGCTCATTACACTAACACTGGTCCGCAAATCACCCTGTATGGAAACCTATGATGAATGTAATGCAATGTAGATGAATTTGAAGATACATGAAATGTGTTTTTACAGTATCTTTGTAGTTTATTTTATTTTAAAGCAGTAAAGAATATTTAAAACTGCATAAACTTTAAAACTTTGTTGCAACTTGGCTTTAATAAATAACGCAATTAATAAGATCAGTACGATTTTTAAAAAATAAATTAATACTTTTATTCAAAAAGGACACTTTCTATTGATCTAAAGTGACTGCAAATATATTTATATTTTCATGAAAATGTTCTATTTCAAATAAAAGTTGTTCTTTTGAACTTTCTATCATCAAAGAATCATGAAAAAACAAAATGTATCACAGTTTCCACAAAAATATTAAGCAGCACAATGGTTTTCAATATTGATAACAATAATAAGAAATGTTTCTTGAGCAGCAAATCATCATATTAGAATGATTTCTGAAGGATCATGTGACACTGAAGACTGGAGTAATGATGCTGAACATTCCACTTTGACATCACAGGAATAAATTACATTTTCAAAATTATTAAAATACAAAACAGTTATTTATTTTAAAGAATAATAATTTTTCACAACATTATTGTTTTACTGAATCAAATTAGTTTTTGTCAGCAGCACAATCTTTCAAAACTCATACTGACCACAAACTTCAGAACGGTAGTTTACTGTACATCTGAGTTGAAGTGGTGACTTACACTTAATACTGCCGTAGAACGTCCATATGCAGAGGAAGTTCAGAGCCACCAGGAAAAGCACAAAGAACGGGTGATTTCTGGCACCTGTGGAACAAGTTAGCATGAATAATACATAATGAGAGAGAAAAAAATGAAAGAGAAAGACACACGTGTCATTAAACATCTTAGTTTGAGCATGTTACCTATGCAGCCATTGATCCAAATGGAGTGGTGGTCCTGTTTAGCAACACAGGCATTACAGTAAAAGCAGTGATTGGCTCTCATTGGCTTCCTCATCTGTAAAAACAAGCTTTTTAAATAACCTGGCATCAGACTTTGTAGAAAGCACATGCTGGGACTCAATCAGTCTTAACACTTTTAGTAGGTAACACAAGCGTGAATTGATCTGGGGTGCGTTCTCCGATAACGTTGTCTCTTAGCGCGCTACGAAGACTCAAAAGGTACACCTTAACTACAGGTATACATTTCCTACGTGTGTTCTCCGAACTATACCTTAGGATGTTGCTTAAGGTAAACCTTCTTAAGTTCGACCTTAGCAGGCGCCGTCCATGGTGGAGGCGCTGAATAGGTTGATATCGATGCCTCGATGATCGATTGTGCGCTCTTTCCTTCACAGCGGTATAGGTAAAGTATTGAGAAAACAATGTTCTTTATAAAGAAGCGTTTTAGAAATAGTACAAACTGCATTTATCGGGGCTCATTGAAATATGTACATGCAGAAATAAATATGAGTAGGCCTATGTGTTTATAATTTAGCAAGTGTGCAATCCCAAACCCTCACGGCCATAATGTTCTCCACAACGTATGCTGATTATCCACCAGCCATGTAGTTGACATACACTAACTGGCTCCGCGGACGTCTTTGATTTAAAACAAGTAGCCTACTCGCTGTCTCGCTGCCATAGCTATAAAGCTATCTTTATATAGACTCCTAAGCCTTTTCTGTCAAATGGTTCGCCAGCTGATGTGCCTTAGGATAGTAATTAAAAAAGCTAACAACCATTAGTGTATGGAAACTTTATTAATGAAAACACTTCCATACACTGGGTGTAGGCTATAACAACTTAAGTATTTTATGTGTAAAATTTTAAAGTAAAGTAAAAATGTAATTTTAATACTAAATCAGATTTTATATTAAATGTTCATATAACATTTTCTATGTGTAATTAAACTGCGATGTAGAAAAGCTTTTTGCGTAGTGGTGGCCACTAGCGGTATGAACCGTCAGCAGCGATAAGGTATAGCTAAGAGCGCTCCAGACCAACCTTACGAACGTATGACTTACAGAAGGTATACTTAACTAAGAAGGTTTCGGAAACCACGTATTAACGATAAGGTACTTCTTAAGGTACAACTTAAGAACGACGTAGCGTTAAGGTAGTTTCGGAGAACGCACCCCTGGTTTCATTTCCCAATCTGGTTATCTTCTCATCATTACCTGTCCTTTATATATTATAACTTAATAGACATTATAACTTACCATACATGAAGTACAAAATATCCTGGGATCCAGACAGCCCGCTTCTGCCAGAACCACGATATTCTACAGAGAGACAAGACACATGAGACTAAAAAGAGCTTCACAGAGCCTAAATGAATCATTAGGCCAACATGTATATTATTCTTGTTATGAAATCAAATGAGGAGGCAATGTCCTCATAGTTTCAAACGTAAATTTATGTCCCAGTTACACTTAATGTGTAAACAAGAAGATCATATCCAACGCCCCTGATACATATAAATAACACTTGAATATACTGTATGTCTGTGTAATAAGAACTACCTAAAATGACAGAAACCATCTTTGGAAAAAAATAATTAGATTTTTTTTTGTTTGTTTTTTGTTTGGCTCACGTCCCATGAGAGTGTGGCAACACACCAGCCAATCGCAGCCAGTCCTTACCTTCTTCTTCTCCTCCTCGGTTGCCTTGATGATCCCAGGGTCAGTCCTGCAGGAGCGGAGGTAGTAGTACAGTAAGGCTGTGATGTTGACTGTGAAGAGTATCTGGACTGTAGCGCTGGGGTCATGTGAATGCACGTTAAGGCCTTTACGAGATATCACTTGTATTTCCCTCAAACAATGAATTTGTCATTCTCACATTTAGATTTATTCGTAAAGCATTTAGTCCTATCAATGAAATCCAATTCTTCTGTGAAATTCAAAACAAAATTTATATGAAAGTCTAAATATAATTGTATTAGTTCGTATGTTAATATAATGTGTTTGTTTATTTTAATCTATCTTTTGATTATTTATTAATCTTAATTAGTCTTATTATTATTAAAATATTTATATTATATATATTTTTACCCCACATTTCTATATAACATTTCTATGGACCTCCAAACACTTCCTTGCGGCCCTCAGTTAGAAAACAGAAAATCACATTTACAAGTGTTTGTGTGTGTGTGTGTGTGTGTGAGAGAGAGTGTTGTATGTGTATTATACAAGGATATCAGGTAGAAACCACAAGCCCCATGTGACCACCATCCAGAAGATAGAAGCCATGAGACTGGCCGAGGGAATCAAAGACCGCAACGCCACAGTCGCCAGCTGCCTACAGACACAAACAGGACAGCATTGTCAGGACACTTTCAAGAGTGGAAACAACAGCTCAACTTATTTTTTCCTGAACTTTCCTGATCTTTTTGTTCTGACCTCTAACAGTCTCTGTAACATTTAAAGGGATAGTACACCCAAAACTGAAAATTCTGTCATCATTTACTCACCCTCAAGTTGTTCCAAACCTGTATGAGTTTCTTTCTTCTGCTGAACACAAAAGAAGATATTTTGAAGAATGTCGGTAACCAAACATTTGACAGCAGCCTTTGACTTCCATAGTATTTTTTTTCCATACTATGGAAGTCAATAGCATTGACTGTTTGGTTACCGACATTCTTTAAAATATCTTCCTTTGTGTTCAGCAGAAGAAAGAAACTCATACGTGTTTGGAACAACTTGAGGGTGAGTAAATGATGACAGAATTTTCAGTTTTGGGTGTACTATCCCTGCAAGTAGCACTGTCAGGCTAAACAGAGCAGCTCTACTGAGCTTACAGCGCCCTCGTGAGGAACTAAATATTATTGCACACTCGTACTTGACTAGTTCACATATTTGCATTTGCTTAAATGGGGGGGGGGGGGGGGGGGGGAATTCCTTTCTCTCTTTACATACATTACAGAAGTACATCAGAGTAAAACGGCTTTTCAAACGAGAAAACATGTAGGGCGAGACATGATTTTGTCCAGCAGGAATTGATTGGATGGTTGTTGTTTGCTATTGGTCGATGTCATGTGAGTGACAGGTTGTCCCGCCCTCGCGCCAGTTAACACATCATCAGAGAAGAGATGTTGTTGATCTTTAATGACCTGTTTTGATCTTTAATGAAAATGCTGCACTATTTCATAAAAAAAAAAAAAAAAAAAAAAATTTGTCCATTTTGCTTTAATGGTTACTTTAACCATCTGTTTCAGTCTGTTCTTTCATCTGAATCCTTAAAATAATTATTTGCTTAATTATCTGATGTATGTGCAATGGCATCGCAAATTATATAAACAGATTCAATAAGACAAATAACAAAAAATTGCACTTATTATAAATACTGAAATTTGCATAATAATATTTAATAATCAATACAATTTAAATACATTTTAATAAAATAAAAAAAAACAGTTGTTATGGTATTCTGGGTAGCTGCTTATTAAATTATTCTTTAATTTGTCTGTTGTTGTTTTGTTTTGACCTGCTTTGCCATGGAGACAGACAAATTGAGGCAATAATTACAAAATTAACCAACAAAGACCATTCACATCTTTTCTTTTCTGCCAGAAACATGCAATTGATTTTAAACTATCAATATGGTGTGCATAGTTTTACTGAACAAAATTTAATTGTGAATATGTTATATGAGCAATTTGTGTTTAGTCACTTAAAACATACAAACAGTCACATCATATCCAACGCAAATGCGTCTGTTGTGAAAATGGTAAATATTGTAGCAACAGGGCATTATAAATCTATATGAAAAATGAATGAATAAAGGCAGTGTGTTTGTTGCACCTTGACGTGAGGTTGATCACAGCCATGATGCAGGCCAGCAGAACACCCTTCAGTAACCAGGACTCGCTCTTCATGTCTAATATGGCACCGATGGCTCCGACCGCAACAACACTGAACACAGACTGTAGACACACCTGAAACAGACAAGCACACACACTCTGAATAATGAACTCTTTTCAACAGCAATGAAAACTCAGGGTTACAGCAGAGGAATGTGGGTCAGAGAATAAGTGGAATGTTATTTTCTTGTTTAATAAAAACCTAAAAATGGAGAATTCTCCAGGGCCAAACACACATTATGAGAAATTGGCTGCTTTTGTTTCTGAAAGCTTAATTCAAGGTTAAATACAGCCCTGGGATTTCAAATAATCGCCTCGCGTCTTCCTTAATAAGGTTAGTGAGAGTGGTGTGTGTGGGAATGTGTGTGTGTGTGTGTGTGTGTGTGTGTGTGTGTGTGTGTGTGTGTGTGTGTGTGTTGCCTGAAACGGTTGTAACAAATAAAACTGGGATCCACATGCAATGAAACACTTTTTTTTTTTTTTACTATTAAACTTTATGCTTTACATTTTCTTAAGAAAATGTTATTTACTATTATGAATGTGAATTATTATTATGATTATTTATATTTATACATTTATTCATATTTTTAACATTCATTAGCTTTTTGAAACAATATCTAAAACATTACACTTTTAAATTAATAAAAACATTCATGTTTTTGTTAATATTAATAATAATAATAATAATAATAATGTGTAGACACATTTTATAGATAATTTTACAAAACAATTCAGTAATAATAATAATAATAATATAATAATAATAATAGTTATTTTTAATTAGAGGTCATATCCACAATAACATAGCATCCACATCATATTCAATAATAATAATGTTTATAAATTAAATATTCTAATCTATGAAATTTACTGTAATTAATTATTACATATTACTAATTTTACTATGAATTTTTTTATTTAAATAATAATTAATATAATTAAATTAATATAATATCATTAAATTAATATAATTAAGATCATATCCATATATTATAACATTCACATCATATCCAATAATAATAATGAGTATATTAAAATAGACAATTTTACCATTTATTTTTATTAATTTTTATTTTATTTTATCTAATAAATTCTGAGTTCTATCTATAACACAAATGCTTAAAGGCAGGGTAGGTAGGAATTTTATAAAATACTTTTTTCCAAATTTGTTTAAACTTTCTATATAAATCAATACATAATTAAAATGTAAGTACTCTGAAAAAAAAGAGTATAAAAATCGCGTGACTCTAGACCGTTTAATCTGTGTTAAACACAGCTCATTATTTCCATTCGGGACGAAACAAAGGATTGGCTTAGGCAACTGTCACTCTCTCTCGCAACCATAGCAACCACCCTTTTGCCACGGGATCTGCCCACTTGCGCGCGCACGTTTGATTTGAGGAATTCAAAAGGCACGGAACCTAGGAGCAAAACAATGGCAGAGAAAGAGCAATCAAAATTCACATTACCAGCAAACAAGGCTAAAAAAGAAAGACAAAAGGACATTTTACAAACCTACGTTTTGCATGTGCTTCTGCACGCACTTTTCCAGTCACAACACCGCAATCAGAGGAGGACGCGCTGAAAACTGTAATGCTGTTCTCTTCCTTCATAACTCGTACTGAGAAGGTTTGAGTTGCAGAGGAATTTGTGACTGTTTCACATGTTCAACCACATCAAAGTTTCGTAATTAGTAAGTCCGTGCTTTTTCTCTTTTTTTTCTTATGTGCTGAAGGGCTGCTGTGCCTTGGTGAAACGGTGTTTGTAGCCTACGTGAAGAGCTCTTTTCCAAAACGCCATAAACCTAAAAAGCTGCCTCAAAGAACCAGCAAAAGTAATGATTATGAATATGTAAAATATTGCAATAAGACATTTTAATTGTTTATTAATTTCTGTGTCGGCTGCAAAGATGAAATTGACGATAGGCTATTGACTCGCGATCTTCGCAGTAGTGAACGCACCGGAGAAATGCACATTTATTACATAGTTTTATTTTATTTTTGGATGGTTTTGTTTAGAACCAGATTTCTGTAAATATATTTCACATTTTTTAGGCCTGTGAGGCGAGGTGATGATATAATCTCCAGTTCAAGCACCTTATGTTGTGATTGATATATTTACTTTTATGTAATAAATCCAGGAAATTGGTTAATGAAAAAAATATTAAAATTAAGATACAATTAAAACAAAACGAAATTCGTTTTAAAGAAAGGCTTTGTGCTTTCTGTTTTGAGGTCTCTGTGAAAGTTTGAAAGTCTTTTAGTGCGCTTTCAGTACGCTCGCGTCCATAATGGAGAACTGTCACATAATATTGTTTTTCCTCATAAATGCAAGACTTTTTTAAAAAGACAAACCATACATTTTTGAAAAAATAAAAAAGATGGATTTATAGCGTTTTGGGGAAAAAAATGGATGGATTTATAGCGTTTTGAAAATATATATATATTTTTTTACTTTGAATTGATCATCAACAATATTGTTGTTTGATTTAATAATCACTGTTGCAAGAGATACCTAGTTCCGTTTTTCTTTTCTTTTTTAGTGAGTGGAAAAAGTAGGGGCTACCTCAGATTCTGTTTAGTTAGCTCGGATCCTTTATTGTTTTTTATTTTTCTAAAGCCTACAATAATAGGTCAAATGCAGCAAGTCAAAAGACCAACTGGACCTTCTTTGCCAGTTTGCACACATTTCTTTGAAGGATGGCAACAATATCGCCTGAATATCGATATCGAGATATTGGGAAAAAATATCGAGATATTCATTTTTGTCAATATCTCCCACCCCTACATGCAGAACACCATATATGTTATGAATCTTACACGAAATTCATCTTCATCACAATGTAACTGATGGTAATGGAAAAACGTGTATCAATGCAACCTGTTTTTAGCTTTGCCTTATAGATATAACTACCTCGTTAGCGAATCAAAAAATATATATTTTAAACTTTACCAATATCAATATGCTAGCTTGATAGTGAGTACTAAAATACATCTTATTTGTTTATATTCATAATGATAAAGTTAGATTTTTTTATTACATGTGATTCGGACATGATGTCACTACATGCACTGTGCTCCTTCCTCTCCGCTCGTCTCAGGTAAATAATGCGTCTTCCAGCTCAGCGGTCGGAGTCGCACGTTCATGTGTTTTGGGGGCGTGGCTTTGGAAGGAGCCCAGAAGGGAGGGGGTGGAGTGAATGGAAATAATGAGCTGTCTTTAAAACAGTCGTGAGAGGTCTACAGACACTCGATTTTTATACTTTCTTTTTCAGAGTACTTACATTTTAATTATGTATTGATATATAAATAAAGTTTAAACAAATTTGGAAAATAAGTTTTTTAGACAATTCCTACCTACCCTACCTTTAATACTACGTTAAAATTAGAGGTTTGTTCAAATCCAAAATACCTAAATAATCTGAATATTACTCCAGATTTTAGAGCATCAAATCTACATCATGAAGTGAAACGTGATTTCTAAATATTTTAAACATAAAGGGGTTTAAACTTGGCATGTGTGAGCATGAGGTTACCTTGTATCTATTGAGCAGTTTAAAACATGTGGAGTTGGCTTTGATTCGTTCCGCCTTCGTCGCACTGAGTGTGTGAATGAGCAGAGGGCTGTGCACCTGGTGCGCCAGGTCAATGGGAGTGTGACCCTGAAAACAACACAACCACATCAGCAAAACAAGCTAATGCTCAACTTACAAACTGAACAGCCAGGTGAGTGAAGAGCACTGCTTCAAAACCAGTTTACAGCTATTGTTCTGCTGGTTTAAACAGCATCATAACAGCTTTGGATTTAGTGATGGACATGTAATAACTAACGTTTAAGATGTATGTGGAACGAATGCAAGTACTTTCACATAGGAATAACTGTTAAACAGAGCGTTACTGACAGACTGGGAAGAAAGGTGCTGCAATGTAAAATATGTGAACAATTATAAAAGGCCATAATAGGTCCTCTTCAAGGCCAGCCTATAACTGCTGTCATCTTATTCGCACAGATAACGTGACATACTGGAAACATAAAATCAAAGTTGACCCGATTATAAATAATAAATCAACCAAAAAATGTAATAACGTCATTCTCCCTCCATGAAATGTAAGCAAGCTGAAGGGTGTGTGTGGACACTTACATTGGTATTCTCCAGGTCCACGCTGGCTCCAGCCTCCAGCAGGATGTGGGCCGCATCCACATTGCCGGCCAGTACAGCACAGTGTAGAGGAGAGTTTCTGTTCACTTTATCCACCGCGTTCACTGAAGCGTTGCACTTTATCAGGAAGTTTGTGGGTTCAGGTCTGTGTTTCAGCAAACCACAGCAACAAGGTGTGTGAAAAGAGAGAAACACCAGCACAGGAAAGAGTTTAACTACAGCCTACATCAAGACACACATTGTCAGCCAGGCCACATCTGATATACTTCATGATAGACATTTTGAGTGAAGGTTCTAAAATTAACACTAGCTAAGTGCCAAATGTCAGAAAAACATAAAAAGATGACTATAAAACATGAAAATACAAAGTAAATAGTAATTTTGTGAAATATTAAGACAAATAATACTGACATTATTAAACTGTTTTCTATTTTAATATTTTAAAACCTAATTTATTCCTGTGATGCAAAGCTGAATTTTCAGCATCATTACTCCAGTCTTCAGTGTCACATGATCCTTCAGAAATCATTCTAATATGCTGATATTACTGATTATTATCAGTATTGAAACCATTTCGGAAACCATGACACACCTATCCAAGATTCTTTGATAAAAAGTTAAAACAAACACATGATATTACATGATAACAATGTTTGCAAAATGAAATAACTGACTTTTAGAATTGACTATGTTACTGTACTAAAGCCAAAGGAAATATTATAATTATAATACAGGAAACCATTGACTTTGTATTAATTGTATCATTTTTCAACTGGTCGTCTTACCCAATGATTTTTTGTGCCCCCAACATCAGTGGGGTTTGTCCATTTATGTCCGGTGTATCCACTTCCTGCAACAAGACAG
The DNA here is from genome assembly GCF_951802725.1 of Rutilus rutilus. NCBI lineage: Eukaryota > Metazoa > Chordata > Actinopteri > Cypriniformes > Leuciscidae > Rutilus > Rutilus rutilus. The sequence continues at coordinate 12,835,182 of NC_140211.1, forward strand.
GAACAAGAAGTGTATTCAACGGCATTACTCAGTATTCAAACCCTTTATTGTCATTTAAAATGTCACTGTGTGTGTGTGTGTGTGTGTCACACCTGTCCTTTGGCCATGAGGTAGGCAGCGATGGGCATATGCTGGAAGAGCACAGCCAGATGGAGACTGCGATACCCTTCACCATCTGCTAATGATGGATCAGCTCCATAACGCATCAGCTGAATGACCATAGACAAATGACCCTGCCTGTTCAGAGGTGACAAAGAACACCATCGGGAGATATAAAACACTGTCAAGTGCAAGCAAACGCGGCTAGAATCAACATTTTTCAAAGCCATTTTTGCAATGACATTTAACCAACTGGAATTTCAGTGACTTGTGTGATGTATGAATGCGGATGTCAGCTCTTCTATCATTACATTGAAGAGGACATTATGGTGTGTCATTGCAAAATGATCTCAATTTCAGCTGGGAATGTATCTCACCGTATGGCCCAGTGGAGTGGTGTAGAATTCAGGTCACCGCCTAACTGGTCTATGACAGCACCTTTAGATATGTAGTATCTATGAAATACAGCAGAACGTATGCATACAAATAAGAGCAGGTTTAATAAACTCCAGTGAATTGATTTGAATTGGTATAACATTTAAAAGTTGGGATGCACTGATATTAACCTTTTGGCTGGAACGATAATAGATAATTCTACATATGAAAGCCAATAACAGATATATTGGCTGATAAATCTAAATACAATCAACATTTTTGAGAGCCTGATTACAAAAACCAAAAGACTCACCATTAAAAACCCCAAGCACACAATTATAATGTTGCACTTCACCGATTTCTTTCTTTCTGAAGTGATTTCAATCATATTTCAAGCAATACAAAACTATCACGGTGAATAATATACGATATATATTCGCATCTGAAGTGTCTCAGCTGAAGGAAATAATCCATTATTTATCGGCTTCAAGATATCGGACAAATTTACTCATCGTGCCGATAACGGTAACATTAAAAATGAACATATTTGGGCCGATACCTATATGATAGCCGATATATTGTACATCCCTATTTTAAAGTGATCTATAACCTTGAACTAGAGCTGCACGATTAATCGTTAAAGGATCACAATCTCGATTAAAACAGCCACGCAATCTTATTCCTAAATGACAATGATTCATCTATGTCTATTAAACCTTTGAGAAGAACGATCACACTGCAACCTTCAAATCCGCATTAGTGCTGTCGCTGACTCAGAGAGAGCAGTTATCATGTATAGGTGTCAAACAGCTTCACAAACAGCCTTTTTAACCACAAACATTCAAATTATCACAGAAATACTTGGATAAATGTTTATAGTTCAGAAGATATTAACACTAATGTCTACACAATCTATCAAAACAGTAAAACACTTTGAAAGTAACTTACGCTTCAAATAAAGATTATCTAAATTGTAGGTGGTGACAAGTGACTTAAATTTGATTTGCCATTGAATCATTCATTCAAGAGATTCGTAAAAAAAAAGAAAAGAAAAAAAAAAGATTAATTTAGTAATGAAACAAGTCATTGAATAATTCACTCAAACCGATAAAAAAAAAAAAATCGAATTAATTAAAGGTGCAGTGTGTAATTTTTAGCGGCATCTAGTGGTGAGCTTTGCGAATTGCAAACAGTCAGTCACTCACGGCCTATCCCTCCCTTTGCAAACTCTAAGGAGAAGCTACGGTGGCCGACGTAGGATCGGAAGATGTCGTCGTCTGAGTCAGCAGAGAGTAGCAAGTCAAGCAATGAGGTTTCTTTATATTATATTTTATATTAAATTATATCTACTTAATTATTCACTAAAACCACATGTTATTGCGATTGTTTTTTTTACTTGTTCATCATTGTGTTAGTCTTTTATTCACTGACTTTACCATAGCTTGTTTCCATGCTAGTTAGTATAAGATAAGAGCTATGGATAAGAGCATCAAAGCAGCTAGGTAAGGGGAAATAGCTAACGTTACGATGTCCGAGGCGTCGTTCAGACAGCATGTTTTTCTCCACGTTTGCAGAGTCAGGGACAACCTGAGTATTCTCCTGCTTCTCATTCAAGTTAGTGACGAAACGCGCTCTGTAGCGCTGTTTGTTCGCTGACGGCTACGGTAGAAACATGACGTCACAATATGTCGACCTTCATAGAAGGGGGGTGCCCGCGGTTATGTAGATATAAATGACTCATTCTAAGGTAATAAAAACATAACGGTTCATTAAGTAAGGTCTTTATACACCACTGAAAACATAGTTATGGATCTTATATTGCATTTCTGTCAATAGATCCTCAGAAATATTACACATTGCACCTTTAAATATCTTTAAAATGGACTGCAGCAATTCAATTAGACCGAACCTATAGTAAATCACGTTATTTTGTTTAGTTGTCTATTCAACATCGTGGGAGAATAGCGATCTCTAGTTCAAATTGTGATCAATTTATCCAGAATCATGCAGTTCTTAACTTATAACTCCATGAAAAAGGCATGAAACAACAAATCTTACTTGACAATATCTGCTCGATTGTTGATGGCAGCCCAATGGAGCAGCGTAACATTCTCTTTGTCAGGCTGCCTGACGTCATACCCAGCCTCTATCAGTTCTTTACACCTCTCAAGAGCACCAAACCTGCAATTTAAAACAAATAATGGAAAAACTTTGTTTATTTTTGCATCATACACACATACACATCAGGTTCTCTGCTTGAACAAGTGATAAAAAGATATGCATCCTCTAATGAAAATGAAGTATTTGAGCAGTGTGAAGCATGCAGGTGAGACAACAAACAAACTCTTGAGTTAGAAACCCAGATATTACAAAATCCACATAAAACATGTCCTGAACTAGTGTTGTCACAATACTGGCATTTCTAACTTCGATACGATACCTTGAAAAGTATCGATTTTCGATACCATTTTCAATACCACAGGGAAAAAACACTGCATATACTGTCATACAGATATATTTTTAATACTATGTCTTTTTTTGTCCATCTATTGAAAGTCTAGGCAATAAAAAATGTATTCTGAAGAGATCACTTTATATGATAAAGATTTTAAGCTTTTTTCATATATAACATTGATCAATTACCATTACAATTACCTCACAAATATTTGCTAACTCAATGTATTTGTTTTTACAATGGGGTAATTATGTTGCAATAGCTTACAGCACAAGGAAGCTAGGTTTCAAATGGTAAATTGAATTTTAAAAAGACAAGTAAATAGTAATAAAATAATAATACTCACCAAGTAGGCATTGTGACATTATTGACCATGTATTTGACCATTAATAAGCCGCGAAAAAGAGCTAATTTTGGCACTTGTATTTAAGAGGCGGCTTTATTATGTGCGCGCTGCGGATGTGAGTGCAAAATCTGCGGGAATGAGTAGAATTATGCGCAATCCCGTGCCGAAATTCAGACCCAGTCACATCAACACTATTTAACCGGAGTGAATGAGAGGAGGCGGGTGTGTGTCAACTCACTGTCGGAGAGGAGAGCAAGAAAGCGCAGCTGGTATCAGTGTATCGATTCGATACAGCAGAAAGGAGTATTGGAATCGTCTCAAGATATTTCAGAATCGATACATATCGAAATATCGATATTTTTGACAAGACTATCCTGACTTGAACATCATATTTTATGCTTTAATCCACAGAATTGCACAAATACTTTGAGTCCACACTCCACAGCTGTGCCCAAAATTCTCCAGGGTATCTTAATAACATCACCAGCTGTTAAGTATTCCCAGTGATGCGAAAGTGTAATCCCATTAATGTTTATTGCATTTCAAGGGAATAAGTCTTACTGTGTTGCTTTGACGATATCCCAGGAACTGCTGTCCTCAGGGTGCGAGAACTTCCTCGGCTGCTGCGTGGAATCAAGAGGTCCCGGGCCCTGGAAGCTGCCGGGCATGAAACCACCAAAGCCAGGACCTCCAGGACCTCCATGACCGTGGCTGTGGGAGTGGCCACCGCCGTGTCCATGGCAACTGTCACCCATGTGACCATGGGAGTGGCACTGTAAAACAAAACATTACAGGCTATTTCTGACTGATTTTAAAAATTAACACAAAATGCAAATGGTTTGTGATAATTAACCAATTGAATAAATGACAGAAAGGGCAAACGTATTTTTATTATTGATACTAATAGTAGTAGTTGTTATTCTAACAAGTGCATGACAAGGCTGGTCATGTGATAACAACATGGCAGCGCCCATGAGGAAGAGACCCTCTCAACGTAAAATAAAACATTTTTATAGAAGACTGATAGGTCTGGAGTCTTTATGTCGAGTATGTATCATTTTAATAATATTTAATTATTTCCTTTATATGTAAAACTTTTTAAATGAGCAAAAAATATTAAGTGCACATTTAAATAACAGACAGCAATTTTGTTCAATTCAGCATTTTGTTATTGTTAGTAAACAACTGACTTGGAATCTGACGATCTATCCTTCCAATGAGCTAAAAACAAACCTGCAAAACCAATGTTCAATATGTAGCCCATATTTATGGTCAATAATAGATTATTAAAGGCAATGATCATGGCACGGTTTGTTTTACAGGTCAAATCTAATCATATGATTCAATGCGCCTTGAATCGATTAGCACAAACACACAGGTGATCAGTTAGCAGAAGATGCTAAGTTAGCTTAACCGTTCTTATAAATCCATCTAACGACGTAACAAAAAAATAATAGAAACATTTTCTCTCTTACTCCGTCTCCTTCTGACCAATCCATCACTTCTGAGCGAGGTTATACGTGATTTAACATGAAGAATTTACTCTGTCAGATACTGAAATCGGGCGTGCGTTCAACGCATCTTCCACTTCCTCGATACGAGTGACAAATCCTGCGCTCTGATTGGCCGCTTTGCCTTAGTGACGTTCCTCTGGTTTACCTTATTTGTATTTCCTTTCATTTAAGAGCGCATTCCGACAGGAGCCATTAGCCTATATCAAGATTTACACACTTAGTGTATACCTGCTAAACATGCTGTTCCAGTTGAGTTTGTGAAACGTTGTGAAAGCCAACACATATGAATGACATTTTTCTTTACATTCTTTTCAGGCACGATTAAAATAACAAATTAAACTATTCCAGCTGTCTGCATAGCTAACAAAAATACTATTTTAGTACATTATCCCATGCAAATACTAAATTTGGATATTACCATGGCATTACGATGTTTAGACAATTATTATTATTATTGGACGCACATTGAGGTTCTTTGAAGTAGCCTACATTTGAGTAGCCTAGTCTAAAACCCTAAACCCTAACACTACCCCAAGAAAACTTGTATTTTTATAATGTGTACATAAGTACATTTTTACTTTTTACTTTATTTTTTTATATATTTTTTCCAGATATGTCCCCAAAACCTACATACAGAAACATTTGTTTATATTTGCCTTCATTTTACATATGCATCACTCTTGAATTTGCATTGTCATTTAAAAAAAAAAGAAGAAAAAGATTTTGCCATTGTTGTTGTTATGTAAGAAATATTCAGGAATAGTGTGATTACTATATACACATAAAACCAATTTGTGTGGGATTATCACTGTCATCATATTTATCCTACAAAAACTAAATTAAAAATAAAAATAAAATAGGATTATCTCATGCTGACTAAAACTGCACCAGGTTTAGCCAGTGATATTGTCAGGTCAAAAGCAGCAGTGTGGCTCCTTTTTTTTTTTTTTTTTTTTATGAGACAACTAAGGTCTCGAGAAACAATACTGTACACTGTTCATTCATTAAATAACTTTGAACTTTTTTTTATGAGATCATATAAAACACAGAGCTAGGGAGTTTGAAGAATTGAGCAATTCTTCATCAAGGACATAAGGTGTGTGGAATATAAACATGAGTAAAATGATATAAACATTTAATTCCAAGATCATGGACCTATAGTGATCACAAGATGGCAGCATATCCTATAAGTTACTAACGGAAGCCCCTCAGCTCGGTAAAAACCTCACAGCATTTTGTTGCCAGTACAGTATTATTGATTATGTTGCCACAGATCAATCAAAGCCTGAAGAGATCCATCATTTCACACTTTACACAAACCACATTGAACTGGAACTAAACTAGGAACAGAGATATCTGTCTATTTATCTATCTATCTATCTATCCATCCATCCATCCATCCATTCATCCATCCATCCATCCATCCATCCATCCATCCATCCATCCATCCATCCATCCATCCATCTATCCATCTATCCATCCATCTATCCATCCATCTCAGTGTGTTCTTATGTAAAATGTATTGATATTTAAATTGAAGAATCTAATTTGAAGACTTACAGATTTGTTGAATTGTATGCATCTGTAAAAACCTGTTTATGAGGTTGATTTCAGAGTTGGAGTAAGTATAGTAGTCAGTCTTCATATATACAGCTCATTAATACCTATGGGAGACCAACAGTTTATTAGCATAATTAATTTAATCAGCAGGGGCTCCGTGTAATCTCTCTCCTTTTTTTTTATTCCAGGGCTGAGAGAACATAATTACATTGACGAGATTGATGTATTTACATTGTTCTCTAGCCTCATTAACGGTAATGTATGCAAGCCAGCATTCAAACCATTGTGAAAACGTCCCTGAAGTCAAGGCCCTTTTGTCATAAAGGATATATGTATTATGGATTTATGAGAGCCTAGGAGAGCAGCCGTATCGAAATGACAAAAACACCCAAGTATGGATGGCATCTGTAGCCATTCCACAACTCCAATGGACGGCCCGCTAATATAACAAAAACATATTAGTTTCCTGCAGCAGACATATTCCTCCACCTCACACTTTATAATCCTCCCAAAACCAGCCGAGTTCATGTAATCTCATTAGTATGTAATGGCAGTACAGAGGGGTTAAAGATGTCTGCAGGCATGATGCTGAGCTCTTGTCTCCATCTGTCTAGTGTGTGTTTAGGGCTCTTACACGAGCATGTGGTGCGGCAGACATCAACTAATGAGCTAAAAATGGAGGTCTGCACACTTTGAACTTTTTTTGTATTCCATCACGCATTCCACTTTAAGCTTACAAAATATGCGTCATAATTTGTGGAGGGGTTTGCAATTAAAATGTATTAGGACACCATAATGCCTTGTTTTCATTGACAGATTTCAACCTGAATGTGAGTGAAAATTTAAAGTTTGCCTTAAAAAAGAGACACTGCTAGAAGAGATTAGATTTTTATTAGAGGTGCATGTAAGCAAACAGATATACGCGCATGCACACGAAACGATCCGTCTCGGCTTAGTGTTTGTGTGCATCTGTATCCTCAATGGCTGATGTATCATCCCTCTTCATTCATACTTCACCATAATCAGCCCGGTGATCCATTTTATGTGGAATGGAGTTTTGTGTGGGCTGTGCTGGTTTGATAAAAGGGGACACACATAACTCTGGGCAATTTGCCCAGACATCAAAATCAATATTTGAAGGCCATTTGCTATGGACTTGAAAATAAAGAATGTCAAGGCCTCCCAAAGCTGCAATAAGGTTTCAAGTGCTTTCTCTCCCCCCCCCCACCACCACCAAGTTCTTCTTGTTCAAAAGCTTTTTTTATTGTTTGGTTAAATGTTCGTGATGATTTCCCCTCTCATTAAGATAATCTGATCATTATATTTATATTGGGACCCAAGATCACATCAAGACCAAACTAATCCATACTGAATCTACAAAGAAAAAGATTGACATTGACCAGAAACATTCCATTCATTCGAACATATAGCCTAGTCAGAAAAATAAATGCAACAAGAGATTATAAATATTCAGCAATTTAAAAAGTCATCATTGGCTTTTCTTTTATACACTGCTTAAACTAAATTGATAGACAAACACTATTTTAACAGTTGATTGAACAATGTAATGAACAAAAGCCAACATTTAGGTCACTTAGCACAAGAAACCATTTTAAACACCACATAAAGAACTTGTTACTTAACTGTGACAGACCGCACATGCTCAGTTTAAAAAGGTCATTTAGGGCATTATACATAATTATAATCAGAAATGGGCATAAATATATGGAAATGTATTTAAAATACAAATACAAAATACTGTGTGAAAAAATGTATTTAAATACAAATTTACAAAATACATGTGAAATTGGCCATCCAGTGCAGGTATAGGTCACAGTGAATGAAGAAACTACATAGGCCTACTGACTTTTAATTCCTAAACCTCATCTCTTTCTTTCTTTCTTTCTTTCTTTCTTTCTTTCTTTCTTTCTTTCTTTCTTTCTTTCTTTCTTTCTTTCTTTCTTTCTTTCTTTCTTTCTTTCTTTCTTTCTTTCTTTCTTTCTTTCTTTCTTTCTTTCTTTCTTTCTTTCTTTCAATTACAAATAAACTTATGCAAAATAGCAGCCATTTATATACTTATTTTAGGTTACAATGTAGTCTATTACTTGTGGTGAACACTATTAAAAAAATCATACTGTATGTAAAACTGTGGGAACCTTTTCTGCTATCTAGCAAAGAATACAGATGGGTGATATGACTAAAATTCTCAATATTAGTTTTGATTCCACAGCATAAACTGAATTTCAAACTCTTTTGAGTTTTTTTATGCAGGTAGTCCAATGCTTTTTAAGTAATTTTGTGTTTATTTGTTTCTATAAGTTAAAGTTTATGTTTCTATAAGTTTATTAAAATTAGAAAGTGTATCTAAAATTTTTAATTAGAATTAATTTAGATTCATTTGACACTATTTACCCCTTTTTGATTATTATTTATGTACAATAAAACTAAAAGCTGGAGATTTTTGTGGTGTATCATTCATCAGTGCTTCTTTTTCCACTCCAACGTTCCAATAATTCCTGCCCACTAAAGTTGCACGGATAAATTTGCTTACCCCGCAAATAGGCCTATCTATGTAAACGATTTAGAAAAAGTTCCATCAATTCACACTTTATTTCATCGCTATGATATGTAGTGTCATATCACCCAGCCCTAACATGCAGTAATGCTTTAAACACATTTGACAAGCTAGTTGATAAAAATCAACAACCGGTCAAGACTGATTGGCTAACGCTATTTTCCCACTTGTCTGTGCTCTTTTATTCTTTCATGTTAACTGAAGTGAATAATGCACTATTTTAACTTTAATCAACAAGTAGAATTGATCATGCCATTCTCACCTTATAAAAAAGAAGAAAAAAAAAAACATCGATCCAATGCTGAGCAAGTGAATGTCTGAACTAGTTGATGCACAAAATCAATACCCTGATAAAGAGGTTGAGTGGCAAAAAGTATTTTATGTATTTTGAAAATACAAAAATACTCATCTTAAATGTATTTAAATACAAATTACATTTGATTTTTTCCAAAGGCTTTAAAATACAAAATACAAAATAGTATTTTGTATTTCAAATACGTATTTTAAATACAGGTATCTGAAATACTGCCCATCCCTGATTATAATCAACTTCGACAGATCAAAATATCAGTTAAAAGTTATACCTGTCCCAGGTATACAGGTAAACAGATGAAGAATGTTCCAACACAAAGCTTTACTAACAATAATCCAAATGACATGCCAACAAGAAGCAACACACTTAACTTAGATGTGACCGGACACTCTGAACGATGGTGAAGGACAAACTTAAGTAGTAAATACAAATGAGGTCAACAATATACAGATGATACACATGAACTCATAATGATGGTGACCATGGTAACAAAGGAGTGGCGGGAAAGTCAAAAGGAACGCATGAGAATGAATGAAAACAAAGTCCATGATAACTAAGAGAAACTGAACATAACTGTGACAATAACAAGTATAAACAAATTATATTCATTTAAAATATGTATATAAATGCGTACTATAGTGCATAATAAAACTAATTTGGCATGTCATTTCTTTCACTCGACAAACTGTTAATTATAATCGTTTTGTACATTGTGAATTGACTCTTTTTTTTTTTTTTGGGAGCTTTAAGAAAACATACATGCAAAAACATTTATGGAGAGACACATTTATGTATTTGCCATGGTGCTATTCAGTTGCTGGGAATTTCGCCTACTGGTCCCATAAAAGTTTTAAAGATTTTTAGTTTTTTTTTATGACCAAGGTCACTCCTTCATTGTAAGTCTATGGTATTTTTCCCCATCTGTTTTATTAACAAAACAAGTCAGGTGAATTAGAAACGTAATATAGCACCCCTCTTCTCATCATTCATGTCTTTAGCACATTTGGTGCAGGATAAGTTATAAACGGTGATACTTCATCAGGACAGTGGTTTGTTCTAACCGTAAACCCCAATCACCCCTAATAAGAAACATATCCAGCTGAATGTTAAATGAATGAATGTATACCATCAGCATTCACCACTATCCAGACATGCTTGTGGGGAGAAGGGCAGTAAAGCTCATTCATCAATCCATTAAAAAGGTAGTATTCCCTGGTATTTCAGCATGTCCGTCAAGAAGACATCAACTCCCAGAGGACGAGCGCTCTCTCTCTTCACTAGGAAGGGAGCCTCTTGACTCTTAAAGGTTCCAGTATGCCAAAAATTACTATTGACATTTCAATTTGGGGTAGATTTTTCAGACCGGCCCCCACAACCTCCCACCCTCCTCCACACCCCCAGAGAAAGGAAGGAAATTTACATCTGAATAAGCCAGACAAAACATAGAGAGACATTTTCATGTGCGGCACATTGGGCCGTCCATTCATCTGCAATCTCTGTCAAGGAATACAGATGCCTAAACATCACTATGCTATGCATGTTATGTTATTGCTTCTTTTTATATCTGTTTTAGTACTAAATTTCCCACATTTGTTTGAATATCTGGTCGTCGTTTCACAGTTGAGCCCCATTCCTGGTCAAGTCATAAATCTTTGTTGAAGGGATCAGATTAAAGCTAAAAGAGCAACTCAACCAGTACTGTAATGACATTTCTGCCAATATTTATCTTTATGGAGAAAGAAAACCTCAGACATGCAAATAGTCTGCTAGGAGACCTCTCGGTGTGAGATATTAGCTCTTATTCTCATAAGAATTTGCACATATTGCACGTGTGCAATAGGATTTTTCCATAGGCTTTTGGATAATCGCTAAAAACAAGCTCTGTGATCAACAAAAGTTTATGATACTTGCATGTTTTGTCCTTCAAGATAATTATCAGGTGAATTTTGAAGCCTAAATGCAGTCGCCAGAGGTAAAAAGCTAATGGTATAGGCTATAAAAATACACCACGGTAACACGACTTCAGCGTCACCACCACTAAACAGCTCAGAAAGTTTGAGTTAGAATAGTTTATAAGAGCATAATTATAACCACAACGATGCCGTAAAAGCAGACTGAGTTTACCCTTTGGGCGTGATGACGTTTAATCTCCTCGACTGCCTCTGTTGTCCCATTTAGCCACTTGTTAGCAACCGCCTTTTTCAAGTGATGTATTTTATTTTTTACTACTTTGATGTATTTTATGTCGTAGAATAAAACGTGAAAGTGCCTTGAGCTTGTGTTCACCACATACCTCATTCCAGCCATTTAACCAAAAGCCCCCTCAAAAAAACTATTGACTTTGGGACAATGGAACCGGAAGTGCTAAAATGCTAACACGTTTTACGTCCGTCCTTCGGGTGAGACGTTAAACTGAGGCCCTGACTCTCTGTGGTTATTAAAAATCCCAGGATGTCCTTCGGAAATAGTAGGGGTTTAACCCTGGCATCCTGGCCAAATTTTCCCATTGGCCTCTGCCCATCATCATGGCCTCCTAAATAATAACCCCCATATATATTGATTGGCTTCATCACTCTGTCTCTTCTCCACCAATAAGCTGGAGTGTGGTGGGAGTTCTGGGGCAATATGGCTGCCGTCGCATCATCCAGGTGGATGCTGCACATTGGTAGCCTGGAAATCCAGACCTAAATCTAAAAGATTAATGAGCAAATTCAACTCTGGATTACCAGGGTAGCACATTGGTAGTGGCTGAGGAGATTCCCCCTTCTATGTAAAGCACTTTGAGTACCCAGAAAAGCTCTTTATAAATGTAACAAATTATTATTATTATTATTATTATTACGTCATACCTGCACCACTCTATAGGAACCGAAGTTGTACTTCTACTGTATCTTTACCTTTGGTTGAATGTTCATTACGATTTGACATTGCGATTTGACCTATATATATATATATATATATATATATATATATATATATGAATATAAATCCACTAAACTTTTGAGTATTATAGATAGATTTAAACCCTTTACAGCAAATGAAAACATGCCTAAAATATACTTGCATGTGGTAATGCCGCTTTGCCAAAGCTAACAGGCTTTCATGCATGCTAATATGAAACGGCTATGGGATTTTAGCCTGCTAGACCACAGGACACACTCGCTTGATTCAGACACCTGTTTAAATAATAAATAACGGCTAATGCCTACTTAATCTTCTTGTGGATCGCAGACATATAATTTAAGGCCTTCACACTGAATTTCTCCCTCCCATGCCCTGGCCAAGGTTACGTACTGAGACCAACGATAGTTAAACTTACATGCATCTTCACTGATGCTCTTCTCCTGTTACTTCAGCACACAGTATGAAGAAACTCATATTATGTTATGCATTCAGTAAACTAGACTGAAAAACAAGATTTTACTAGATTTAAGGTAAGTGATTGCAGGCCAAATTGATACAGGCCAAATTGAATATTATTATTATTATATTTTGACAGTCATAATGAAGTGAAGTGAGCAAATCCTGCATACATCAGGCTACAAATGGTCTTTTTTCAACTTAAATTACTAACTTGTATGTTTTACAAAGAATTCACATGCAGAATGTTAAAAGAGTAATTAGCTCTCAGGTGCTAATGTAGTTAGAAAATGGCTCTTGTTTGCTGCACAGTTGTTTAATAAATTAGAAACTTCTGATTGTGAACAAGCATTAGCTTAGTTAGAAAAAACAATATATCTCTAGATAACACTATACCAAACTGTAAACACAACTATAACCCACATTAATTAACAACAACAACAATTTTAGGGCCAGGATGATTAATCAGTAATACACAACCGTATACATACATGCACACGCACACACACACACACACACACACACACACACACACACACACACACACACACACACACACACACACACACACACACACACACACACACACACACACACACACACACACACACACACACACACACACACACACACACACACACACACACACACACACACACACACACACACACATATATATTTATTTATCACTGTAAAAAAAGTTGCTGCCTTAAATTAAGCACAATCTACTTGGATGTTTAAGTCATTCCAACTTAAATTACATTAAACTGACTTAAAAAAACAGTTATAACATAAAAAAGTAGAAAATTGTTTAACTTAATTTGATGAGTTAAAGCAATGTAAAACCATATGTTGTCAAAACATTGCTCATATAATTTTTTACAGTATTTTTTTTACAGTATATATATATATATATATATATATATATGTAGTGCATTTAGCTTTCATTGAAAGATTGGAAAAAGGAAAGAGCAGTGATCTTTCAAATTGTACACACCGTCTCGAGGTTTAAAGTGCTTCTTTTCCATTATGAAGCTGCATTAATGCTCTGCGTTGGGTAATTAGCAGAAAGTCAATTCCCATTACTGGTTAGGCCCATTGACCAGCTGCTTACTTTAATAAAAAGGCATGTCCTCTACATTTAGAGCGGGAAAGAATCAATACCCAGGATGCATTAAACGAACCTGCCTCCTGACAACAGGGCCGTCAACCCATAACACAAGAACCTTGCCCTCTCAGACATTCATCTATTCAGAACTCACCTCTCTTCTTCTGAGAAAGGGAACCCTGCACTCAGGCTTTCATGAATCCATTCCCTTTTCTATCTTTCTTGTTTTTCATTACTTCGGTCTCTTTTTAAAACTCACAAATCCTAGCCTTGTAGAGAGCAGCCATTAAAAAAAGGATGTTAAGTCTGGGGTGATATAAAGTAGCAAATCTATTTGGAAAAACTTATAAAGGGCTAAATTTGGTATGTCTTTATTTGGGCTTCTGTTAGACTGCTGGACAACATGGTATGTTTAAGTAAGGCTTTGTACATAAGATAAAAAAGGCAGGTGTTCAGGAAGCCAAGGAGCACAGGTCATATCTTGGGCCTCCATAGTCAGGACATAAAAGCCTGATGACACTGCTATTAAAACAGTAGGATCAAATTTAAGACAGGAAAAAATCTGTTAATGGGGACCTTTTATTCCCTTTTTCAAAGAATTGGATTTGTTTTTGGGGTCTACTAGAATAGGTTTTCATGCTTGAATTTTCAGAAACATTATTTTTCACATATTTTGACACTGTTGCAGCACCTCTATTACCAGTCTGTCAGTAACGCTCTGTTTAGTTCCTGTCTGAAGCCCCTCCTTCTGAAAAGCACAATCTGCTCTGATTGGTTGGCTGAATCAGTGTGTTGGTCAACAGCTTCGAGCATGAGTTTTTACACACTTGCTGCATCCTTCAAAGGGCGCATTCAAAGACTGATTGCGTCATCGCGGCACAACAAAGGCTCCTCCAAATGCGTCCTTCGTTTCCCCTGAAATGAAAGATACAACAGATGGACCCTTCACGGCCTTGCCTACCTCAGAATTCATTGCATGACAGTGACGACAGGATTTTTTGGAGACAAATTGCAGAATTTCACTTTTAAACACAAGTATTGGGTTTCAGCTTACTCAAATATCTAATGATTCAAATAAAAAAACATTAAAGCGGTTAAAATGTTGACATATATCTTACAAAGATGCAATTATATATAGTTTATACTCTTTATTATATAGAGAAATGGACATGGTAAAACATATTTAGACAGTTTGTGAACCTTAATTGTGAAGTTTAATATAACTTTAAAAAAAATCTAGTATAAACGTTACCGTCACTCCTAAATGGCAGCTCTCACAGTTGCTAGGCGACAAGAACAATCCTCCATAGGCAAGACCGTCCCATTTAACAACGCTCATTCTGACCTTCATGGCCTTCGAAGGATGCAGCCTCTGAATTGGAACGCAGCTATTACTAACTAACACAACTCAACCAGGCCTCGTATGCCTTGGGCGGGAATTATTTAAATGAGGGAATATTTCTATGTGTTCAGAAACCGTGCTTCCTGCTGTAATGAAAATCTCCCTTTAAAGTGACTTTGTGCTTTGTAACATTGCAGACCTTTGCATGCTCAAACAGCAACATTACACACTATAGAAATTTGAACATGTAAAATAATAATAATAATCATAGGACCCCTTTAAGAAAATGTATGCAATTTTATAGCTCCTTCAGACTGCTAAGGAGACTTTGTGCAGAAATGAAATTTTCTTTAAGTGTATAATAAAATGATTTTTGAAAATAAATGGTATCTTCTTGTAAAATCTAAGCATAGATTGAGGCACTGTTGAGATCTCTTCAGAAACCCAAAGATCTACTTTTCATTAGAAAAATAAAGATATTTAAGAACGTTTCCAAATAGTCTCCATTTAATCACAATGCTCTCCTAGATCTCATTTGTGATATGTCTTGCCTACATGCAGACTGTATTCATATGACTGTATGGTTGCGTTTGATAAGTCACTCTCTTTTAAGTATTTCATGACCGTTAAAAAGTATAATGTGCGTGTAGTAGCCTAGCCTATAGGAACAGAACAAAGACATTTGTACATGTTTGGAACAACCTGAGGATGAGTAAATGATGACAAAATTTCCATTTGTCCCTTTTAAGACAAGCCATTATGCATATGTAGTATGATTCTGAAGTTTATTTTAGAGTCAAGTTTATTTTATTTGTTTTTAATAGTCAAGTTTTTGACTTCGGAATTCCATAAACTGTCCATGTGCCACAAAGGCAAATTTCCAGACTGGAAAAAAAGGCTTTAAAATGTGTACTTGCATTTTTCTAAGAACTTTTCACATTAAATAACTATTGCACTATTGAGTTTTAAATAAAAACATCTCGATCAAGATTTGTCTCTTGTCTCTTTGGGGTACAAAAGAAGGATTTCCTAATTGATTTTTCAGTGAAATTTTTTTATTTAAGTTTAAGAAGCATAAAACAAATTTTATAAATGTATCCATTTCATCTAAACTATTTGATCAAAATTGAGTTGGACCAACTCATTTAAGTTGGTCAAAATTGAGTTGGACCAACTCATTTAAGTTGGTCATAACTAAGTTGGACCAACTCATTTAAGTTGGTCATAACTGAGTTGGACCAACTCACTTAAGTTGGTCAAAATTGAGTTGGACCAACTCATTTAAGTTGGTCAAAATGAGGTCAAAATTGAGTTGGACCAACTTAATTACATTTCATTTCATTAATTAGTTTTTTATAAGTTGGGGCTACACATATTTATTGGATGGAAATCCTGCCCTCAATTAAACTGAGTTTGTCCAATGAGTTATTTTTTTGAGTGTATGAATGACAGACAGACATATCCAGTCATGCTGATTTATCATGTTGTCATTGTCATGTGACCTACCAGCATTAGTTACATCACTTCACTGCCATCTACAATTCCTCTCTCGTGAAGTGTCCTGTCCAGTGAATGTGCTCTAGAAAAAACAATAATGGAACGCGAGACGCGGGCCAGGGGAATGAAAAAACGCACAAAGAACACTGCCATGCGCGGGACGCGAGTGAAACGGTCAAAAAACTTACGTCTAGTGCATGTTTACTAAGAAAAACGCATTGTGTCCCAAATCGCATAATTATGCACTATTCTATGACGTTTTTTTTAGTATAGTGGGGGAAGTTTGTTCACACTGAAAATTCCACATAGAAAAAGTACACTTTAAATACCTGGGTGATGCACTTAATTAACAGAAAAAAAGAGTGTGAAATGTTGGACACTTCATTTTTTTATTGAGAACATTATATAAACAAAGAACGAAACAGTCACAATGTAGAAAAAAAAAAAAAAAAGAAGACACACTTATAACTAATCAGAAAAGATTACATATCAAAGGAAAAGATTAAAAGACTTACATATTTCAATTAGGATACTTCATGCACTCAACTGTTGCAGCTTTAATTACGTAGCGGAGGGGGAGGGGCTTTCAGATTCTGATGTTGAATGACAAAATAACCGTATAAAATTCATACACTACACGGATGAGTAGGCGACATAGTGTTTTAAGCTCTTCCTCTCAGTCTGGAGTGTGAGTGTGTGTTTCACTCTGTATCTTTCATCTGTCACACAGTGTCTGTGGACACTGGATTACAGCTATGAGATCTGCCAACTTTTCTTACTGCCTTTCTGTGGCTCAAGCATTTCTGATTCTCTGCCGCCTTCCAAAATTTATCCATGTATGCTCCCTCTCTCTCTCTCTCTCTCTCTGGAATCTGACGATATATGCGGCTGTCTTCTCTCTGATTATAGTGATCCAGTGGAACGGAGAGATAGCTGCAGGGATGAAGAGAGAGGGAGGAGGGGAGAGATGTGTCAGTGTGAGAAAAACATCAGACCCAGAGTGTCTTCATATGCACTTAGCATTCAAAAGTGAACATGGCTGCTGAGGAACTGTGGGCAAAACGATTACCGGGGCTAAGATTTCAGAATCTCTGAAAGATTCACATATAGACACATTTGTGTCAAAGCCAGAACATGCTGTCATTAAAGCTCAAGTGTGTTACGTTTTTTATGGCATTGAATGAAATAGCAAAAAATTACTGTTTTCAAACGGGTTACCCTCTGTCTACCTTTGTGTCATGTTCAGACTGAAGAAGAAGACGAGGTAAACCAAGCAAATCTAATTGCAGCGATACTTTTATTATACAAACCAAAAGACAATATCTATAACGAGAATAGGTGAATGTAACGAAACATTCAACACCAGACAACTAACAGAGACACTGAGGGCAATATATATGATGAACTTAATGAACAAAACAAGTATCAGGTGATACTGTCATCGTCTCCATGTAAACAACAAAAACGCAATTTGGCGAAAACACTGACATCATGCGCGTGCTTATTACGTGTTCGTATAGGCGTGTAGTGTTTCTTTACAAATAGACATTGCCAGCTACTGGCCTGGCATGAATAATACAGCGTTTTTAGTCGTTTTTCGCAGATCCGTGTGAACAGGGATTGTTTTGACTATATTGTCATCTGTATGTGAAAAACCATTTTTTTTCGGTTTTAGTACATTGCTGTCGTGTACCCTAAAAGTCCATGAAAATGAAACTAAAACCTTAACAGGACATGCATATTAAGATGGGAAAACTTGTCTGGGTCATATTTCACTCCTAAATCCCAAAAAACAAATTAGAAATCATACTACAAAAATATTCCAAGGTATGTTGTATAAAAAATAAAAAGGCAATTTTAGCTTGTCACAAGGTCAGTAAAACAGTTCTTCACTGTGTGTCTGAATATATATATATATATGGGCTTTTATAGATTAAAATCGTATCATTTTTTATAGATTAAAATGTACGTCACCACGTAGGCTCACTATTGGCCGATGCTGGTCGTGTGTGATGCGTGTGACGTACAACACAGAAGCGCTGTGATGTTACACTACGTGAATTCATTCAGGCCCACACAGACGAAAATGAATAGTTGAATAAAGTCGTTATTTTTGTTGTTTTTTGCACGCAAAAAGTATTCTCGTCGCTTGATAAACTTATGGTTGAGCCACTGTAGTCACTTGGACTATTTTCACAATGTCTTTACTAACTTTTCAGTTTCTATCCCATAGAAGCCTATGGAGGAGTGATCCAGCTCTCAGATTTCATCAAAAATATCTTAATTTGTGCTCCGAAGATGAACGAAAGTCTTACGGGGTTGGAACAACATGAGGGTGAGTAATTACTGACAGAATTTTCATTTTTGGGTGAACTAACCCTTTAAAGTGTTTTTATTATTTCTCCAAACTTGTTTTGAAGCTGTAAAGAGTGTCTGTACTGTACTGTTCAGCTGTGGTAAGCAGCTGGCATATCAAACAGTCTTATCTCAAAGCTTCCTGGATCCCCTGCACTGATTCTAGTGTGAAAGATTAATACAGAGGAAATGTAGTTCAATGCAAATGTCATTTTACTACCACAGAGATGAAAGAAAGAGGAGAAGAGAGCGAGGACGAGGGAGAGAGACCCTTGGTATGACTTTAATCGCATGAACATGATGAGCAGCTCTTACCAACAGAGGAAAGCATATCCTGCTGTTTTTCCCCACTTTCTCTCTCTCCCCTCATCAACAGCCTTGATTAGCAGTGCTTTAATTAGACAGGGAACAAAAGGAACGTGATACCCATCTGTGGAGCGATCACCCATCGCCCCCTTCTCCCTACCAGCAGAAACCCTGACTTCCAATGCACCGCAGCAATCAGTGTTAACAGAAACCCTACACAACAGCGCTGAAACAATAACATTTTTCATCAAACACATTCAGAAGACTAGAGAAGGTTTGGGGGTCTCATGTCGTACTGTATATTGTACAGATTAAGCCGAATGCCAGTCACATACTACATCAGATTCACATGAAGTATAGAAGAAAATAGTGTTGCCAGGGTGTATTTTGGAGGTCTTTAGAGAGTTCTAAGTTGTTGCCAGGGTGTTTCTATGCAGTTGCTAGGATGTTCTGGGTGGTTGCCAGGGTGTTCTGGGTGGTTTCAGGGTTGCCAGGATGTTTCTAAATGGCCATTTCAAGTTCAAGGTGTTGCTATGTGGTTGCTAGGGGGTTCTGAGCGGTTCCACGGTTGCCAGGGTGCTTCCTGGTGGTTTTAAGAGTTTTGAGTTGTTTCCAGGGTGTTTTTTATGCAGTTTCTAGGATGTTCTAGGTGGCTGACATGGTGTTATGGGTGGTTTCAGGGTTGTCTGGATGTTTCTAAGGGGTCATTTCAATTCCAAGGTGTTGCTATGGTGTTCCGTGGTTCCAGGGTTGCCAGGATGTTTCTGGGTGGTTGTAAGAGAGTTCTGAGTTATTGCCAAGGTGTTGCTATGGGATTGATAGGGTGTTCCGAGTAGTTCCAGGGTTACCAGAGTGTATTTTGGAGGTCTTTATAGAGAGTTCTGAGTTGTTTCCAGGGTTTTTCTAAGCAGTTGCTATGATGTTCTGGGTGGTTGCCAGGGTGTTCTGGGTGGTTTCAGGGTTGCCACGATGTATTTAAGTGGTCCTTTCAAGTCCAAGGTGTTGCTATGCTGTTGTACGGTGTTCTGAGTGGTTCCAGGGTTACCAGGATGTTTCCTGGTGGTTGTAAGAGTTCTGAGTTGTTGCCAGGACATTGCTATGCATTTGCTTGAGTGTTCTAAATGGTTCCAGGGTTGCCAGGGTGCCTCCTGGGGGTTGTAAGAGAGTTCTAAGTTGTTGCTAGGTTGTTTCTATGCAGTCGCTGGGGTGCTCTAGGTGGCTGCCAGGGTGTTGCTAGAATGTTCTGGCTGGTCAAGGGTTGTCAAGGTGTTTCTAGGTGGTTGTTGGAGAGGTGATTGCTATGCAGTTACCAGGGTGATCTGGGTGGTAGCCAGGTTGCTGTTATGTTGTCACTAAGGTGTTTTGAATGGTTGCCATGGTGTTGCTATGCTGTGGCAGAGTGTTCTGAGTTGTTTGCCAAGATGTTTCTGGTGGTCATTGGAGAGTTCTGGATTGTTGCCAGGGTGTTGCTATGAGGTTGCTACTAAGGTGTTTTGTATGGTTGCTAGGGTGTTCTGGTTGGTTTCCAGGGCATTGCTTTTCAGTCATTAGTTGTACCAAAGTTTAATACTTATTGGGTTTTCAAATCACTAACCTTACATATAAGTGAGGATTTGCATTCACCATTACTAATTATTACCCACATGCCCCTGCCGGAGGACAAAGATGAGGAGCAAGAAAGAAAAGCAGCTGCCATGCTGTCACTTAACATTCACGATAACTATAATTACAACGAGGGTCAGTCAATTAAATAAGGCCTGCTTAAATGTCCTCAATTATGCTGCAAATAAATTAATTCTAATTAACCGATCGGACCTTCATCCATTAACAGAAAAGGAAAGACAAAGGCAAACGAGAGAAGGAGAGTGTAAAAGTGTCAAAATGCAATTAATGGACCAGTCCAACAGTTTTATGCATTAAAAAAAAAAAAAAATTTGATTTGTGTGACTTGACATCCTTAATTTTGGGTTCAGGAATAAAAGCGGTTCCGTCCTTGGAAAAAATATTATGCTCACAATGTTAAAAAGATTTCACATGAGCTCTAAAAAGCTACTTATAAAAAAGCTGAACTTTGTGTGATCGAATCTGTACAATGTTGCAAAACCAGCACAAGCAACCACAGCTCAATATGAAAGTTTTGCAACACTGCTATCTGTTCTCCTGATGCACACAATGCATTCTCTACAGTGAATGTATTTCATTTGGACATCTCGATTATCTCCGTGGACAGTGCCAACAGCAGCAGCTGTGGGGATGGAGAACCGGAGGATGTCATGTTGTGTGGCGCCACTTAGTCGTCATATGCTAGGCACTAATTCCCAAATCAACCGCAGCTATTAAATCAACTGATTTGCACTTGTGTTCTGCTGTGAGATGCAAGATCCACGATTTATACCACACAAGTGTTTTCCGGAGGATTCTGGAACCGTGCAATAGTTACAATGTGTCAGTGACCCTGGGATGGTTTGAAAAATGTCTGAAAATGGCCTGTTTACACCTGGTATTTGTATCTCGCAAACCAATCACCAAGTGTAAAACCGATATCTCAATAAATAAATAAATAAATAACCTTTGTGCCGTTTTTTTTTTTACTTTGTTGTGCTTGAAGGCATGCAGTAACACTATCACAGTAGTCACAAAATCAGAGATCATCTTCTTGACTAAATCTAATCAAAGGAGGTCAAAAGAGATGAATTTGAGATGGATGCTAATACCTGGTGTAAACGAGGCCTAAGTGTCTATTGATTTTACCCAACACAATCTGAGACATTACCATCTCTACTATCCTTTTATCTTTCTATCCTCCTATAAAGAAACCTTTTCTTCCATAAGAATCTTTACACACACACACACACACACACACACACACACACACACACACACACGTGTGTGTGTGTGTGTGTGTGTGTGAGTAACAGACAAAGATGTTTTTTACAGAATTTTACACAGAAAAACAATTAAAATGCAGTGGAACATAAACATTCATACTAGTAATCTTATGAATAATAATAATAATAGCTGTAATATTGCACATAGAATTTAATTATAATGTTGCAACTTCTCAAATGGGAGTATTTTAACACATAATATCACATATCAAAATGTAAATACATTTAAATGTCAAACTAATATTTGTTTAGCTGCTGTTTGTACTGTTGACGTACCAGTTCAAAACTAAGATTTTTCATATTAAATTATCAATTAAGCTCTATTCAATCTAACAACAAGGCAGTGTGATGTAAGATGCTCATAATTAAGATAATTTGTTTCTGATTTTTCAGGGGGGTGGAAATTAATGTCAACTGAATAAGTGCCAATTATCATCCAATTTGTACAAACTGACAATATGAATTCAAACTAGATTCAGACACGTTGCAGAAGTCTTGATTATCCCTCATCTTGATCTCGACACAGTCCTGTGTACTTCAGTCCTTCGTCTCATAATCAGACTGCGACGTGGTTGAGCTATTGTTGCTGCATCACAGGTTTTCAAGTGATGTTTGTGATTACAGCTTCATTGAAAACAACTATAAGACTCAAATCATCAGAACTCAGCCTGGTACTAAAAGGCACTTGATGCACAAAACCAGAATATCTGAGTTGCATGGAATTCTAAGTGAAAAATTGAAACACTTAATAACTTTGGTTAAAAAGGCATACAAATGAACTGGGCTTCTCTTCCTTCAAATATCAATATATATATATAAAAATGTAAATTTCGTGACAGAATATATACTTTAACCAATACTAAGCATGCTAATGCTGTTAAGCATTATACTCATAATAATGTCCATTGATATTATTACTGAGAAATGTTGTGAAATGCTATCTGACATTAAAAATATAAAATGTATGCAATATATATATATAGCCTATATATTATTTTTTTATATATATATATTTTTTTTATATATAAACACATATATTTACACATACGCTACACATTATTACTGAGAATTGTTGTGAAACGTTTAAATCTGAAATTAAAAATATAAAAAATATAACATTTTTGCAAACACACACACACACACACACACACACACACACACACACACACACACACACACACACACACTTGCAAATTATATTCTGACCATTACTGATTACAAATTACATGACACATTTTTTTAGTTATTAACAATTACTATTTTAGGTAGAGTATTGACTACTTTTTGATTACTTTTGACCTAACTTATTATCAGTTAGATTTCAATGGGATTATTGTGTACCACGTGGATATTTAAAAAAAAAAGTAAGAGAAAGAAAATATTTCCTATTTTTTGTTACCAACAACATGAAATGCAATAAGTTTTGAAGGCATTAAAATGTGCTGTCATGACGGTCATTGCTTGTGTTTCTGCAAAGACTGAGTGAAAGGAATTCAGCTCTATTCACTTTGTTGTGTGTGGATAAGTGCATGAGGAAAAGAGGGCGAATAGTTCATCTTGACACATCAAGACAAGAAAAATACTGTCGCTCAAAATAGTGAAGCATTCATCACAGAAATCCACGGAGAGTCACTTTTCGAATGTAATGAGGACACGTAATGTCTCCTAGCATCAGAGAGGGTGTGTGTTTATAAGTGAACAGGACATTTCTGAGCTGGTGTTGTTTTCGTTTCTCCAGCCCAGCTATGGAATAATCTTTTAATCATAATTGAAACAATAAAATAATATTACAGTGATTTCTTTGATAATTCGCAACACATGGACAACGAGGAAATGGGTAACAAAAGGACTCAACACTTCTCTTCTTACCCTAGATTTTACTTCATTATTCTATGGGTGATTCAAGTGCGGCCCAAATGAAATCCAGATTACAATAACAGCAGGGCTGGGTTCAATTAGGAGAGTGTAAACACTCCATACTGGGCTCCCGGCAGCATAGTCAGACTTGTACACGTTTACATTAACTGATATTTAGAGAAATAGCAGTGTCATATTCATGAATGAATTAGGTAACTTCTTTTAGTTGGATGTTTTATTTGGACGAATCTTTTGCGAAACCTTTCAATCAGCAGTCTTTACAATTTTGCCTTTTGTTTTTTCGACACACAACATTTCTTTTAGATTTTTTTTTTGGATGAACTATCCATTGAAAGGCATAGTATGTAAGTTTTTGCCACTAGAGGTCACCAATTCATAGTGTCACAGCGGTGCAACGAAGGCTGTCCCAATTCGAAGGCTCCTTCGAAAGCAGTCTACAGATGCATCCATCTTTTCCCGGGCAACACAGCACTGTTTTACTTGGTAAAAATTACTCTACTTGTTGCACATTGCAGTAAGTTTGATCGATATTAGAATATCATATTAAAGCGTGTTTCCATGGTTTCTACGGAAGTTAAACCGGAAATCGAGAGACATGGGCCGTTACACTGGTTAAAAATTGCGGATTTCTCTGGATTTAAACACTGTTGGAAACAATTGGGATATAAGTACACAAGTCACCAAATATAACATTATTCCTCTGTTTTTTTGGGATATTTTAATCCAAAAATATAACATATTGTGTCTTTAAATCTATACCAAATTTCCCACCAAATCCACAGGAATTGAAAAAAAAAAAAAAAAAAAATTGAGAATCCACAAGAGGTTTTTCCTGTAAACATGTAGTCTATATTAGAGGTAATAGGAAAAAATAACCATGTGAAAACTTTTTGTAATAAACATGGCATCAACACCTGTTTAATACAGCTATATGCACACACGCACACACACACACACTCTCTCTCTCTCATGTAGGGACGGTTTGTATTAGCCTTCAGAGGTGCGCGTCATCCATCACAGTGGCACGAAGGCTAAGTTGACAAATTTCCAATATTAATAGAAGCTGTCGGGGCGTCGTAGGGTTATAGCTGTCCCTGTCACGGGCACGGGCACCTATTAAGGCCCGGCTCCTGCTGCAGGACGAGGTAATTAATATACTCACACATGCTCCCAACACAATTTAGATTGACAAAGCCTACACACTTTCACCTTCATTTGAGGCAGGGACAGCAGGCAGAAAGCTTGATGCTTTGGTGTGTCTAGAAGCTACTTTGAAACCGTTGCTGTAGCTAATGTAGTTATGGCTACATTAAAGCTATACATTTGAAAGCAGGAAGTTTGATTAATAAACATGAGGAGTGGCATCAGTCCAATGAGAATTTATTGTGGGGTGTGGCTACCCGGTGTAAAGCAACAGTGCATGCCCTCCTTTTTCCGTGGCCTTGGTTCCAGAAGTATTATTCCCATAGGGATTTTTAAAAAGTCTTCGTTAAATAGTTACATCTCATGAACCAAATCAACCAGCTATGAGGTGAATCACAACATTACAACTTTGATTTGAAGCAAAAAAGGGAAAAAAAGTTACTTAAATGCATCCCTTGTTTCGATTGGTGGAGATTTCTTTGCAGAATCATGGGTAATGTATTTTTGAATTCCACTATAAAACACAATTATTTAAAAAATACGGCTTAAAGATGATGGCTTTAAAGAAAAGCATAAACCAACGACCTCAGAGCTTACATTAGGTCTGTATTTCCCTTTGGAGAAATTTAATGGGATTTTTACTTACAGAACACAGCCGTTGCTGTTCATTTGATTGTTATATTGGTGGAGATTTCTTTGCAGAATCATGGGTCATGTAGATTTAGACCAGGAATTCCACTGTTAAACATGATAATGTGACTGACTGCTTAAAAGCATATACCATCGATTTACAACCTCATAGCTCACAGGCCTGTCTTTAAGGTTCGTAAGTTATCATTAAAAATCAATTAACCTTTAGAGAAGATGAATGGGATTGACTGTTGCACTCTACAGAAACTAAACAACCAACAAAATGAAATGCTGATCATTGCTTGTTGCTATCATGGCTGGTTAGGACAAAACACCTGATGAACACAGAAGAGAAATGTTTTAGAGCTCATCGCATTTAGATGTAAGGTTGTGTGAGAAAAATAATTAGGCAAAAAACACCAATAGCATTGCTACCGAATAAAATACACTATTTTGATTGCAGCTAAGCTAATGCAGCTAAATGCTAACACCGTTACTTTCAGCTAGTTGTCCTCCACTATTTTTGAGGGTGTTTGTTTGAGGATTTTTACTTCCAGCAACAATTCTACAAAAATATATTTTGAATTAGGTGTCTAAGAAACTGCATATGCTAAAATCCCCACAGAACACGTTAGCAACAACATAGCAAAATGCTAGAATTTATTCATAACCTGATAAAAACACACCGGCATTGTGGTGGCGAGTTTTGCACTGGTAGTACTGCAATTTCTAAAGAAAATGTAAAAAGTAGTATATCCGCATTGTCCATTTAGGCTAAAGCACAGATACTGTAGGTGCTTCTGTAAATGGGTTTGAGAAAACAAAGTGTCAGTGCCAGGTTGCCAGCTCACAGGGTTACACTAATATGATTATGTGGATTATGCCAACGAGCTGGTCCGGGGCTATATTTCATGCTCTCGTTTGGGGGAAGTGTTAATTGGTTTGGAGCCTTTGATGTGACTGCTGGTAAGCCGGATGGGGGAGGGTTATATTAAGAGTGTGGAAAAGTGCGTATTCTCAGTTTTTTTTTTGGCCTTGGAGGGATTCAAATTGACGAAAAGAGATCCCACTTTGACTCCAAGGCCAGAGCGCTGCTGGATTTCTTTCTCCTAACATTCCACTGGCTCATGTGTATCTCAAATTGGATTACAAAGAGATAAATGTGAATGATGTTTCTGTCAGCGTGAAAACTTACATTCACTGGAGGTCTTTTTTGGAAGACAACTGCATGGAGGAAAAATCTTTTGAGGCTTCGTATTGAGGAAAGTGGTTGAAAACGTCAACAATTTGATACATGATGTAGTTCGTAGGTGACAGGAAAAAAGCAACTCAAAGAGAATAAAATGTAATTCTTTGAATTGCATTTATTTAGATATAAATGACTTAAACTTAAATTAATTTTATGTCACAAAGGAGCCGTTTACACAACACTGTTTTCAACTAAAACCATAAAACCTTTTATGCATTTTGACTAATTATTTACACAAAAACTGCTGTTTGGGAGCCTAAAAACCCAAACTTTTGAAAATAGGTTTCAAAGTGCAAAGTTTTTGAAAACGATACCGTTATCGCCTCCGTGTAAACTACAAAAATGCGAATTTGTGAAAACGTTTATGTCATGCGCATCACGTGTTTAGTCTATAGACGCGTAGTGTTTGTTTACAAAGTGACATTGCCAACTACTGGCCTGGCATGAATAATACAGCGTTTTTAGTCGTTTTCGTGGATCCGTGTGAACAGGGATCTTTTTGACTACTTTGTCGCATGTGCGCAAAAATGCAAAGTAAAAACATTTCTGTTTTTAGTACAAACCTGTAGACATCAATTGCACAAAGCCAGACTTGAGGCTAGAATGAACCAGACAAAACATTTAGAAGTAAAAATCTTGCAATTTTATTTGCATATAAAGGCAGCTAAATATATCACAATGAAACCTGAAGAAAAAAAAAAAAAAAAAAAAATAATTGTATCTAAACCTTTCCAGGAATGAGACTGTAACTGTAACTGAAAGAAAAGCAGAAAGGCATTTACAGTGGCAAGAGATGAAACAACTATTGGCAACCATTTTTTTTGTGCTAGCAAGACTGCATTTACACAGTGCAAAATTACAAAAAGAAAAAGAGAAAAACAAACTATTATACGCAAGATATCAAAGGACAACTAAACCTGGGTTCGGCAGGTTCGAAAAAAACAAAACAACCTTTGAGATTGTACATAATTTCAACTTGAGTACTCGTTTATTGTATGGAACAATACGCCGTAAAGTAGGAACATTTCATGAAAACAGAAAAGAGCATGTGTGCGCTTTACGCACATTTAAGTCATCACTTACAGGCAAAATGATATTCTTCAAGAGGCTTAGAACAAACACAATTTTAGTTAGAGATTTTACAGTTTACACACATACATATAGATATACTCATATTTTAAGACATTTTCCAATTTCTATGCAGAATGAGGCGCTCCAGAATATACATGATTTAAAATGCATCCATGTCTTCCCTGCGCTTGTAAGAAAGTGTTCTTTGAATGCAAAAAAAAATAAATCCCCTTAGTTTTGGATAAAAACAATAAATATGACGCTTTCTCATCGCTAGCAGAAAGAAGGGGCTCCAGCCGGGGGAACTTAAAGCTAGTTTAAGGCATTATATCCCTGTCAGCTAAAAGAAAGCTTAATTATTCTGAAAAAAAGAATATACAAAATGAACAATGGCATTGCATACCAACATAATTCGAATATTGACAAAAAAAGAGACAATTTTACAAATTCACAAAGCTTATTATCTTACAGATTTAATCAGATCTTTTCATAAGATTG
Source organism: Rutilus rutilus (assembly GCF_951802725.1). Classification (NCBI taxonomy): domain Eukaryota; kingdom Metazoa; phylum Chordata; class Actinopteri; order Cypriniformes; family Leuciscidae; genus Rutilus; species Rutilus rutilus. The sequence goes on from NC_140211.1 coordinate 12,863,744, forward strand.
TTCACCACTTCTGTACGCAAAACACCCCGCATGATCCCGTCCGTCATCAGAAACTTCCACTGAATCTTTTAGCAAAAGACTGGCGATTTCCAAAGAAACATTCAACTATTTTTTTATTTTTTTTTCAAAGTACTGTTAGAAAACATAAGGAAAGAAAAGGAGAATATGGCATAGCGCACAGGCGCCTCAAGAGCTTGGGGGGTTTGGGAGGTCGAACACGATGGGAGGGTTGGTGGGCTGAAAGCTGACTGTACAGGTAGAGGCGTTGATGAATGTCGTGTACCCGTCTGTCATAATGCCGTAACCTAGAGAAAAGGAGAGGCAACATTTAAATGCCAAACTTAAAGGAACAATTCTTCCATAAATTAACTTGTTGTGTTAAACAAAACAAGAGCACTTTTCTTACACTAAACACACATTTTTAGTGTTTTCCCTCATTTTTAAAGGGGCTAAGGATTTTCATGTATTAATCGCTTTTTTTTATTGCCAATGTGTGAACAGCTTGTTAGGAAACTTAAAAAACGAGACCTTCCCCGCATACCTAGGTTGTCTATGAAAGCCTGTAGACTGTTTTATGTGAAGGATTCGGGACGTTTTTGCCGGGAAAATCAAAAGGATGTGACACATTCAACATTCTATGTCGTTCTACGACACATGAAATGAATGCTTATACAATGTCCAGGATTAATGGCAAAATAAATTTCTGTACTGTAAAGTTAAAATGTCATGCAAAGAAACGGGATTAATTCAAACTACAGTCTCACATAGCTATCTATAGCCTATAACCTCAAATATACTCAAAACAGTGTGATTTTAATGACCTCATCTGTCGACATTATGCCGCTGAACTGCAGAGCTTGTGCAAACATCCACATTGTATGATCAGATGCTTTCTTAACTGCTGTTTTCTCACTGCGGTCATTTTTGTTGTGTGTTTATTTCGTTTTTGTTATTTACACATTCATCTAAATGTTGCTCTCAGAAGCGTGGATGATATCTGGACGTTCGTTAACAGTACAGACCCTTTCCAAAAAATTTGAATATCATGGAAAAGTTTATTTATTTCCATAATTCCATTCAAAACATTAAACTTCCATAGATTATAGATTCAGGGCCCACAACTTAAACGATTTCAAGTATTTAGTTGTTTATTTGTACATAATTTGGGCTTCCAGCTCATAAAACCCACAAAAACAGGATTTAAATTTTTTTGAATATTACATGAAATCACACAGTAATTACACAGTGATACCATGGTCATTGAACCAGGTTTTGGTTCTTTTGGCAGTGTGGGCAGGTGCAAATCCTGCTGGAAAATGAAGGAAGCATGAAGTGCACTGAAAATGTCCTGGTAGACGGCTGCGTTGACTCTGGATTTAATAAAGCACAGTGGACCAAAGTCCTCTTTTCTGATGAGAGCAAATTTTGCATCTCATTTGGAAACCAAGGTCCCAGAGTCTGAAGGAAGAATGGAGAGGCACACAAATCCAAGATGCTTGAAGTCCAGTGTGAAGTTTCCACAGTCTGTGTTGGTCATCGGCTGGTGTTGGTCCACTGTGCTGTCCACTCAACGCAGCCGTCTACCAGGACATTTTCAGAGCACTTCATGCTTCCTTCAGCAGACGAGCTTTATGGAGATGCTGACTTCATTTTCCAGCAGGATTTGCACCTGCCCACACTGCCAAAATAACCCAAACCTGGTTCAATGACCATGGTATCACTGTGTAATTACTGTGTGATTTCATGTAATATTCAAATTTTTAGAAATCCTGTTTTCGTGGGTTTTATGAGCTGGAAGCCCAAATTATGTACAAATAAACAACTAAATACTTGAAATCGTTTAAGTTGTGGGCCCTGAATCTAGAATCTATGGAAGTTTAACGTTTTGAATGGAATTATGGAAATAAATAAACTTTTCCATGATATTCTAATTTTTTGGAAAGGGTCTGTATATCTCTGCAAATACATTTTCCAAGTTCTTTTCACTTCTAAGCAAAGAACGAAAAAGAACTTCGTCGTGAGTATATCGGTGCACCGAATCACGTTCAGTCTCTTGTACGTTACGTGTGCATGAGCAATAAGTTCACTTAACGGCCACCGGTGTCACTAGTAACAAGGGTTTCTGAATTCTACATATAATCCCTTTAAGTTACATTGGACAAAAGAATCTGCTAAATAATGTACACTACTGTTTAAAAGTTTGAGGTTGATACAGATTTGTAAAAAAATTTTTTAAAGAAGCCTTGCTCACCAAGGCTACAAATCTGATCTAAATTATTGGCTGTCCACACTGTGTATCGCAACTGTTCAGATCCGATTTGCGTGTTCCGTGGCGTTCTTTTGTTTTCCGGAATAACTGCATTGGATTCTATGGCTATATGTTGTAGGTATATGACAAAAACAACAACGTGGAGGGGTTTCCACTTGCATTTTCTGCTGTTCACACTTGCTAAATATGATTGGATTCCAATAGGATTAGCACAAAAATCGGATTTGGACTGACAGTCTGATAAGGCTAAAGTCCATATTCAGGAATCATGAGTTTGCCCACTGACTGAAGAGTGTGTGCGTATACAAAAACATTGAGTAAACACAATAAACAGAACAAGGCCTTTCCTCGAGGGGGGCACTTGTCTAAATTAGCCCATGGGCTCAGAGACCCTTCTCTCTTTTAAACATGTTTAATTCAAATAATAATAATAATAAAAAGTCTCAAAAGCTTGAGGGAGGAAGAGAAGGGATGTAGCACATCTGGTGAACAGAGTCTCAAGTTTAACCCCAAGGCAGATCTCTCTGATCCCTCTTCCCTGGAAAATACAACCCATATCCACATATATTTATATCCTAGACTGCTTATGTTTGTGCTGACGCGGCTAATGCTGTTCTGATTCACTAAAGGAAGGAACAAGCCATTTCAGTTACAAATACAACATGATATACTAAAGTATTCTCAACTGTTGAAAAATGCATAAAAAAATGTATTGCATAAAAGCTTATTTGACTTTTGGGTATTAAATGAGGCTATCCACAATTTGGGATTAAGATTAAAACTAAATTTAAAGAACTTAAAACTTTTATTCAGCAGAGATGCATTAAATTAATCAAAATTGACAGTAAAGGCTTTTACAGTGTTAACAAAAGATTTCTCTTTCAAATAAATGCTGTTCTTTTGAACTTTCTATTCATCAGTGAATCCTGAAAAAATGTATGTATCCACAAAAATGTTAAGCAGCATAACTGTTTTCAACATTGATAATAATAATAATAAATGTTTCTTGAGCAGCAAATCATCATATTAGGATGATTTCTGAAGGATCATGTGACACTGAAGACTGGAGTAATGATGCTGAAAATTCAGCTTTACATCACAGTAAAAAAATTTTTAAAATTGTAATAATACTTCACAGTATGACTGTTTCTATTGTATTTTTGATCAAATAAATGCACCCTTGGTGAGGATAAGAGACTTCTTCAAAAACATTAAAAACCCGAGACCAAACCTTTTACCAATAGTGTATATTTAGGCCTTTTTCAGACTTTGTCTCCAAAAATCCATCGGTCATGCTCATGGATATCATATAGGGATACTGGTTGGCTCTTTGGTCTACTAGGATTGCACTGTGAGCCATCCCTGAGATCATCCTCAATTCATCCAGATTGTTTTAGTGTGGATCTGAGCGCTCATTTCTACACAAACCAAACTATAGGAGAAAATGCAGCATGTTAAAATGCTCAAATCAAACTAAAAGTGAAAACGCCCTCAAATAACTTCTGATTGCTACATCAAAGCCAGTTTGCAATATTTTTGGCCTCTTTTCTATACTCTGTATTGTGATTATTATTAGAGGTGATTATCCTTGCCCATCATGAGTGGACACGCCCCCTGCTGCTGATTGGCTACAAGTGTGTTGTGGTACTCGGTCCGATCCACTTTAAACAGCGTTTCCCAGAAATCGCTTACTGCACCTTTAATAACTTTGATTATTGATTGAACTTTGGTGTCCTTTATCACGTTGCTATTGCCTCCGTTCCATGCCTTGTAAAAAAGATGTTTAAAACCATTGTAGAGCACTTTTTTTTTTTTTTTATGGCAGTGCCAATTTGTCTTTGTGGTCACTCACCTTCATGAATTCCTCCGAAGACGTGAAGTTTGGGCCGGACTCTCCTCTGGACCGTGTTTAACAGCTCAACACACCCAACTCTTTGCAGCTCCTTCGGTACCCAGTCCCTAAAACCTACACACACACACACACACACACAGACGCACACACCGTAAATCAGTTTCTAATCTCCACTGAAAAACAGCTCACATTGTGACTCATGTCCAATCATTAGCGGTTTTTAACAATCAGTTAGAAAACATCTCTGAGGGGCTGTACTTTATTATCATTGATATATCATTATAGCTTTTGTCAATATTTTGTGTGGTTTTGGCATTTTTATTAGTATTTTTAATTATTTCAGTACTTCAACTTAAATTCGGCATGAAACATAAGTTGCGATATTTATTTCTTCCCTATTTCGACGTATATCAGAGCGAAACGACTTCTCGGTCGCGAAAAAATGCAGGGCAGGACTTTTGTCCTGGTTTTGTCCATCAGGAATTGATTGGATGGTTGTGGTTTGCTATTGGTCGATCTCATGTGAGTGACAGGTTGTCCCGCCCTCACACTAGTAAACACATCATCAGAGAAGAGAAGGAGGGAGGGGAATTTATTTTGATTATATATTACAAGGGCACACAAATAATATTTAATATAACAATGTGCACGAATAAATCATTTATAACAAATACTGCAATAGTCAATTGGCAAATTAGATTTTTATGGTGACTTTAAATGTAAATGAGAAATATTGGCTTGACAACTAGCTCAAACTAAATTGTTTACTTATTATTTTATTTCAGGTAATGTATATTTTATTTCAAATATTGAAAATATATATTTTTATATGTATAATATATATTTATAATATAGCATTTTTTTTTAAGGTTTTAGTTTTAGTTAAAGATAATAACCCTCATGCGAGGATAGATTTGACTTAATATATGTACAAAATGTCACTTTTTCCTTTTCCTATAACTTCATATGACGGACGGGTCTCTCGACAAGCATGACAACAAGCTTCATACAAAAGATATTTCGAGAGCATTTGAATAATTAGATGGAACTCCATTAGGATTGGTTAATTGAACTCACCGAGGGGCGGCCCATGGGTCATGAGAATATCAATGCCCTCTGGGATGAGGTTCCACTTATCGAGCAGGGACTGTCCCCTGGGCAGGTTAAAACCCCAGCCATTAAACCACGGCGTCCTGCGGGGAGAGAGAGAAAAACACATTCGTAAGCACCACACATGCATCCGTCCACGCGGCGGGACAGAGACGTACACGCGCCGTTTAAAATGACAGCTGACGGCAGATGTGGAGAAACAATCTCAACCTGTCAAAGTGATCTTCTTTCACCCCCCATCTATCCCTAGAGGAAGCTTCAAAGTGTGAAATGAGAAGGGCTTCACTGCAGGCTGCCATAATAAATGCAAATGCTTCGGGAGAGCAAACAGCCCCCTCTCCCATGACTGCTATGGATTGATAGCTCAAATAAAGCCACAGGGTTGATGCATGCACAATGTAATGCACAAATGAAATAATGTGAAAAATGAGCACGCGTGTGCGTATTTATACATCTATATGTGTGTCAAGCTGACGGTCTGATAGTGATGATAAATTGAGCATCCATTTGTCCCAGGTCTGGTGAAAAACACTGATTACTGTCTGTGGAAATCACCAGAAGTGGAAGTCTAGCACCCTTTATAGACAATTACAGACAGCACAAGGCACATTTCATGATAAAAAGCTTTTAGCAAAGCCTAATAGTAATAGTGCTGCGTATTTGGGCTGGCAGCAATGATGGATACAGTGAAGAGATTTTGCGGTATTTTTATACCATATTAGATATATTTGTAAAGGTACCAGTGGGAAGGACAGTTTCATGTTAATTACAAGTGAGAGCGACAAAGAAACGTGGAGCAATGAGATATATATACACATATACATACATACAGACATACATATATACATGTATATATATGCAAAGTAGATTTCTAGAAATAAAAATGATCTATCATATAAAAAGATTTATCATAGATATAGATACAAAATCTACAATGCATGCTGTAAATTTAAGTAAATCCAACAATTTTTATAAGTATATTAAGCAAATAAAGTGAGTTGTTCTCAAACAGGTGGACACTTTTTTCCAAAACAGCAACAGAGAGCGCGAGTGAGACAGGGTTATTTTTGACTCATTTAGCCACAGAGCTTTTCTGTATTGAATTTGACCAGGGGGGGAAATCAGGGTCCAGAAACGTCAATAGGGTTCGTTACAGTCAGGGACTGCCACAGCGACAGCGACGAATGATTATCGAACGGTGGTCGGCCAGAGGGGAGACCTGACACATATAAAACTGTTCCTGCAGTCGTTCAATCTCGATCTGCAGGAAGAAGAAAAAAAATTGGAGGGGGGGGGAAAGAGAATTTACAGAGGTCTTAAGATGTTGTTTCTATAACAAGGAACTGAACTCTGCACTGAGGTGAACAGATTTATATGAAATTGTCAAAAAATGTGTAGGAAAATGAGCATGTTAAGCTGACAAGGCTGTATTCCGTTACATCCCTATGGTGAGGATAAGCAGAAATGTGTCTTGGGGGAAGTACAACTCTTAAACAGCTCTGACTTGACATAACTCATAGCGAACCAGGCCATTCTGCGCTGCGGCAGCAATTTGTCACAGACGCCGCACAAAATGGAGCTTTCGTGAAAAAAAATCCAGCAATATTGTCTTTTAAAAACGAGAAAAAGGGTGAGAAACAAAGATAGGGTATAACGTAAATCTACCCTGTATCCAATGACCTGAGAATATTTCACATAATCTTCTTCAAATAAATATTCTGTCCAGAAAACACAATGTTCATTCATACCGTGTAGTATACGGTAGGAATGTTAAGGTACAGAGGCTGGAAGATCAGACTGCACAATGGCCCCATTGTTAGTCTCCGTGAATGAAATACACCTTCCATGCGAGTGCATTTGTTAACCTCCATAAAGATTAATGACATCCTGGTCATATAAAGGAAAGCTTGTTTCCTCTGTGGACCCAAGCACATAGGTCTTATTATACTGTACAGAGGTGGGAGTACGTTTGTGTGTCTGTTTTGAGGGGGAGATCTGAGGATGGGGTGTCATCCGGCCACACCGACGCACCAGATCAGATAACACTCTCGCTGGTCCACCATCTGCACAATGTCAAAAGAAACTTGTGGGCAGTCTTGACACATGCAGACGAAGATGTAACATAACGGGGACTATTTTTTTGTGCGCGGTTTTCTTGAAGATTTGAACTTGAAAATCAAATGCAGATTTAATAATGGCAGTGTATCAAATTATGAGCAAATCTGAGGTTCTGATTGAAAACTGATTTTTGTACTGATTGAAATTTCAGTACAGAGTAAAATAAAGTGTTCATAATCATTAGCATACCGTAGAATGAGTTTTCAGTGCAATAAATGAATGTGTGTGCCCAAAAAGAAAACTTCATTCAGAACGGATAATAACACTCACACTAACTTGTCCTGTAGTATTTGATATTACTTGTGAAATAGGCTACATTTACACAGTTATTATTCAGGACTGACAACAAATATGTGACCCTGGACCACAAAACCAGTCACATGGGTATTTTTTTTAAATTGAGATTTATACATCATCTGAAAGCTGAATAAATACGCTGAAAAAACAACTATTTGAAAATCTTGAATCTGAGGGTGCAAAAAAAATCGAAACGTTGAGAAAATCTCCTTTAAAGTTGTCCATTTATGTTGGCGATTGTGCTGAATTCACTCACAAAAATAAATGTTTTACACATTTACGGTAAGAAATTTACAAAATATCTTCTTGGAACATGATCTTTATTTAATATCCTAATGATTTTTGGCATAAAAGAAAAATCGATAATTTTCACCCATACAATGTATTGTTGGCTTTTACCACTAAATATACCCGTGTGACATGTGACTGGTTTTGTGGTCCAGGGTCACATATATTCAAACAGGTGTGACTCTTGAATCGCCTTACAGAAGCGAATACAATCAGAACGAATAACTTCCATAATAAAGGAAAGTCTTATTGAAATTGATGTTTTTTTTAAATTAACCCACATATAAAGATAAATATTAGAAATTTAGCATTAATACACTGTAGGCCAATTCATTTACCAACCAAACTTTATCAACATTTGGCCTCAGTTGGCCTTCTTTGCTGACCACGGTTTGTACGATCATCTCACACACAGTCCCTCTGTTCTCTCTTCGTGTGTGAGGAACGGATGGAGTATTACTAGCTCCAGCTGTCAGGCAGCAGGACATTACACACCGAGCAATGCAAAGGTCAGAGGCCTGTGAATATAATAGACAAAACAAACAGAGAGAGAGGGGGGGGGGGGGGGGAGCGAGATAACATTAAACTCAATACACAGCGCTCCTATGACCCACGCCACAGCACTACGGCGCAAAATCACAGTGTTCCTGAATGTTTACCTCCTCCACCATTACAAAGGAAAGTCCATAGAGCTTATGAACACAAACACTCCACCCACACTCAGCACGAGCTCTGCACTTGAACCGGTTACACTATTAAAAACCCCACCAGGGTTTGAGGTCTGACCCTACCGTGCCCTAAACAACAGCACTGTTTAAACGCCGTCTGCCGCCAGAACATGAAAAAGAGTTGAGGGTTTTGTCAATGCTGAGATGTGTATCCATGAGCCTCAGGCATAATGTTTAGACTTTTGAGTAAGAGAGAAAGCTGAATGGCTCGTTCGTGTTGTGGATTATGGAAGGGTAGAGATGAGGTAGAGGGGTGAAGTCTTCTACTGGTAAGAGAATCTGATGTTATTCAGAGGATCTACATTTAATAGGCCTGGAGGTGAATGTGGGAGCTTGTATTCACACGATGCACCAAGGTAAACTTGCCTTTTGTTTGGCCGCGTTGAGTGTTGCGATAAGATCAGAAACCTAAGTGTGATATACATCTGAGACACCATTAATCTGCTCTGGATGACAAACAATGGACGAGTATCGAGAAGGGAATTGTGGGTGTGTTGGATGGGGGAGAAAAAAAAAAGAGGAATGTGTGAGAGAGAATGAGATGAAAAACTATTGGAGGTAGAGAAAAGGAAGGAGAGAGAGAAAAGTAAAGTTTAATGGCTTAAAAGGAAGAGGAGAAAAGGAAAGGAATGAATGAATGAACTGAATGAGAAAAAAAGAGATTAATGATCGAATGAAGGTAGGAAGAATGGAAGGAAGGCTGAAAGCATTAGGGAAAAGGTAGAAAAAAGGATAGATAGAGGAAAAGGAAGGAAGGACAAGAAATGTTATAGGAAAGAAGGTGGAATAGGTGGCAGGAAAAGTGGAGGAATGAATAAAGGAAAGAACAAGGAAGAAAAAATAAAGGAAGGAAGTAGGGGAGGAAGGATGAACATAGGAAGTAAAACAAAAAGAAATAAGGAAGATATGAAAAGAGGAAGGAAAGTAGGAAGTAAAGGGGAAAATAAGGAGGAATGAAAGGAGGAAGAGACAAAGAACAAAAAGAATGAAAAAAGAAAGGAAGAAGGGAAGGAAGGTGACGGAAATCATTGAAAAAGCAGGAAAGGAAGGAAGGAGGGAAAAGAGGAAGAGGAAAAGGAAGAAAAGAAGGAAACAGGGAAGGAGGGAAAGAAAATAAATGAATGAAAGAAAGAAAGAAAGAAGTGGCAGGAACAGTGGAGAAATGAATTGAGAAACAAAGAAAAAAATAAAGGAAGGAAGGAAGGAAGGAAAGAAGGAAGTAAAGTATAAGGAAAAAGGAAGTAAAGTATACATTTAATAATGGAATAAAGAAAAAAGAGTTGTAAGGAAGTTGAAGGTAGAAAAAGGTAGCAGATTTAGTGGAGGAATGAGTGAAAAAAGGAAGGAGGGGAGGAAGGACAGTAAGGAGGGATGGAAGGAAGAAGAGAAAGAACAAAAAAGAAAAGGAAGGAAAAAATGAAGTAAGGAAGAGTAAAAAAAGGAAGGAAAGACAAGAAAGTGGACAAGAACGGTGGAAGGAGGGACGCAAATCAATAAAGAGGCAGAAAAGGAAGGAAGGAGGGAAAAGAGTAAGAGGAAAGGGAAGGAAGGAAACAGACGAAAGCAGTAAGAGCTGTAGGCAGCGTGAGGGAGTGAACGACGGGTCATCATGTGACATTGATCCAGCACACTGGAGTCCCTGGAGAGAGTTACAGTGAGCGCTCCATTCATCTGCTCCCTCACCTCACCCTCACTGCAGCACACAGGTCACCCAAACACCGGCCTAATTGATTCGCCTGTCAAACGCAATGAAGGGTTGGATGTTAATAGGGGTTTTATTTGTCCCGAGGGGGGCCGACCCGACTGCCACAGGACAGTATATTTATCTATCCCCAAACACGTGTAATGCCCTGTTTCAGAGCGCTCATCTCTAGGTTATCAAGCACCCACAGTCCCCGTCGTAATCATACCCAGTGCCCCGACCCCTGATTAATGACCTCTCGGTCCAAGGCCACTCGCAGGTTAACTTAAGGGAGGAGATGGGGGCGGTTATATGGGGGTTTGCCTCTGTTTGGGACACTGATAATGACCTGTGCTGGACTGTAACGAATGGATGCGGGTAAAGGGCGAGCGAACGAGCGAGTTTACAGAGGTCCTGGAGGACAACAGGAGTGAAATAGATGCATAACCGTGGGGCGGGAATGTGGTGTGGTCCTCAGAGAGAGAGAGAGAGAGAGAGAGAGAGAGAGAGAGAGAGAGAGAGAGAGAGAGAGAGAGAGAGAGAGAGAGAGAGAGAGAGAGAGAGAGAGAGAGAGAGAGAGAGAGAGAGAGAGAGAGAGAGAGAGAGAGAGAGAGAGAGAGAGAGAGAGAGAGAGAGAGAGAGAGAGAGAGAGAGAGAGAGAGAGAGAGAGAGAGAGAGAGCCACTGGATTATAAAGTACTAAAAACTGTTTTTAATAAAAAA